>NC_060139.1:679158641-679467252 GCF_021461385.2 Schistocerca piceifrons
TTTTAATTTATTAGTTCTTTGCTAATAAATGTATTCGCGACACATTTTGCAAGCGATATTCACACATAGCACTGAACGTACTTGCAAAATTATATCATTGTACGGTACATAATTGACGTTATATGACGTCATAAATAATGAAGTGCCTGAAAAACTGCTGCATCATGCATGACGTTTAAATGTATTATTACTAACCCGCTAAACCGATTTCGATGAAATTCAGTAAGGACGCAGCCTGAACGTCGAGGAAAGACCAAGGCTACTTTGCAAAGTGTGGAGTAAAAGATACTTATTGATTCGAAGAATATTACACGAAGTAGGGAAAAACATTTACTCTTTGACTTTGAACTTTCCCATATTTGTGAAAACGCTTTTGTTGGTTGATATATGCTACGTAATAAGATTGAAACTAATGAACACGTGATTATACAATCTTCAGTATGGTTAATGAGTACTTCCACACTGTCGTTGCAGAATTTACATAGCTATTGTGTGCACTGTTCAGTGTTTGAGAATGAGAGCACTTCGTGACTTGCACCTAAATTTACACAAAATTTCAAACGTTTACGATACTTTTGTCGCTTACACTCATCACATGATGAAACGAAAAAAGTTCATCGTTTACTACATTGGCGCTGTTCATGCACTAAAACTGTCGCATCAGATACGACGTATTAATGTATTACTTCTTTACTACTGTCATTGCTTCTTTACTACTGTACCGTCTCCCCCCCCATGAAACATAGACCTTGCCGTTGGTGCAACCACAATGGAGGGGTATCTGTTGAGAGGCCAGACAAACGTGTGGTTCTTGAAGAGGGGCAGCAGCCTTTTCAGTAGTTGCAGGGGCAACAGTCTGGATGATTGACTGATCTGGCCATGTAACACTAACCAAAACAGCCTTGCTGTGCTGGTACTGCGAACGGCTGAAAGCAAGGGGAAACTACGGGCGTAATTTTTCCCGAGGGCATGCAGCTTTACTGTATGATTAAATGATGATGGCGTCCTCTTGGGTAAAATATTCCGGAGGTAAAATAGTCCCCCATTCGGATCTCCGGGCGGGGACTACTCAAGAGGACGTCGTTATCAGGAGAAAGAAAACTGGCGTTCTACGGATCGGAGCGTGGAATGTCAGATACCTTAATCGGGCAGGTAGGTTAGAAAATTTAAAAAGGGAAATGGATAGGTTAAAGTTAGATATAGTGGGAATTAGTGAAGTTCGGTGGCAGCAGGAACAAGACTTTCGGTCAGGTGAATACAGGGTTATAAGTACAAAATCAAATAGGGGTAATGCAGGAGTAGGTTTAATAATGAATAAAAAAAATAAGAGTGCGGGTAAGCTACTACAAACAGCATAGTGAACGCCTTATTGTGGCCAAAATAGACACGAAGCCCACGCCTCCTACAGTAGTACAAGTTTATATGCCAACTAGCTCTGCAGATGACGAAGTAATTGAAGAAATGTATGATGAAATAAAAGAAATTATTCAGATAGTGAAGGGAGACGAAAATTTAATAGTCATGGGTGACTGGAATTCGATAGTAGGAAAAAGAAGGAAACGTAGTAGGTGAATATGGACTGGGGGTAAGAAATGAAAGAGTAAGCCGCCTGGTAGAATTTTGCACAGAGCATATCTTAATCATAGCTAACACTTGGTTCAAGAATCATAAAAGAAGGTTGTATACATGGAAGAAACCTGGAGATACTGACAAGTTTCAGATAGATTATATAATGATAAGACAGAGATTTAGGAAGCAAGTTTTAAATTGTAAGACGTTTCCAGGGGCAGATGTGGACTCTGACGACAATCTATTGGTTGTGAACTGCAGTTTAAAACTGAAGAAACTGCAAAAAGGTGGCAATTTAAGGAGATGGGACTGGATAAACTGACTAAACCAGACGTTCTACAGCGTTTCAGGGAGAGCATCAGGGAAAAATTGACAAGAATGGGGGAAAGAAATAAAGTAGAAGAAGAATGGGTAGCTTTGAGGGATGAAGTAGTTAAGGCAGCAGAGGATCAATTAGGTAAAAAGATGAGGGCTAGTAGAAATCCTTGGGTAACATAAGAAATTTAATTGATGAAAGGAGAAAATATAAAAACGCAGTAAATGAAGCAGGCAAAAGGAAATACAAACGTCTCAAAAATGAGATCGACCGGAAGTGCAAAATGGCTAAGCAGGGATGGCTGGAAGACAAATGTAAGGATGTAGAGGCTTATCTCACCAGGGGTAAGATAGATACTGCCTACAGGAAAATTAGAGAGACCTTTGGAGAAAAGAGAGCCACTTGTATGAATATCAAGAGCTCAGATGGAAACCCAGTTCTAAGCAGAGAAGGGAAAGCAGAAAGGTGGAAGGAGTATATGGAGGGTCTATGCAAGGGCGGTGTACTTGAGGACAATATTATGGAAATGGAAGAGGATGTAGATGAAGATGAAATGGGAGATACGATACTGCGTGAGGAGTTTGACAGAGCACTAAAAGACCTGAGTCGAAACAAGGCCCCGGGAGTAGACAACATTCCATTAGAACTACTGACGGCCTTGGGACAGCCAGTCCTAACAAAACTCTACCATCTGGTGAGCAAGATGTATGAGAAAGGCGAAATACCCTCAGACTTCAAGAAGAATATAATAATTCCAATCCCAAAGAAAGCAGGTGTTGACAGATGTGAAAATTACCGAACTATCAGTTCAATAAGTCACAGCTGCAAAATACTAACGCGAATTCTTTACAGACGAATGGAAAAACTGGTAGAAGCCGACCTCGGCGAAGATAAGTTTGGATTCCGCAGAAATGTTGGAACACGTGAGGCAATACTGACCCTACGACTTATCTTAGAAAATAGATTGAGGAAAGGCAAACCTACATTTCTAGCATTTGTAGACTTAGAGAAAGCTTTTGACTATGTTGACTGGAATACTCTCTTTCAAATTCTTAAGGTGGCAGGGGTAAAATACAGGGAGCGATAGGCTATTTACAATTTGTACAGAAACTAGATGGCAGTCATAAGAGTCGAGGGGCATGAAAGGGAAGCAGTGGTTGGGAAGGGAGTGAGACAGGGTTGTAGCCTGTCCCCAATGTTATTCAATCTGTATATTGAGCAAGCAGTAAAGGAAACAAAAGAAAAATTCGGAGTGGGTATTAAAATCCATGGAGAAGAAATAAAAACTTGGACTTGGAAGAGCAGTTGAACGGAATGGACAGTGTCTTGAAAGGAGGATATAAGATGAGCATCAAGAAAAGCAAAACGAGGATAATGGAATGTTGTCAAATTAAATCGGGTGATGCTGAGGGAAGTAGATTAGGAAATGAGACACTTAAAGTAGTAAAGGAGTTTTGCTATGTGGGGAGCAATATAACTGATGATGGTCGAAGTAGAGGGGATATAAAATGTAGACTGGCAATGGCAAGGAAAGCGTTTCTGAAGAAGAGAAATTTGTTAATATCGAGTATAGATTTAAGTGTCAGGAAGTCGTTTCTGAATGTATTTGTATGGAGTGTAGCCATGTATGGAAGTGAAACATGGACGATAAATAGTTTAGGCAAGCAGAGAATAGATAAGAAGAGAATAGAAGCTTTCGAAATGTGGTGCTACAGAAGAATGCTGAAGATTAGATGGGTAGATCACATAACTAATGAGGAGGTACTGAATAGAATCGGGGAGAAGAGGAGTTTGTGGCACAACTTGACTAGAAGAAGGGATCGGTTGGTAGGACATATTCTGAGGGATCTAGGGATCACCAATTTAGTATTTGAGGGCAGCGTGGAGGGTAAAAATCATAGAGGGAGACCAATATATGAATACACTAAGCAGGTTCAGAAGGATGTAGGCTGCAGTACGTACTGGGAGATGAAGCAGCTTGCACAGGATAGAGTAGCATGGATAGCTGCATCAAACCAGTCTCAGGACTGAAGAGCACAACAATTACTACTAACTGTATTCACGACACATTTTGCAGACAATGTTCACACATGGCAGTGAATATACGTACAAAATTATGTCATTGTACCGAACATAATTCAGGAGAAATGACGACATAACACCGACATGCGTGAAAAATTTCAGGATCGTGGATGATGTTCGACTTCATTGCTTCTTTGATATTTATTCAGAACACATATGGCAGACAGTATTCACAAATGCTGCTGAATGTAGCTATGAAATTATATCATTGTGCGACACAGAAAGAGGCTGTGGAGGAGACGGACAGTGAAGGGGAAGAGGAGGAGATGGTCAGGGAGCGGGGGGCAAGAGGAGACAGACATAGAAAGAAGAGAGGAGGATATGTACAGAGAGCGGGGAAAAAGGAGATGGGCGGATAGAGTGGGAATAAGAGGTGCACAGAGAGAAGGGGGAGATGATGGGCAGAGCGGGGGGGGGGGGGGGGGGGGGAGGGCAGTGGGGAAGGACAGAGAGAGGGGAAAGGAGGAGACTGACTGTCAGAACTGAAATAAATATTTTGTTGGCACTGAATTCCCAGAAGTTTAATAAATACAACAAAATACAGACTTTAGTCATTAATAACATATTCTCCTTCACTATCGACAAAAGACTGCCAACGCTGGGGTAACTTTTTGATTCCGCGATTGTAGGAACCACGTGGTTTTGAGACGAAGAAGTTGTCGAACCATGTTAGAAGCTCATTTTCACCCGGAAAGGAAGTTCCTTGCAGTTTGCTTGAAAGCGGGCGCAATATCAGGTGAAAAAGGTGGTTGCGGAATGACTTCCCAACCCAATCCCTGCATAACGTTTTCTGTCAGTCTAGCACAACGCGGGCGGGCGTTGTCGTGGAGTAGCATTACTTCAAACAGTCTTTCAGGTCGTTGTTCTTGGACTGCGCCTGCAAGACGTCTCAGTTGTGTAACCTCCCCACCGCAATTTTAAAAGAAATAAATGACAATACTCAATAGAAATGGGAGCCAAGTGTAACCTCCCCACAAAAATTTTAAAAGAAAAGGACGATACTAATTAGAAATGCTGATGGACATTGCTCTATGCGTAACCTGCCCACAATGAAATGTACTGACAATGGCAACAAAAATGTGAAATTCGCAATCTGACTCAAACATAATTTCTTCACAAAATTTAAAGTCCGTTCAGTGACAAGAAATTTCAATTAAACCGAAATATCGGTCTTTGGCCCTGTGTAAAACAATCAGAATTAAAGTCTTACCTCAGAATAAATGGATGTCACATATCTGCTCTTGTTGTTGCGCACCTCTCGGAGGAACTGCATTGCAAATAATAATATTCTCTTTTTTTTGTGATTCTAGTGAAATTTTTTCTTCAAAAGAAGTGGAATGAAATGGGAAGTGCAACGAGATCTTTAGTTCAATAAAAAATTAAATTTTTGAAAAAATGCTTTTGAAATAAAAAAATTATTATTGGGGGACTTGTTGGAGAATAATTACAATAAATAAATTTTTACATTATCTAATGATTATATTAATTAATGGTATACCTTATTCACCATCTTGACCAGTGTTGCCGACCGCCTACATCACACAACCGCACTGGGCTGCTACTACTGACCGACCGCTCTGCATGACGACTACAGACTGAGTACTGCTCTCAACTAGACAGAGCTACAGACTCGCAACGACTACTGTACTGCACTGGCCTACAGCTACTAACAGACTGCGCAACGACAGACTACTACTGAGAACCGCTCGCAACACTCGCGCGGTCAAGCGCATACTCTCTGGTCACAGATGCTACAATGCCTCGCCATCGCTGCTGCGTTACATACGTGTTTCATAACCCTCCACTGGGGGGGCAAAAATTTGGCAGCGATGGTGAGTCATTTGGACTTGCCAATCGCGGCAAAATTTTTCTTTAATTAACAAAATCCTACAACTTACAGAATATTTAAATGTTGTGCACACGCACTAAGTACAAAATATATCAGACAAAGACAAAATGTGAATACTAAACATAGTAGCAAATCAGAAAAAAGTATATACAAATTTTTGACAGATAATAAAGTGCACAGGCACTGAAAAAATTCTTTAGCATATGCAGAACAAATAAACAGACTGGCAAGAATAATTAGATGTAGTACATAAAGTAAATGTTGTGCACACGCACTAAGTACAAAATATATCAGACAAAGACAAAATGTGAGTACAAAACATAGTAGCAAATCAGAAAAGTATATACAAATTATTTGACAGATAACAAAGTGCACAGGCACTGAAAATTCTTTAGCATATTCAGAACAAATGAACAGACTGGCAAAAAATATTATGTTGACAAGTGACATAATTGTACTCGCATTGGAGTTCAGCGAATCGAAAAATGTATAACCTATGAACATAAATGATGTTACCAAAAAAATTTTTCTTTATGTGACAAGAATCAGGATAGGAAAGGGAAGGATTGCATCATGGTTGTAGCACTTTAGATTGCACACAGCTGCTCTGAAAGTCCATATCTTTCCACAGAAGTACAACACCAAGTGACACAACTTGAAGTTCTTTTCCCATCAGAATTTATCAGTGTAGCAAAGACACTGAACTGTCGTAGTAATGTTCCATGTTTTCATTTTGGCAGTACATTAGGTACACCAAACAGTGGGACCATAATAATGTCTTCATCGCTCATGGTGGTGGACAGCATGTCGTGTCAACACCACACTCTTACAAGGCACACCAACGTAGAATTAGTGCAAAGCCAAAGATAGTGCTCCATGATCACTAGGATAAACAGGACAAATGGACATTGCAGTAATTCAGGGTAGTTAGCTTATGAGGAGAAGGACATTATGTCACATAATATTGACAATTACAGACTTAATTAGTAGTTTGTGGCATTCATAGCCCAGTTATTGAACATTTCTGTACCAAGTATGTAGTATTACAGAAAAATGTTCATTAATTGTTTTACATAGAATCAGTAGCCTTCTTTTCCTGGTTACAAAGCATTATGAAATAAATGCATTATTTTCAGTTACAGAGTATAATTAAGAATCATTAACCTTCTCCTAATTACAGTTAATTAATCAGTTGTCATTCCAATAATCATTAGCCTTTTCCTAATTACAGTTAATTAATCATTTGTCATTAATTAATCATTTGTCTAATTACAGTTAATTAATCATTTGTCTAATTACCGTTAATTAATCATTTGTCGTTAATTAATCATTTGTCTAATTACAGTTAATTAATTGATCATTTGTCATTTCAATATAGTAAGAATTATTAGCCTTAATTAATTACAAAGCATTATTAAACAGTACCATAGTTAATTAATTATGTGTCATTCCAATCTATTAAGAATCATTAGTCTTTTCCTAATTACAAAGCATTATGAAACAGTCACATTCATTTCCAACAACAAAGTATCAACATTGGAAACAAGAGCTAATCAATGGCATAATTAATAACAATTCGTGGAGTGACATTAATTATTGGCACTCAGTGGCCAGCAAGTATTGAATAAAATCATCATTCAGTATTATTCAGATTATTACGAAGTCATTATTAAAAATCAGTTAATTACAGTCATAGCATTAATAATCATGGGCATTACAAGTACTCATTACAATAAACAGTGTTCCTCATTCAGTAGTATTCAGATCATTACAAAGGCATTATTAAAATCAGTTAATTACAGTCAAATCATTAGTAATCACAAGCAGTATAAGTGGTATCATTATAATAGACAGTGGCAGTTATTAGCTAGTGACAAAGCATTATTTTGAATATAGTCTCATTAAGAGGTCATTACTCAAGTGACATGCTATTCATAGTTGATCAGTATTATTCAGAATTATCATAAACTAGTGACAGTATGTGCGACTGGTAATACATGCTTTTTTTTTTTTTTTTTTTTTTTTGTAGCAATGCATTGCGTTGGGATCGATAATTAATTGCTGAAACATAACACTATTGGCTTTTGACCTATTGCAGCAAATGAGGATAGGTAATGTCATTCGTCATGAGTCAGCTGTAGCAAGATTATGTAACAAGGCAGTACATGTGATCACATTTATAAACGATAGACACAAATGGGTAAAAATATAAAAATGCAAGTACTAGAACAGGTATAATAAGTAACAGGTTTAGTAAGTATCATGAAAAAACTTCTCCTGGAAAAAATACAAAAACGGATTATTGACCTGAAAGAAGAAACGCACACTATGCTGAAAAGTAGTGAACTTCGAATTAACAGGCAGTGAAGTGTGTATAAAAATGTGTTCCATAGCTGTCCTTTCCAAAACTTTCAGTCATCCTACTATGCAATATAACGCCTGCTGTCAAAACAAACTGCAACAAATACTTAAATAACTACATAGCATAAATACATAACTTCAACATTATCCTCGTCTGTAAAGAAAAAACTTCATTATTCATTATCCATATTATCATAACTTCATTATCATCATCACCTGTAAAGAAAAACTTCATTATTCATAACAGCATATTCTTCATCATTATTCGTCAGCATTCATTATCATCTGCAAAAATCACTTCATTACTCATTACATAACTATTCCTTATCTCTAGCATATTTCATCACTAAAACTAAGATGTGTAGTTCAGTCTGACAGCCTGCATCAATCACCTTGTAATCTGAAAGAAAAAATTAGTTAAGACTGCTATTCTGTGATGAGTATAGTATATTCTTGTTAATGTTTGTTAATCCTGATCCCTTTACTCTTCCTCATAAAGTTATTGCATCTCCTTTCGTTTATTCCGTAGGTGAAATTCCCATTTATGTTAAATTTATTTCTTAGAATCATCATTCCTTTCTGAAATTGATGAACAAAGATTAATGTCCTGCATTTAAATCATATACCCACTAGATAATGACTGGTTTATGGTAACATAATTAACCCTACAGCATAACATGACAGAAAACGTAATATGTCAAAAACATTCACAGTGTTCAAAAACAAAGATATACACAGAATAATACAATGCAGTAGCAAAAAAAATGTGAAACAGTCACGATGTTGAGATGTCATAAGGCAAAAAAAATGTCAAAGTCGACTGGTGTGTGTTATATCTTAACTATTTCACAATACATACAAACAAAACTGGAGAACAGTCACATACACAAAAAAAATGAAAAATATGCACGGTCTGATGTGTAACGACAAGAAGAGCGACCTGCTAACCTTACCTTGCCGGGCACTTGCCAAGAAAAAACACGATAATCATCAATAAGTAGTCACATAAATATAATTGCAAAAATAGTCATAAATGTGTAAATTCATCTGGAAAAATATGCACGGTCTGATGTGTAACGACAAGAAGAGCGACCTGCTAACCTTACCTTGCCGGGCACTTGCCAAGAAAAAATACGATAATCATCAGTAATTAGTCACGTGAAATAATTGCATTAGTAAATGGCATCATAGTGTGTTGAATCATACAGTGGTTTCACTCAATAAACGGTTTAATGTTTGATATATGGTGATTGCCTTTCGATTTTCTGGTTCTCAAAGTTTCGACGTGTACAACATTGGGGTGAGGGATGCTGCGAATCCGATACGGACCTGCGTATAGAAGTTCAAATTTACTGCACTTACCTTTTAATTTGCTGGATAAATAGTGTGTACGCACTAATATTTTCTGTCCAACGTGAAAGTCTCGGCGTTTACAAACCTGTTTTTGCTGTCTTCTCCGGCGCTCTGCGGCACGTTTGATGTTCTTCAGCGCAATGTCAATTATTTCGTGGTGTCGTAGGCGACGACTTTTGGGAAATTCTATTAATTCTTTAATTTTGTTCGGTGGTTCAACGTTTTTCAGTATAACAGTCGGAGATAGCATAGTGGATTCATTTGGAATGGAATTAATTACATCTTGGAATGAGAGTATGTGTGTATCCCAATCAATATGTCTTTTGTGGCAGTATATTCGGCACAGCTTACCAATTTCTTTCATTAATCTTTCACAAGGGTTCGAAGAAGCGTGGTACTTGGATATATAGATCGGAGAAATGTTTCTGGCTCGTAACATGCGTGTCCATACGCTACTACGAAATTGAGATCCATTGTCAGAAATTACTTTCATTACATGCCCTACATGAAATAGAAAATGTTTTACAAATGCATTTGAAACAGTTTTGGCAGTAGCTTTGCGTAACGGAGTGAAAGTAACAAATTTTGAAGTGAGCTCAACAGCGACAAAAATGTAGCAAAAACCTCTGTTAGTTCTGGGAATCGGACCAAAAATATCTACTGCGGCCATGTGTCTTAATTTAACAGGTATAATGGGATATAAAGGAGGAATATGTGAAGTGGTGTCTGATTTAGCTTTCTGGCAAATTTTACAAGACGCTAAAACTCGTCGTATACGTTTCTCCATGTTGGCAAAATAACAGTTCTGTCTCAGTATAAGAAAACATTTTCTTGCTCCGTAATGTGCGTAACTTAAATGAGTGTACCAAATTAATTTGTTAACCAGTTCGTCAGGAATGCATAATAACCAATTGTTGCTGTCAGGATGAGAGCGGCGAAACAGAATGTCATTGCGTACAGTGTAGTGGTTTCTAATCGTAACATTATTCTTATCTTGCCAAAGCTGTTTAATTTCTTTCCACACGTTGTCTTTATTTTGCTCCTTTGCTATGTCCTGTAACGACGATGAAATAAAGTTTTCAAATGCAACTTGTTGAATGTACATGACACTGAAATTTGCTTTGCAGAAGTGGGTTGCTACGTCTTGCTGATTGTTGCTGAGAGAACGCGATAGTGCGTCTGCTATAACATTTTGCGTGCCGGGAATGTGAACTATTGTAAAATTAAACTCCTGTAAATACAGTTTCCATCTACTTAGTCTATCGTGAGTAAATTTAGCCGAAAGTAAAAATTGTATCGCTCTGTGGTCTGTGTAAACAGTGGTATGTCTGCCATAAAGAAAATGCCGAAATCTCGTAAAAGCCCAAACAACACATAATGTTTCAAGTTCAGTAACAGAATAATTTCGTTCAGCGGGTGACAAAATGCGGCTTGCAAATGCGATGTTTTTGATTACTGTAGAACCATCTTCTTCAATTCCTGGAAAATGTGTACGCCTAAAGCGGTGTTGGAACTGTCGGTATCAATGGAAAAATTTCTGGTAAGATCAGGGTGCGATAAAAGTGGAGCATTCAACAGAGCATTTTTCAAATAACATTCTCGTGAGCAAAATTCTGCGTGTCAAAAGTAATGTTTGCGTTACTGTAATATAAAACCTGTACTGTGTCTGGTGAAATTCTGTCGGGAGGATGCTGTGGCATTTCGACTATTTGAACTGCTCTGTTATTTCTTACTGACGTATTACGCTATCGATGACACCTATTGTCTGTTTCATTCATGATTATCCGTTGTTGCTGCTCATAAGATCGACTGTTATTAAATGTACGCTGAAAATTGTGCTCATCATTTTTACGTCTGTCATGATAGTAATTTCTATACGGCGCATTGCGATACGAGTTGAAATAGTGTGTTATCTGCACGTAGTTGTTTCTTTGCTGCCATGCGTTACTATTTGTTGGAGCTAGGACTATACGTGCACGCGGCGAAACATTAAAGTTTGGTTGACCTTGTAGACTGCATTGTTGGTTAGGTATGCTAAGCGGTTGACTTTCATGCTGTTGCGGTGTAAAACATCTATTGTTACATAAATATGGTTCCGATTGCTCAAATTTTTATACATACTGATGATTACGATTTTATCTGTAATTAAAATTACGGCGGTAGTTGTCATTACGGGAATGCTTAATAAAATTGCCACATTCGGTAAAGGTTTGTCATATCCGGTTTTCATTACATATTCTTAATCCTAAATAGAGCAATAGTTAAAGAGCAGTTTGGATAGATATAAAGGATAGTAGAAGAAAAGGCAGCAGTGCAGAAAACTAAAGATGAAACAGCACTACTACAGCTCGGGGCCCTATGCTCGCTACGGCACATATTCATTAAAGCGTAATGAATCCCCTGAGGTCAATTACGCACTGCAAATAAATTTTAGCTTTTGTGTTACAGGCAATAGCGGTAAAATTTCAAAGGCAAATTGTTGTATCCGTGCTAATTCAAATTTCTTCATTACAGGCAATGCTGATGAAAATGCAATAGCAAGTTGTCGCATCTGGTTCAAAGCTAGCTTCTGCATTACAGGCAATAGCGGTGAATGTACAAAGATAAATTGTCGTATACAGTGCAAAGCGTGTACCTGTACGCTGTCATTATTAAATTCCTTACATTTTCTGGCGGATAAAAATTGCTCGTAATCTACGTTCTCGCCATTGAATTTGAAAACACGTTCGGGTTTGTGTGTGAATCTGTTCGTCTGTGTCATTCCGGATTTCAAGCTACGTAGCTTTTCAGATTTTAAGTCGCGTGGCTTTTCGGATTTTAATTCGCGTAGTCTCTGTAAATTGTTCACATTATACACGCTGCGTGAGTCAGACACATGTTCATAAAGTGGCGTCTGTTGTGGTATGTTATTAACTGAAATGTTTTTCATCTCTGTTACTTCTTGTTGTAAATTTGACAACTTCCTACGTAACGTGTTGTTAGACGAATCGATCTCATTAATTGCCTGCTGTAAATTTTGAAATTCAGGTGTTTGGATAAAAGAAACCGGTGCAGTATCGTCTGACTTATTGTCATTAGCACTTTCGATAGCATCAATACGACTGGCCAATTCATCATATTTTTCTGTCAGTATTTTTGCCTGATCATCGGTTTTAGAATCAGACGCATTAATCTGTTTTTGCAACTTGCGCGTAGTTTCGCTCAGTTTTTTAACATCAGCTTTGATAACATCACAATCCTGTGTTAGATCTAATTGTTCGAATCTATCTGTCACTGTTTGAATATTTACTGTGTGTGTATCTGTTTTTGCTTTAAGATCAGAAATTTCATCCCGTAATTCCGCGTTCAATTGTTCTATGGTATTAATTTTGTCGGACACTGTAGTAATATTATTGTCTACATACGTCTTCGCTTTCGCGAACATTTTACGTTTGTCCTCTTGTCTCTGTGCACTGATTGTTTCCATGACTTGTCGTTTTACTTTGTTTTGATCTTGAATAAATCTGCGGAAACGCGTATCACTGTTCTGTATGTGCTGATTAAAGCGCTCGTTAATCTGAGTGTTCTGCTGTTCGAATTTCGCGTCTATCTTTGCGTCCATAGTGCGCGAAAGTTCTACCGTCATTGCTCTAAACTCGTCCCGTAATTGTGTAACTTTTTCAGAGCACTGTTTGGCGACTCCGCTAATTTCGTCTCTGAGTGTATTTGTTGCGGCTGTTTGCATTTCCCTTAATTCTTGCGCAATCGACTTTATTTCTTCGCTATTTTTTTGTGAACAAGCCTCAATTTCCACGCGCAACTGTTCCTTAGTGTCATGGCACTGCGCGGCAACGTCTCTAATTTGTTCACTAAGCTGTCTGTTATCTTCCCTAAATTGTTTGAAATTTTCACTCTGTTGTTTGACCTGTTCACTGAGTTGTTTAAAATCTTCACTTTGTTTGTCTAATTTTTCGTTCTGTTGTTTGGAATTTGCAGTAAGGTCGTTCTTAAACTGTAGCATTATTGCCATAAATTGATTCAAATCATACGTAGCATTTGCATTCTCAGTACTGTTTAACGGTGTACCTGCAGTTGTCGCGCTTTGTGTGACCATTTGGTCATTCTGTATTTTAGAAAAAGGTTTGCCAGTCAAATGTACACTATCAGTCATTGTTTCGGAATTAAATAAATCCGCCCTACTTTGTGTGATCTGTTCATATTCATTAGACAAATTTGTCTGTTCGTTACTTGGGTTTTCCAAATCGGGTGTGTTAAGCTCTGCAGCGCTCATTACAATAGAGCATTCTGCGTCATCAATTGTCGTCAAGTTAACAGACGAGACAATTGAGTTCGTTTGTTCATCATTAAGGTGAAAGTCATCATTAGTGGTTGGAATGCACTGATTGTTAGTGAACGCAGGATTGTCATCATTACGTTGCGTATCACAATTACTATCGGTCACGCTGTTCGAGTCGGTAATTTCATTCAAAATACCTCGCGATACACTATTCACAGTCTTTCGCGGCATTTTTACAATAGTCACAATTTTTCAGAAAAATAAATAAGCACAATGCAAAAGCAACACACAAATACAACAAAGCAACAAATTGCCGTTGACCTGTAGAGAGAAAGTCACAATATTATTAAAAGCGTTGCGCTAAATCCTAATTATATCTAAGCAAACAAGAGCAGATATCTGACTGTTGTTCAAAAGACTCTCAACGAAATACGATCCTGGACTGGGTGTCGCCAAGTGTAACCTCCCCACCGCAATTTTAAAAGAAATAAATGACAATACTCAATAGAAATGGGAGCCAAGTGTAACCTCCCCACAAAAATTTTAAAAGAAAAGGACGATACTAATTAGAAATGCTGATGGACATTGCTCTATGCGTAACCTGCCCACAATGAAATGTACTGACAATGGCAACAAAAATGTGAAATTCGCAATCTGACTCAAACATAATTTCTTCACAAAATTTAAAGTCCGTTCAGTGACAAGAAATTTCAATTAAACCGAAATATCGGTCTTTGGCCCTGTGTAAAACAATCAGAATTAAAGTCTTACCTCAGAATAAATGGATGTCACATATCTGCTCTTGTTGTTGCGCACCTCTCGGAGGAACTGCATTGCAAATAATAATATTCTCTTTTTTTTGTGATTCTAGTGAAATTTTTTCTTCAAAAGAAGTGGAATGAAATGGGAAGTGCAACGAGATCTTTAGTTCAATAAAAAATTAAATTTTTGAAAAAATGCTTTTGAAATAAAAAAATTATTATTGGGGGACTTGTTGGAGAATAATTACAATAAATAAATTTTTACATTATCTAATGATTATATTAATTAATGGTATACCTTATTCACCATCTTGACCAGTGTTGCCGACCGCCTACATCACACAACCGCACTGGGCTGCTACTACTGACCGACCGCTCTGCATGACGACTACAGACTGAGTACTGCTCTCAACTAGACAGAGCTACAGACTCGCAACGACTACTGTACTGCACTGGCCTACAGCTACTAACAGACTGCGCAACGACAGACTACTACTGAGAACCGCTCGCAACACTCGCGCGGTCAAGCGCATACTCTCTGGTCACAGATGCTACAATGCCTCGCCATCGCTGCTGCGTTACATACGTGTTTCAGTTGTTGACATTTAATGTCAGTTTAATGGTACATCTCGGGGAAGCAATATTGTAGTACATCACACCGCCACTGTTCCATTAACATTATCTTTTGTTGTTGCACTCTGATCTTTGTACGGGGAGTTGCTGCTTTGTTCGGGCTCAACCAGTCCTTTCTTTTCCTTATGTTAGCATAAACACAACATTCCTCGTCACCAGTAACGGTAGAGCATAGAAATGGTTAGAGTTGCTCACGAGCCAACTGATGACGCGCAAGCGGAGTTACATATATGGCCACCGCTGATTTTTGTGAATTTGGCTTAGAGCGTACGTCAGATTTTTGAACCTTCCCCACTGCATATAAATGCCGCACGATGGTGGAATGACCACAGTACACCACATCTTCCAGTTTTCGAGTACACTGACGTGGTTCATTGTGCATTAATGCGTTTAAACCCCGAAGGCCTTCCTGAAAATGAAGAGTTACTAGTATTAAAACGATCCTCCTTAAAACGAGAAAACCATTTTCTTGCCGTGCTCTGTACAACAGCATTATCCCCATACACGGAGCAAATATTTCTAGCTGCTTCTGCTGTTGCCAACCCTCTATTGATCCGAAAAAGAAGAATACGTCGGAAATGTTCCGATTTCTCCACTTGGCACTCCATTTTCTAGCGTCCAGAACTCTACTCGCTATCTCCAAATGATAAAATGACAATATGTAAAATCGAATAGCAACAGTGAACTACAATTGGAAAACAACAATCGATAAATAAACCCGTAGCAACAGGAAGATGCAAAACAAAAACACTACGAACTAATGCACCAACCTAACACATATACGGACAACGCTGGGACTCACAAGGGAACTTCCCCATCGCACCCCCCTCAGATTTAGTTATAAGTTGGCACAGTGGATAGGCCTTGATAAACTGAACACAGATCAATTGAGAAAACAGGAAGAAGTTGTGTGGAACTGTGAAAAAATAAGCAAAATATACAAACTGAGTAGTCCATGGGTGACATAGGCAATATTATGGAGACCGTCAGCTCACGAGCGCTGTGATCCCGTGGTAGCGTGAGCAGCTGCAGAAGGAGAGGTCCATGGTTCAAGTCTTCGCTCGAGTAAAAATTTTACTTTCTTTATTTTTGCATAGTTATTATCTGTCCGTTCGTTCATTGACGTCTCTGTTCACTGTAATAAGTTTAGTGTCTGTGTTTTGCGACCGCATCGCAAAACCGTGCGATTAGTAGACGAAAGGACGTGCCTCTCCAATGGGAACCGAAAACATTTGATCGCAAGGTCATAGGTCAACCGATTCCTCCACAGGAAAACACATGATATATTCTATACGTCACTGGCGACGGCATGTGTGTCACATGACAGGAATATGTTGTCGACCCACCTAACTTGTACACTTGGCGAATGGATAAAAAGATTCTTCTACCTTGCCCGATTTAGGTTTTCTTGTGAATGTGATAATCACTCCCAAAAAAGTGATAAAAACACAAGAGTTTGTCACGTAAACTGAAAATAAAAAATTAAACTTTTCACTCAATGGAAGATTTGAACCAAGGTCCTTTCGTTCCGCAGCTGCTCACGTTACCACGAGACCACGGCGCTCCAGCCTTTTCAGTGTCCTTGATGTTGCCTATCTTCCCATGAACTACTCAGTTTGTATATTTTGCTTATTTTTTCACAGTTCCACACAACTTCTTCCTGTTTTCTCAATTGATCTGTGTTCAGTTTTTCAAGGCCTATCCACTGTGCCAACTTATAACTAAATCTGAGAGGGGTGCGATGGGGAGGTTCCCTTGTCAGTGTTTAAATAAATATCCTAGCTCATGTTCACGATAACCTGAATTAATTGGTGCAAGTCGTTCGAAAACATCCTCAAAACATGAAAGAAAACCCTCCTGCTTGAACTTCGGCCACCATACCCTGCGGATTACACGCCTCATTGTGCCGTCGATGCGTTCGACGCCTCGGATAAGTTTAAAATAGGCAAATTGTTCCTCCCCTCAGCTACTGACCAGTTTCTGTGTTGTTTGGCCCACTAGAGACGTGCAGCTTTCCGTGCCGCTGTGAACTACGGCCTTTTACGATGTGCCTGATTCTAAATTATCTGTTGTATGCAATTCACTTCGCAACGTTCGCTCGGAAACTGGTTGCGATAGACATGCATTCACTGACAGCAGCGATGCCTGTTAGGTTTGAAACCAACAGGAAGGCGCGACTCTCGTCTTCGATCCCTGTCGGTTATGATCAGTTTACAAGTATTGTTCTTACGCCGTGTTACATAGCTGCGAGTGGTATACACCATTATCTGTACACACGTTGGAAAGGTAGTGTTGATACATCAATAAATCACTCAAGTTCTGGTAACGGGCAAGTCCAAAACGATAGCACCTTTCTGCCATTCTGTCACGTCTCTATATCGAATTTTTTTTTTCTAATTCCTCTCCTGTCTGTGCCAACCTTTCATCTTAGAATAACACTTGCAACATACGTCCTCAGTTATTTGCTACTGGATGTATTCGAATATTCGTCTTCCCCTACATTTTTTATCCTCTGCAGGTCCCTCTAGTAGTATGGAAGTTGTTTCCTGATGTCTTAACACATTTGTAATCCTGCTCCTTCTTCTTCTCAGTAGTTCCCACACATTCCTTTCCTCGCCAATTTTACGGAGAATCTCTTCATTCCTTACCTTATCAGTCCACCTAATTTTCAACATCCGTCTGTAACACCACATTTCAAACGCTTCAATTCTCTTCCGTTCCGATTTTCCCACAGTCCATGTTTCACTACCATACAATGATATGCCCCAAACGTACACACTCAGAAATTTCTTCCTCAGATTAAGCCGTGTGCTTGATACCAGTAGCCTTCTCTTGGCCAGGAACCATAGTGTTCTGATTCCCGACAATCGAAAGACATATTCTCATCGCTTCATTGGCCTGACTAACGTCAACATTGGAGGTTCACACTAGCGCCTGGTATCAGTTCTACAGCATCTACACCGATCGAAAGCGACCCAGTGTGCTCTTTTAAGGCAGTGATTGATATTGGTATACCACTGGGAGCTTGCCTAGTTACACAGGCCTCGCGGGGTAGCCGAGCGGTCTATGCATCTTGTCCGCGCGGCTCCCTTCGTCGGAGGTTCGAGTCCTCCCTTGGGCATGGGTGTATGTGTTGTCCTTAGCGTAAGTTAGTTTAAGTTAGAGTAAGTAGTGCGTAAGCTTAGGGATCGATGACCTCAGCAGTTTGGTCCCATAAGACCTTACTAAAAATTTCCAATTTTCTGGTTACACAGTGTCGCCAACATACACTTCAGAGCAGTTATCGCAATGCTTCATTTTGTTTTGGCGATCTCGAAGATCCGTTGATCTCTGACCATCAGTTCAGCACGGTCGCAATGTTGACAGATGGAAAGGCGTAACAAATATTTCCAAATTATCAGTTCATTACAGAAACGACAGTTGTAGTTAGAAATGTGAAGGGCCCGCGTCTACCGAGAAGAGGTCTGCTCAAACCAGTTGGATGTAGCGGCCTCTATAATAACACAAACGATTAGATGACTTACCTAGTTTCGTGTATACAGGCCTGTGCCAATGAGGCACCGAGATTGGTACCTAAATAAAAATTACGGCTCTTGGTATCTATTTTCTTGAAATCTTGGAGCTGCCGCAGTCCCAAAGAACAGGTGCGGCAGATACTAAGAAGAAAATGGGCACTGCGAAGTTCGGAGAAGTTGAGCATAATCAGCGACATATCATTCATAAAGATTTGGGTATGTGTAAGACAAGTTATTTATCTGTGCAGCAGTAAGGAGGAGGCATAAGCTTGGAGAGTCATCGATGATGTAGAACTAAATGGTCATACGTTTGTCTGATTCACGATTGATCCCTAACGAAAATGCTGAAAAACGTGAACTGGAAGACGCTTCACGATGGACGTCAAGTAGCTCACGAAAACCTAAGAGTCAATACTGAACAAGAGGTCTAGAAATATATTACAGTTCTCTACTTATCGCTCCCGTAGGGACTGCGAAGACAAGATTACATTAATTACTGAATGCACGGAGGCATGTAAGCAGAATGGAACGGGAAGGAACCCTAATATGTGGTTCAGTGAGAAGCCCCTCTTCCATATATTCATAGGGGTTATCAAAGTAAGTAGGTACATGTAGAAACTTAATGAAAAGCAGATGGCAACAAAGATTGATATTCCTTGGAGATTTCCTTGTTCTATCGCATAGAATGACACTTGTGTTATCTGTGGCCTCTATCGAGTCGTGGTCCTCCTCCTTGCATCACAAGCTTGCGTTAGGTCATACGAGCACGTCTACTGCCAAATATGTGAACATTCGCACTGTAGTTACTTAACAAAAACCTTAAAAATATAGAAACCCGACAAGTATTGCCTCTAAATTATAGTAATTGTTTAAATGAAGCTGATCGCTTCCATTCCGTCCTAACCAATTTCCTTATTAGAGTCACATTCTCCTGTTAAGAACCAAAGAAAATAACCTAAAGATGACAGCCACTTTTATTATGGGAATAACATATTGACCGAGCAATGAATGGAAAGGTATTAATAGCTTTCGATTGAAACAACAGAGACTATTGGATGGAAAAGTCGAACAAAAAGAAGGGATTCATAATCAGTGATTATCTTCAGGCTGTTGTGGCCGAGCGGTTCTAGGCGCTTCAGCCTTTGGACCGCCATGTAACAGTCATTCTGAATAGCATAGTTTCGAGAAGTCCTTCGTAGGCATGCAGGGGCATGGGACACTAGGCGTCTACGCACAGGTCACACACTTCCCCTAAATTACGAACCGGTGCAGAACTGATTGCCAAGCCGTACCATCTGATTCAGCTGAGGCGAATTTAGTAGTCAAAATGAGTTCCCTGTCATCCACTGTAGCACATTTCTGGCCTTGTGACATTGATAATTATTCCTTTGTAAGATGCCACCACCACCGGGAAGGCCTCATGCATGAAGATACGTAGATGGTCCGCAATAATGTTCACTTAGTCCACAGCCGTTATGGCGCATTCAATCACTACCACAGGTCTCATGGAAGCCTAGGTGACCCGGGTTCCCGGGTTCAATTCCCGGCGGGATCAGGGATTCTCTGCCTCGTGATGACTGGGTGTTGTGTGATGTCCTTAGGTTAGTTAGGTTTAAGTAGTTCTAAGTTCTAGGGGACTGATGACCATAGATGTTAAGTCCCATTGTGCTCAGAGCCATTTGAAGCCTAGGTGAGTCTCCCCCAAAGCACAATACTGCCTCCACCGGCCAGCGCCCGTATTGACGACGTCGCATGCGAACATGACCATCCACCTTTTGTAAAAAGAAAATTGATTCATCCCTCCAGGCGACTCGTTTCCACTCTGATTCACGGTCCATTCTCGATGATCCCTTGGCCACTGCAATCGTAATTGTTGTTGAGTGAACGTATTAAGAGAAAGGGGTCGTCTGCTGCGGACTCCATAATCAACAACGTACGCTGATCCGTGTGCTCTGAAACGTGCTTGCACCACCATTGTCCTCTCCCTTGGAGTCTGTCACAGATCACCGCCTATCCTGCCTTACATAACGGGCAAGCTTCCGGTCTTCACCTTCTGTGATTCGTGCATGTCTTACACTTTGTTGTCTACACGTGGTTTCAACGTGATGATCACTACAGTAGCTCGTTCTCAAACGCAGAGCCATAACAGTCCGCCCTTTGTCAGAGTCGTTTATGTCAGTGGATTCCCCGTCTGCTTTCCGTATTGTCGCTAGAATGAATAGGCATTCGTCTCTGCTTCGATTACGTTATATACTTTCCTTACGGCGTCACGTAGCCACAATACCACCAGGCGGCATTCATTCGCACCGTAGGCACCGGCCACAAGGTTTTGGCTCATCAGAGTATGCGTCACGCATTTAATGGCATCGTTTTCTGGTCTACCGAAATGATTTCCCCTTATTTATGTGGATCGAACTCATATTTCATTGGTGTTCTTACAGAGTAAGCTGTTGCTCCTTCACAAACGAAAATCCAGGAGTATTGCGACAATTTATTTCTCACGCCACTGCAACGGCGAATTCTTCTTCCGTGTCCTGATGCACCAATTATATCTTCCCTTCCCAGTAATTAGCAACGTAGATTGCTTTGTCATTGACTTTCAAAATATCATCTTTAGTGCATGTTATAGACATATCTGGGCAGATCAGTAGGTGGTCCAAGTCCTGTATTGCTCCGCATTCACACCTATCGCTATCACTGTAGCCCCATTTAAATAGGTTTGATTTGCACCCAGTTACTCCAGTGCGCAGCCAGTTTAATGACCTCCAAGTTGTAAAAGGTAGTTGAAATCCTGCAGATCCCTCCTCAAGTAGTTCCATTGTGGAGTGTGGCACCATTTCTTCCCAGAGAGATAGCCGCCTTGCGACGGGCTTGGTGGCGAGCTCTTCAGTAGTTTCAATGAAACTCCTGCGGGATTTCAGCTGGACACGTTGTTTTCGGTGCATATGCATCGGGTGTCGAGGATCATTCTTTTGTTTTGATCTTTCGATCTCGGCGGCTACTTGTCTGCGGATAGTGGGTGGTGCTATGCCTATGATGGGGTAAATTATGTCTGTGGGAGTTGGTTTGAGGCATCCTGTGGCAATACGTACAGTTTCGTTTACGGCGACGTCAACTTGCTTAGTGTGGGCAGAGTTCCTCCAAACTGGCGCCGCATATTCCGCTGCTGAGATACTCAGCACCAGACCCGTGGTGGGCAAAACATGTGGTTGAGCTCCCCACGATGAACCTGTTAGCTTCCGCAGTATGTTGTTCCTGGCACAGACCTTTTTTTTAGTGTTGTGACAGTGCTGCTTAAAAGTAAGTGCTCTGTCCAATGTTATTCCCAGGTATTTTGGGCTGTTTGTATGTTTCAGCTCTTCCCCTTGCCACATGACTCGGAGTTTCCGATTGGCTTGTTTGTTCCTAAGATGGAAGGCGGATACTTGAGATTTACTAGGGTTTGGTTTGAGATTATTGCCGTCGTAATAGGTAACAAGTTCTGTTAAGGCTCCTGTGAGATTCTCCTCCACTTGTTCAAAGGTTTTATCCTGTGTGGCCACTGCTGCATCGTCAGCATATATGAACATTCGTGTCTGGTGGCTGACGGGAAGATCATTGGTATAGATGTTAAATAATATTGGAGCCATTTTTCTGTGTCCTCCATCGGCTGTTTTTAGATTGTAAGGTTACATAGTAGCGTCTGTTCTGTAGCATACATTGCACGAACATAGAAAGGGTGTAGTCCTTAGTGACATTATACACTTTCTGGGTAAGCAACTTATGGTTAATTGTGTTATATGCAGCACTGAGATCCAGGAATGCGACCCCAGTTACTTCTCCCCTCTGATAGCCGTCTTCGATGTACTGTGTGAGATTAAGGATTTGGCCACAGCATGATTTTCCTGGTCGAGATCCAGCTTGTTCGTTAATGAGGGCTTTGTCCACATAATCAGCTATGCGTTTGAGGATCATTCGCTCCAGCACTTTAAATAAATGACAAAGCAGTGAGACAGGCTGGAAATTTTTAGCTTCAGCCGGGTCTTTCCCTGGTTTTAGTAACCCAATAACCGGAGCTTTCCTCCACAGTTTAGGAATTTGCATTGTTGTAATACAGTTATTCATTAGCTCTAGGATCCATGCTTGTACTCCCGGTCCAAAATGTTTCATTTGCTCGGATCTCAGATCGTCGAGGCCAGCGGCCTTATTGTTTTTCAAATCTTTGATGGCATCTTGTAGCTCCTGAGTGAAGAACGGGTGAGCTAGGAAGCTAATCTCCTCGTTCAATTTTCTTTTAATTTTGCCATTCCTGATCTTCCTTTTAGTTTTTCCGTTCATGAGTAGTTGGTGAGCTATCTGATCAGGTGTAACTTCACTCTAATTTGGTTGTGGTTCTGTTGGGTCGTTGCTGAGACTTTTGAGCAGTTTCCATGCCTTCCTACTGCTGTGCTTCATGTCCGTCTTTTGTAGGAGGTTCCACCACCTTTCCTTTCTCGCTTCGGATATACCAGACATTAGTACCTCACTTGCCTGGATCGTTTCCTCTGAGAAGGGGTCCTTATTGTACAGTTCTTCATACTTTTTCAGAGCTTCCTTGCTGCTACCATTGAGTCCAGCGATATGCTGGGTGCGGCACTCTCTAGGTATGCGTCGACGAGAGATTTTATTGACAAGTTCTATAAAAGTTTCATATGATTGTATCTCTGGTTTAATTTCCAGGATCTCCTTATCAAAGTCCTCTGTGAAAAGTTCCCAATGAGCTTTTTTGAAATTGAAGCGTCTCTTGAAGGGCATTACATCTGATTTGATTACTGCAGAAATGCAGCAAGTTGTTGCTCTGTGTTGCGATCTTGGAATTGGATCCTCGATTTGCTTTACAGTTTGCAGGGATACCTTTTCGGAGACAAAGATGTTATCTGGATTATATCCTCGTTTCCATCTTCCGCTGTTAAATGATGCAGGCAACTTTGGGTCATGTATCAATTTCAGTTTAGTCTGGTCTGCCCAGATCTCCAGCATTTCGCCATCGTCATTTGTCTCTTTATAACCCCATGCGAGACCGTGACAGTTAAAATCTCCTAGTACAACTTTCATGTTTTTTGAATGGAAATTTCCAGGCTCCGTAAATTTGAACCTCGCACTGGGTGGTTTGTACACGGATGTTACAGTACATGAATGTAGCTCAATAGTTAAAATTTCTATATTTTCTTCGCAGGTCAGAGCACAGGAGCATACGTCTAAGTTCGGTTTCACAAATATAGCACTTCCGTACCTTTCGTGTGGTCTCTCAAGAACTAATTTCATGCCTGGTATTTTTGGTCTATGACTAGTTGGTGCTCTGTGTGTTTCTTGTAAGACTAGAACATCACAGTTGTTTCGTTTGCACATGTCAGACAATAAAATTTCTTTATTTACAGATAAGCCTCCAATATTGCAGAAAGTTGTCACTAGTGATGGTCTTGATAAAGGCCTTTTTTGAGTCTCTTCGGAGAGGTGTATTGTCATCTTTGGTTTTGGTGCTCCGGTGTTTGCAGGATTGGCCGACTAGGTCGTTTCCAGGGGACACCCGATTGCTTGTTGTTCGAGTGGTGAACGCAATCTTCGTGGAGGCTCCTGCAGTGCCCCCCAACGGCGAATGAAGTAGGTATTAGTGTCAGTGATGTTGATAAACAGAGTATATCGCTAAAACTGAGCAAAACTGAAAGGACCGATGGAATCGCTGTCAAGTTCTGTCGACAATTTGTGGCTGAGTTAGCCCGTGTGAGATCTCTCTAACAATAAACCGTGCCTCGTAGCTGAATGAAAGCACAGGTCACACCCGTCTACTGGAAAGGTTGCAGAAGGTATCTAAAAAGCTACCGTCCAGAATCCCTCAAGTCCATTTGTTGTAGACTCTTAGAACATATTCTAAGCTCAAACGTAATGAGGTATCTCGAACAGAATGACCTTCATGTTACCCAGCATAGATTTAAGAATAGTCGAGCATAAGACATTAACTCATACTTTTCTTACACGCCATCCGTAAGCCACGGAACAAGGCAGTCAAGTAGATGCAGTACCGCTCGATTTCCGAGAAGCATTTCATCCAGTACCACACCTCCGCTTGTAATCGAAAGTACGACCGTATGAGTATCAAACAAAATTTGTTACTGGATAAAGCATTTATTGGGAAGGCAAACATAATATGTTATATTGGACGGAGAGTCACCGACAGCTGCACAAGTAACGTCTATTGTGCTCAAGAGAAGCGTATTAGTACCTTTTAGACAATCATACTGCATATTAATGAACATTCAGACAATATTAAGAACAATTATACATGACTGTGCTTAAACTGACACACAATATTTTTTAGCGCAACGTAATCTGACTTTCAATAATCCCTAAAAAAGAATGACCCTGACTAACATTAACCTATAACTTTCACAAATCACTTACCTCACAAAAATCTTCGTTACTCGAACTACTGCAATACAGTGAGTGCCACTACTGCCAGCTAAATAAAAGATTCAAACTACGGAAGGCACTAACTACTGATAGGAATAGTTAGCAAATGAAAGATTTTAATAGAGAACAAACAATGTATTTACCTTAATAGTCATAATATATATAGCAGTTCATGACATCCAGTCTTACAAATTTGAAAACTCCGCCATCTCTCTCCCCACATCCACCAATGCTGGCGGCTCACCTCCAACTTCGTAACGCTACGCGCTGTTCACATCCAGCTGCCCAACACTACAATGGCAGACAACAATGCAAACTGGCCACAGACTGCACACAGCACAGCCAGTGATTTTCATAATAATAAAATATTGAGAATAGTTTTCGAAACATTAATTTCACACATGAGCATTGAAACAGAACAGAATAAATGATGTCTAAACATCTTTACAAAGAAAATAACATATTATTTGAAAAATTCTACAACATAAATCTTATTAGCTAAACACTTAAACACAGGAAAAAGACAAATACACAAGGGAACACGAACACATAGAGGGATAACACAAGGAAAGAACAGGGTTTGTTTTACTGCAGTATTTTGCAAACAAAACTTTCTTTACTTCTCGGAGATCTCCCTTCGTTCTTCATTATTTCCAAAAAGTCCTATCTATACCTGCTTTCTGTACTTTTTTCGTATAACTTCTCAATGCATTTCTTCCAATGCATCACAACTCATTCTCTTATATAGTCTACCCCCTCTTAAGCTAACTTAAATCTACTGAGCTCAGATGCTAAACTAAGGGACGAGGCAATGCAGCAGCATAAAACAATTAATACAAACAGCAATGAAAAAAATGGAAATTGTCACAGCAAGCTGAAGTAAATCTAAGTTACCAAGCAATGCAACATTACAACTAATATGAGCCAATGTGCAGCAACAAGAAAAATAAATCAGTAGTAAAACTAGCTTATCAAAGTAATACAAAGTGAAATTTAGTAGCACTATGCCTGGCAAACAGCCGCAGCAAATGCAATAACTTATATCTAAACATGAGAAAGCTCGAGCAGAAAAAATATTACAGTAAAAATGGCCATGTTTAATACCTATGTCACATCTTAACACTAGAGTGATGCATCACTGTAACTTGCTCTAGCAGAGAAGTTACCAAGTCACTGACAAAAATTATGTATGCAATTCCTGTGGAGTGGAAATGTCTTTTTGTGCTCCCCCATGTTTTTTGGAGTACATCCATCATAAAGTTATTCTTTACTGGATCTGTAGGCATAAAATATTTATATTAGTACATCTATAAAATTTTATTTTAACCAATGCTGCAGTGCAGCTAAGAACTAGATATTAAACAAAATAGGCAAAGCAAGGTGTGAAACGTCAGTCACTAGCCATATGGCATTTCATAATGCAGTAAACAAACTTTCATCATAACAGATACGTAGCATAATCAAATAACTCATACAGCATCAGCTTATTGATCATAAACATACCGCAACAGCATAATACACATAGTAATCGTAATAATAACATCATAACACCTCAGTCAACTCTACAAATCGTCGTAGCTTCCTCCAATAATTTCAAAACCTAAAAAAAATTCTCTGCTCGTGTCAAAAGTGTCATCTGCCTCAAACGTACTTTAAAAATCGTGATCCCACACCAAATACACTCCTGGAAATTGAAATAAGAACACCGTGAATTCATTGTCCCAGGAAGGGGAAACTTTATTGACACATTCCTGGGGTCAGATACATCACATGATCACACTGACAGAACCACAGGCACATAGACACAGGCAACAGAGCATGCACAACGTCGGCACTAGTACAGTGTATATCCACCTTTCGCAGCAATGCAGGCTGCTATTCTCCCATGGAGACGATCGTAGAGACGCTGGATGTAGTCCTGTGGAACGGCTTGCCATGCCATTTCCACCTGGCGCCTCAGTTGGACCAGCGTTCGTGCTGGACGTGCAGACCGCGTGAGACGACGCTTCATCCAGTCCCAAAAATGCTCAATGGGGGACAGATCCGGAGATCTTGCTGGCCAGGGTAGTTGACTTACACCTTCTAGAGCACGTTGGGTGGCACGGGATACATGCGGACGTGCATTGTCCTGTTGGAACAGCAAGTTCCCTTGCCGGTCTAGGAATGGTAGAACGATGGGTTCGATGACGGTTTGGATGTACCGTGCACTATTCAGTGTCCCCTCGACGATCACCAGTGGTGTACGGCCAGTGTAGGAGATCGCTCCCCACACCATGATGCCGGGTGTTGGCCCTGTGTGCCTCGGTCGTATGCAGTCCTGATTGTGGCGCTCACCTGCACGGCGCCAAACACGCATACGACCATCATTGGCACCAAGGCAGAAGCGACTCTCATCGCTGAAGACGACACGTCTCCATTCGTCCCTCCATTCACGCCTGTCGCGACACCACTGGAGGCGGGCTGCACGATGTTGGGGTGTGAGCGGAAGACGGCCTAAGGTGTGCGGGACCGTAGCCCAGCTTCATGGAGACGGTTGCGAATGGTCCTCGCCGATACCCCAGGAGCAACAGTGTCCCTAATTTGCTGGGAAGTGGCGGTGTGGTCCCCTACGGCACTGCGTAGGATCCTACGGTCTTGGCGTGCATCCGTGCGTCGCTGCGGTCCGGTCCCTGGTCGACGGGCACGTGCACCTTCCGCCGACCACTGGCGACAACATCGATGTACTGTGGAGACCTCACGCCCCACGTGTTGAGCAATTCGGCGGTACGTCCACCCGGCCTCCCGCATGCCCACTATACGCCCTCGCTCAAAGTCCGTCAACTGCACATACGGTTCACGTCCACGCTGTCGCGGCATGCTACCAGTGTTAAAGACTGCGATGGAGCTCCGTATGCCACGGCAAACTGGCTGACACTGACGGCGGCGGTGCACAAATGCTGCGCAGGTAGCGCCATTCGACGGCCAACACCGCGGTTCCTGGTGTGTCCGCTGTGCCGTGCGTGTGATCATTGCTTGTACAGCCCTCTCGCAGTGTGCGGAGCAAGTATGGTGGGTCTGACACACCGGTGTCAATGTGTTCTTTTTTCCATTTCCAGGAGTGTATATCATTCAAAGCTCTCATAATATCACAATGGGTCCGAAAAAATATGAACAATTCACAAAGTACAGACAAAATACAATTTCGTAAGTGTGAAGTTATCCAACGGTGTAATTGCGTAAATATCTGTCACTGATGTAGTAAAATAAATGTTTGTCTCTCTCAGTTAAATGATCAGATAGCTGTGTAATTTATGTGTTAGAGAAATATGGTACCGATGTGTAGAGTTGTATAAGCAAATACCATATTAGCTAGGGCTCCTTGTGCTTGCCAAACACATGGTACACAAAGTAAGCGTGTACTCCCCTGAGGATTAATGTAATTATACCCTCAGGTGTTACAGATTACAGCAATGTAATGAAATGTATCACGGAAAACTTTCTTTGTAATTCAAAAATCTTGAAAAATGAATGGTTTAAATACAAAATTAATCACTCAAATGCGTGTCCTGTAGCGCTAAATGTGCGTCTTGCTCTAAGATAATTCTGTGGAAGTGTCGTAGTTATCGTTCTCTGTAAGCAAAGTTCTGGTGAAGTCAATGTACTTACCTCATCATAAACGAAAGTGAAATGCTTTGCGTATAGATATCGTAGTTATTACGTACCTTACCGTGATCAAGAAAGTACTATAATGTAACCTATTGTTGTGCTACGAAAAAGGCTGTCTCATTGTAGCTATACCACAAAAGTTACTACTAAAACATGTTTTACTTTCCAGAATAATTCAGAAAAACTGTGGAGATATAAAACAGAAACACCGTAAAAGCAACAATGCAAATTGTGTCACACATTAGTAGCGTCGTGATATAATCGCGTAGCTGTCAAAGAAACCAAATACTAAGTCAGCTTTAATCTCACAAAAACTACTTCAAATAAGGAATGTCTTTTCAAGTAAACCAAAATGTTGCATTAAAATCTCATTAGCAGTATATGTTCTAAGTATGTAAGCCTTATAGTCGTTACGTAATCGTGCAACTAACAAGCAAGAATGTACACACACAGTAACACTGTGTCCTCTGTTCACTATCACAATGCAGTGGTAATTTCTGTTTAAATAAGTTCTCTTGGTTCTTGACTGGATATCTAACTTCAGACATTGTTGCATGTTAACAGATTCTAAGTCTGACAAAGCATCCCAGTAATGTAAAGTGAAAAATTTTATAGCAAAGACTAAGTTAAAAAGCAGATTATCTCTCAATAAATGATTTTACATGTGAAATGTGGTGTAAACCTTTACTCTTCCTAATATGCAGTGTTTCAACTTCGACACAATTATCATGTGGTATACGTCGGTAAAGAATACTGGAATTTTTCTCAATGTTAGCGTCTATGTTATTTTTCTCTGAGCCAGCCGGCGCACGTGGCTGCCTGCGGTGCGAGTCATTGTCTGTTTCTTTGTTGGCGCGCGTCGTTATTGGGATTTGGAGGTCTAACTTCTACAAATTCACCTTGCCCAGAGGGCCCAGCCCTGTTTAAATCCCGCCAGTTCTGATGCAATTCAGCTCTGTCCTTACGATCATATCATCTGTCGTCATGTCGGTAGATTCCATAGTTTCTTTCTTGTCGGTCATGTGGTGGAGAATTTCTCCCTGAATCGTAACTGCGCACTGGACCGTTGCGTCTACAGTTATCTGTCTCCCTTGATAATAATAGTTCTGGTTACCATATAGTCTGTTTCTATTATTGTCTCTGTCATATTCATTACTACGGAAATGCGAACTTTCTCTGTAACTATTTCTCTGCCAGTGGTTGTCATACGGGTGGTGTCTGTTTTGGTCACGATTTGTGTTGTGAGAATAGCCTCGTCGTGTCCAGTTATTATTTCTGTCATCGCGGAATTGCGACGGATGTGAACTGTAATTGTTGTGTTCCTGTTTACGCGTTCCGCGATTGTCAGTGTCAATTTCTAATTCTTGTAAGAGTCCCTGAAAAGCTTCAGTGTCGTCTTTGCAACGTCCTGCCAAAATAATATGTCGTAAATGCTCAGGTAATTTGATTAAGCAAATGTGGATGAGTTCTGAGGGGCTGTATGGGTTTGACAGGTACTGATTCTTGTGCAACATGTCTTCAAAATATTTCACAAGACTGGAAAATTCAGATTGTTCGAAATGTTTCATCATTATGATGCTATGTTTTACTCGGTCTTGTGTAGCTTGAGATCAATATGCTGAGAGGAAGGCATGATAAAATTCTCCTTCACTGTGACAATCGTGAATGACCGATCGCATTCTTACAGCTGGTTCATTCTCTAAGTAGCCACACATAAATTCTAATCTGTGTTCTAACGACCAGTTGGGAGGAAAACAATGAGAGAATTGATGGAGCCATGCTTGTGGATGAATGTCGTTGCCAGAATTCTTAAATGTTTTGAATTTACGTGTAGTAATGTACAGCTTATAATCAAAATCATCATGTCGACAAGTCGCATGTCGGTCATTGTTACGTCGTTTCGGTGGTTCCATCTCAAAATTCGGTGTACCTTGCCAATTTCTTTCATAATTTCCGAAGTGCCCTGTGTTATTATTTTGTGGCTGTTCAGTATTTCTATGTCCCTCTTCCCGTATTGGAGCGCGAGTGTCCTCTGAAACATGTAGTTCTTGTATTACCTGTATCAGCTGATCTTGTATTTCCCGGATTTCTCTTTGGTGTTGCGTATTAATTTGATTCTGATTTTGTTTGAATTTCCTAATTTGTTCGCACTCTCCTGTGTCATTAAAGACTACCGGTTTTGTGTCATTCAGATTATCATCTACCTTCGTAGATAAATTATTTAGCTGATCCGAAAGTTCAACTACTTTCTCTGATAATGAACTAATTTCCTCCATGTGTCTTTCTGAACCAATTTTCAGAGTATCTACTGTGTCCTTTAAGGTTTCCTGAGTTTTTGCAAGTTGCGTAACCGAATCGGTAGATGCAACTGAATCAATTTTAGCTTGCAAGGTCTCATGATTTTCATGAACAATAGTTTGCAGTTCTTTTATAGCTGCTTCGTGATTCTGTAATGCATTTTCATGCTGCGAAAAAATAGGTTGAAAATGCTCACAAATTTGTGTTTTTACGTCATTACAGACTTTTTGACATTTCGATTCAATGTTGTGTAACTCAGTAGTTAAATCTTCACGTGTTTGTTCGAGAGTTTGTTCCAGTGAGTCTAACTTTTGAAGCTTTTGCTGTGTTTGTCTCTGATTTTGTTCCATTGTGTCTAACTGTTGCTGTGTTTGTTCCATTGCGTCTAACTTTTGAAGATTTTGTTCCATTGTGTCTAACTTTTGAAGATTTTGTTCCATTGTGTCTAACTTTTGAAGCTTTTGTCCCATTTGTTGCATTAATTGTAATAACAATGCACTGGTGTCTGAAACATGTTCCTCAGTGCTATTCGGCAATGCATTTGAACCGCCAATATTCGCATTTTGAAAAGCAGAAAATGTGTCTTGACTTATTTGAGAAAACGGCGAGGACGCAAAACCTGAATCTACAGTATTTGCAAGATTGTGTCCTGTCATTTCGGATTCCTGAGGCAAGCTGTTGCCGACCGATCGATCGATAATACTTCCCTGTTCACTAATCGTTTCACTGCCTACACCATTATTTGCAGCCCGCTCCATTTCCCTATGTACAATTACCAAATTATTACTTTGAACATTAGTTAATTCATTACACGGTGGCGCTAACACACTGCTTTCGTCTTCAGTGTCACTTCTCAGTTTACTTTGGAGCCTATATTACGTTTTTCACACGCCATTATTGTCACAATATTTCACACGATAACACAGAAAAGCACAATTTGAAGAGCAAAAATAAGAGAACACATTAAGATAGCACTGAAAATAATATCTAGTTAATTACAGCTGCGAAATACTTGGTGCAAATCTACATGCATGCCACAACTGCTTTACTGTACAACAGTGAAAGACTGCAACTACAAAGTAGATTTTCTCTACAATTACACGCTAGCAATAAACAAAAGCTACACTAACTACACAAACTACAAGAAAAAATCAGAAGATTCCAGTGAGGTATCCTCGGCTAAGGGTTGACATATGAAACGTCCCCTTAGAACAATTATAAATGACTGTACTTAAACTGACACACAATATTTTTTAGCGCAACGCAATCTGACTTTCAATAATCCCTACAAAAGAATAGCCCTGACTAACATTAACTTATACCTTTCACAAATCACTTACTTCACAAAAATCTTCGTTACTCGAACTACTGCAATACAGCGAGCGCCACTACTGCCAGCTAAATAAAAGATTCAAACTACGGAAGGCACTAACTACTGATAGGAATAGTTAGCAAATGAAAGATTTTAATAGAGAACAAACAATGTATTTACCTTAATAGTCATAATATATATAGCAGTTCATGACATCCAGTCTTACAAATTTCAAAACTCCGCCATCTCTCACCCCACATCCACCACTGCTGGCGGCTCACCTCCAACTGCGCAATCTACGCGCTGTTCACATCCAGCTGCCCAACACTACAATGGCAGACAACAATGCAAACTGGCCACAGACTGCACACAGCATAGCCAGTGATTTTCATATAGAGCGCTACGTGGCGTTACCAATAAGAAAACCTAAACAGCCTACTTACGACAACAACCTCAGATTTTTCGCCGGTGATTTGGTTATCTATAAAGAAATACTGTCTGAAACAAGCTGCACAAATATTCAGTCACATTATTAAAAGATTTCAAAGTGGTACAAATATTGGAAACTTTCTTTAAATACACAGAAGTGTAAAACTGCTCAGTTCACAAAACGAAAACACGAATTATGACTATAATATCAACGAGTTACAGTTGGAGTCGGTCAACTCACACAAATACCTGGGTGTAACCATTTCTACGGATACAAAATGACGCGATCACATAGGATCAGTCATAGGTAAAGGAGGCGGCAGACTTCGGTTCATGTAAATACAATTAGTCTACAAAGGAGAACGTTCGCAAAACATTCGTGTGACCCAACTAGAATATTGGTACCCGTACCAAATAGGACTAACAGAGGACATTGAACGTATACAGAGAACAGACAGGTGTCACAGAGATGCCGAAGAAACTGGACTGGGATGCACTCGACAGATGTGAACTACTCTGAGAAAGCGTACTTACGAAGTTCAAAAGCCAGCTTTAAATGACGAATCTAGAAATATAGTACGCCCCTATGTATCGGGACAGTATCGATTACGAAGGAGCTGGAAGAACTAATAACTTGTACGATGAGAAGTACTCTCTAGCATGCACTTCACAGCAGTGTGCAAAGTATGGATGTAGGAGTAGAGAAGAAGCGTTAAGGGCGTCTCAAATCGATATGAATCCATATAACTGAATTCTTATACATGCTCAGTGGCTTTTGAAAAGCCAGTTCAAATGAAGTCCATAATTTCTTTGACTACATAACTAAGCTCCTGATTTCAAGTAGTATTATAGATACACTAAAAGAGTAGTGTAGATTGTAAATAATGAAACATAACGACAGGAGAAACATCACGAAGGAAGGCTGTCTTCGTAGAACTGGTAGTCTTTTAACGTTGTAGTTGCATGCTCGGTTTCAGATACCGATATGTTTTTCTTAAAAGGGGGAAAAGTATCATAGAGGCTAAGAGTGAATTTTCGAAAAATATTGATACAGATAACACTATACCGCTGAATAGATATGAAAGAAATAGTACTGACATGCGTTAAGAGTGCAGAATTAACATATCTTGCGAGGCAGTTAGTAACTATATGAGTGTAATTAAAATGGGATGAAAATTATGAAGATATCGGCCAACATCATCAGAAATGAGGATATTAGATTTACAACTTCATTATAAGCCTGAAATATAAAAAGTAGCCTCTTAACATTTATAACCAATGCCTGTGTATCTTAGTGTATAAGTGTTGAGGGTGACTCTTCCCTTAGCACATGTTAGAATGTTGCAGAGTGAAACAGTGAGCGTCTTAACGTGGTGGGAATTCAAACCGTGAAAGCGTTTGTTATCTAATCAGCCGATCGCACCTTGTAACCTACGTAACGTCTGGATTGAGAAATGCAGTTAAAGAATGAAATGAATGGTTATTTAATTATAAGGTCGATTACGCATTCGACATTTGTGCTGATTAGACGGGGTATAAGAGAAAAATCTTAGCTTGATATTGTTGGCACAAGTGTTCGTTAAATCGGGTTTCTAGAAATTATCTCTTTCGGTAAGTGATAGTGGATTAAGTCACTTCCCGTGTGTTTCTCTGCGCCACTTCAGTTTGGCACAGTTCTGGACGATAGAACAATACACATACATAGAGCGATGAAAACAACTTGAGACTATATAAATTACAAGTAGCTGCGTAGTCGGAAATCGAAACTTACTGCTCACGTAACTTAAGGTAAAGTTCCTGTTTTACTGACAGACTCCAGTCTGAAATGAAGTGAAATAACTTTTCGAAGCCCTTTCACTTAACTATAGGTTACAAATCATTTGTGGGACGTTGGCTTGACGCTTTCAGTTCCTATACGCAATTATCTTACCATCTCACCTTTACAATAAGTATATATTTGTTGTTCATAGTAATACATCTAGTGTGCAGTCAAAATGTCTTCCTCTTTGGCTTCATTCTATGGATGCGTTTGTGCACACTTGAAAAATCCGTATAATATATATTGCAGCCGTTACTCACTTTATTGTGTGAATATGGAAATACGCTTATGTCAAAGTTACTTCTAGCTTCATTTCTCGACGGGAAGGAGGGAGCGGTTGACATATCGTGACATGTAAATCTGGCTATAGAATACCTGTGTCAATATCAACTATGCTTTGTAAGTATAGTCTAATTATCTGGGACAAAATACTGTTGGTCTAAGACACTCCTACCGCCACTGGGGGTGAAGTGGCTATTTGAACTGGGTGATGTACAAATTATCTAAAGTATACTACACTAGTGTTGAACCACAGTATTCGGGGTCGCAACGATTGATGACACTCCTAACGACGTGTAATCCCTAGGTGTGGGGGTGTCAGTAGAAAGGGGACATATGTAAATTACAACTGTGGAACGCATGGTACAATTTCAGTCGAAATTAGTACACATATAACCTATTGTGTAGAAAAAATACTTCGGTTGTAGGACACTCGTGACAATCTTGAAGAAGGGAATAGGACTGGGACAGGAAAGAGGAACCATTTTAGTACAACTCTGGAATGCGTGGAGTAGCTTCACCCACTGGTAAAAAATTCTGCGTGGGTAATGCATGCCTAGCAATCATATTTGGGTAGGTGCGGGTATATACTTGTTAGTTTGCAAAAAATTGGGGTAAGACCTGCCTAGCACCTCTGTCATGGACTGGGGCAGGGATGGGAAAGTGGTGAGTTCGATTTTCAATTCACTTTGCATCTTTTTTATTTTCGTTTCTAACGTGTCTAACTTTTCTAGTTCCCCAAATTTACTGAGTATTTGACAGAGTACTAGGTTATCATTTGCTCCTGATGAACCTCCCACTACTGTGGTGCTTGTACTAACTAGTTGACCTTCTGATTCTGTTGTTTCTACTGTCCTCTTCCCTCTTGTACAGCGCTACTTCGTACAACTTGGTGAATGATCTCGTCAACAGAAGCCACTTGATTCCTCTCAGTCTCACTTGGGCTCGAGTGAGCACAGGGCACCTACTCTTGCTTCTCGGCCGCAGACTGTCGTACTGGTCTACACGACTGTATGCCTCTGCCCCCCTCCCCCCCACCTCCCAATCTCTCTCTCTCTCTCTCTCTCTCTCTCTCTCTCTCTCTCTCAGTTTTCCGGTGGGTTAGGAGAGTTTCGTGAAAGTTCTTGGGGCTTATAACTACTTATGTGCTCCACAGTAGCTCCGACGGAAATTAACAAGGATAATCTAAACCGCCATCCTCTCCTCATGCTGTATAATTAAAATTCTGATAGGAGTATACTGTTCTGTCTTAGATACGTAATGACTCTGCATCCGATGTGGGCACCACAGCACCGCGTGTTGACGGAATGTACCTTAGCGTATAAGATCTCTTCTGTAAAATTCCACTTAATAGTAAAAGACTTCAACATGAGCGAATATGCATTTGCAAACATCTGGAGGCAGTTACCTTTTCTCCTTACACCTTATTTCTGAAACTCTCTCAAAACGTATTTAAATAAATAATTCACATAACGTGAACATGTGACAAAAAAGAAGATATTATTACACAATCTATAAAATCTGACGTAGCTAAACGCTGTTCCAAGTACGTCATTTGGTTCTGAAGTTTCCACTGCGAGGGAAAATTATATGTTGCTAATGCAACTGACATTCGGTTAACACTGTAGTTATTTTCTAAAGGAATCTCAGCTTATCTATTATTAGTATAATGCTCCTGTTGTTGTATGATGGAGTCAGAGATCCATTCGCTTGTCTAACCCGTGTCACCGCTATCGTGAAGCATATACTCTGGATTCGACGCTTTGTTGTTCTCGAAAACCGCTGATCTGTTGCAAGATGGCGATGACAATCTTGATAGTAAATTAGTAAGTAATAACCAAGCTTGAAATAAAATTTACGGCTGTTCCGTTTTGTCGGTTAGCAACAGAATAAGTAAAATAAATTAAACTTAAACAGTAACATGAGACTGGATCGTATCGAGATGGCAGTTGATACACAGGTATTGCACTTTAGCAATGAGACTGCAGCTTAATTCGTGTTAAGATCCTCGCAGCCGGTTTGTTATTCCACTTAAAACGAAAGGTTGTAAGCTTGGCCCTCAGATTTCTAAACGCAAGTTTGCACGAAGTAAATGGCAGTTCGGTGTACAGGATGAATTTTCCTCTCGTCAGTTACGCGAAACAACAAAGATCACAGTCTCGAAAGTCTAGTTTGATTGGCTGCTCAGTATAAATCACGGTGAAGTGATATTCTTCACAGTGCTCCTTATTCCCATACTACTAAAACACTCTTCTTTTCACCAACTAACAAACTTTTGACAAGAGTCACTGCACACTCAAGAGTTCCCGTCTAACATATGTAAGTCCGCTCCTTGAACCCTCTCGGTCCTCATCTGCCCCCCTTTTGTTGGTAAAACTTTTACAAAGATATCATTTCTTCTGCTGGATCTAAAATTTCAGAAATACATAGACAATATATCCAGGTACATTGTGGATACTATTACAGTTCAAAATAATAACATCCATTTACATAACGCTTTCTAATTAGATGTTAGTAAACATAAATCATAAGATACTGAAGGCAATTAAAAGAAAGAAAGCAAAGAAAATACATAATGTGTTGTGGCGCTCACTAAGAGATATCGACTTAGAGAAACGCTGTCAGAAGAATACCAAAAGGAAATTCTAATAAGTAGATCTCAGTTTCCAATCTCATACATTTTACGCACCAACCTGAACAGTTGCTTCGTTGCTGCGTCGCCCAACGATTTTAGATTTTCGGAAAGAACGAACTCTATGCCTTCCGCCTTATTTCATCGCAAGTCTTCTAAAGCTTTGTTAAACTTTGATTCTAACACTGCCTCTCCTGTGTGTTCCGTATCGACTTCTATTTCTTCTTCTATTATCACATCATCAGACATTTTCTTACCTCTCTCCATTCCCCCGATCCCCTCCCCCACTCCAAAATGTAGAGGTCTTCAACATATTCTTTCCCTCTGTCCGCTCTCTGCAGTGAAATTACCATTTGTAAAGAAAACGTCTCTTAAAAAATTTAAATATCAGTTTTTGACCGTGAATGCGTCTACATACACTTTCGGATCAGAAGTATCCGGTCACCCCTACGCTATATATCGCAGAATTGATCACTGTAGTCCAATTAATATTCCTTGATAGTTGACACTTCACTAAGTGAGCTGACTTCCTGCAATCAGAGCGCTCAGCGTCACGCCCGAACCGTTCGCCGTTGCCGAACTGCCACAACACATGGTCAGTTCACATTCTATGGCTATCTTTATCGCTGTGTTTGAATGGCAAATCCTGAATCTGGTACTTTTATTTCGTATTTCACCACATATGATAATCACACGAAAAACAACACACACGCACGAAACGATGCTAACGATATATATACGTTTCATACACAGGACTAGCGACACTAACGGATACTTCCGCACTAGACCCGTTTCAGCGTCATATATACAGCTATTATAATCACAGCGATCGATCCACGTTAGATAACTTTCGCACGACATTACGTGAAGCAGAATTTTTGATGGCTGCGATTCATCGTTGCTATTGGGCTACCAGACTCATAAATGAAGCAGTTTTATACCGGATATTTTCGTAGCGCAGTGGTTAACGCATTAATATCCGCCTCCGTAGCGTAGCGGTAGCGTTACCGCCTACCACGCAGGGGGCCCGGGTTCGATTCCCGGCAGGGGACTGGGTGTTGTGAGTTCTTCATCATCATCGTGTTCGGTCAGAGAGCTGGTTGACCTGTGTAATAAAGTACATTAAAAAAAACTGTTGTGTATTACGGTCACAGATTCGAATCTGGTGGTATATAACAAAAATTTTTATGTTTCTAAATCTAATCTAATGACTTTCATTATTATTATTCAGTTAATTGATTTAAATGTATTTTTTTTAATTTCTAATATTTCGCCACATCATTTTCATTGTCGTATTGACATTTTTATTTGCACTTATTTTTCTTGCTATCGTTATTTTTTCGTTTAGAATCTTCCTGTATTGTCTGAAATCTACAGCCAATTGCCAACCAGGACTGCTCATCGGTTGGCAAAGCGACAGTTCATGTAACCTGTGTGATTATAGTTTCAGTTTATCATTGTATGATAGCGAGAAATTACAGTTTGTTTTTAGCGCTGAAAGTGAAATTTTTCTGTTTTGAGTTTGCTCGTAGAGGTTAGCGTTAATCGCCGTGGACAAAGCGAACGTGATTTTAGTTCTGCCGCTGATTAACGGCAGTGTGCGTTGTACATCACTAGGTTGTGATTATGTTAAGATATGAGTTTAAATTCAGGGTGCACTCGTCAACATTTCTTTTGGGAACGGGCGCTGATAACCTCGTTGTTGTGCGCCCTAAAACACTAATCATCATCATCATTCAGGGCGACAGAACGCGTCACCTGCCGCAGTTCAGTCGTTGGTCACATAAAATCAGCAGTCGCCAGAACATCTCGCCTTTCCGTCATACCTCGCTGCGACCGCTTCCCCAGTATTGCTTCGCGTCACACATTAACAGCATTTGTGAACTGACCTGCAGTGTTTGTGTTAGCTACAACCGAGCGGTAGCCGGCAGCCGATGTGGCAACACTGTAGCGCAAGTGACAAGCGTCAACTATGAAGTAATTTTAATCGAACTGTAGATGTCTAGAGAGGTGAACTCGCCAGTATAAATATAGGTGGGGAGTATTTTTTGGATCAGTAAGGTAAGTTCAGTGAGTTCGGACGTGGACTAGTCACTAGATGTCATCTGATCAACAAGTCGATGAGGAATTTTACCGTATAGTGCTCCCCAAGTAGACTGTTGGTGATATGATTGTTAAGTGGAGCCTCGAAGAAACAAGCACAGCTACAGCTACATCTACATTTATACTCCGCAAGCCCCACCCAACGGTGTGTGGTGGAGGGCACTTTACGTGCCACTTAATTACCTCCCTTTCCTGTTCTAGTCGCGTATGGTTCAAATGGCTCTGAGCACTATGGGACTCAACTGCTGAGGTCATTAGTCCCTTAGAACTTAGAACTAGTTAAACCTAACTAACCTAAGGACATCACAAACATCCATGCCCGAGGCAGGATTCGAACCTGCGACCGTAGCGGTCTTGCGGTTCCAAACTGCAGCGCCTTTAACCGCACGGCCACTTCGGCCGGCAGTCGCGTATGGTTCGCGGGAAGAGCGACTGCCGGAAAGCCTCCGTGCGCGCTCGAATCTCTCTAATTTTACATTCGCGATCTCCTTGGGAGATATAAGTAGGGGGAAGCAATATATTCGATACCTCATCCAGAAACGCACCCTCTCGAAACCTGGACAGCAAGTTACACCGCGATGCAGAGCGCCTATCTTGCAGAGTCTGCCACTTGAGTTTGCTAAACATCTACGTAACGCTGTCACGCTTACCAAATAACCCTGTGACGAAACGCGCCGCTCTTCTTTAGATCTTCTCTATCTCCTCTGCCAACCCGACCTGGCACGGATCCCACACTGATGAGCAATACTCAAGTATAGGTCGAACGAGTGTTTTGTAAGCCACCTCCTTTGTTGATGGACTACATTTTCTAAGGACTCTCCCAATGAATCTCAACCTGGCACCCACCTTACGAACAATTAATTTTATATTATCATCCCACTTCAAATCATTCCGTACGCATACTCCCAGATGTTTTACAGAAGTAATTGCTACCAGTTATTGTTCTGCTATCATATAATCATACAATAAGGGATCCTTCTTTCTATGTATTCGCAATACATTACATTTGTCTATGTTAAGGGTCAGTTGCCACTCCCTGCACCAAGTGCCTGTCTGCTGCAGATCTTCCTGCATTTCGCTGCAGTTTTCTAATGCTGCAACTTCTCTGTATACTACAGCATCACCAGCGAAAAGCCGCATGGAACTTCCAACACTATCTACTAGGTCATTTACATATATTGTGAAAAGCAATGGTCCCATAATATTCCCCTTTGGCATGCCAGAGGTTACTTTAACGTCTGTAGACGTCTCTCCATTGAGAACAACATCCTGTGTTCTGTTTGCTAAAAACTCTTCAATCCAGCCACACAGCTGGCCTGATATCCCGTAGGCTCTTACTTTGTTTATCAGGCGACAGTGCGGAACTGTATTGAACGCCTTCCGGAAGTCAAGGAAAATGGCATCTACCTGGGAACCTGTATCTAATATTTTCTGGGTCTCAAGAACAAATAAAGCAAGTTGGGTCTCACACGATCGCTGTTTCCGGAATCCATGCTGATTCCTGCAGAGTAGGAATCAAGGGTAAACCAAGACCAGGCAGACCACATGGACTGATGGACAGGGGCCGTCGAGCATTGTTGGGGGTGGTTATACGAAGTCATATGAAATCAGCAGAAGGAATCACTGGTGATTTTCAAAGTGGTAACAATAGACCAGCAAGCACAATGACTCTTCTTACAGAGTTAAAAAGAATGGTGTACAACGGTCGAGCAACTCCTCACAAGACACACATTTCTGTAATCAGTGTTAAATGACGCTTGGTGTGGTGTACCGAACGAAGCGACTCGACCGTAGATGACTGGGAAAGCGTGATTTGGAATCACGTTGTAACCTGTGACAATCCGATGGAGTGGTCTGGGTTTGGCGAACGCCTGGAGAAATCTATTAACGTGTCATATTTAGTGGCAACAGTGAAGAACGAAGGAGGTAGTGTTACGGTATGGGGGTGCTTCTCGTGGTCAGGTTGTCGTCTCCATATTGTAGTAGTAGTAGTAGTAGTAGCTTTATTCATCCGTAGATCTCTTTTTACAAGGATATAGGACATGACAAAGTATTTACAAGTTTAGATCAATTTAAAATAAGCTAACTCGTATACACATATATTTACAGAATTCTAGTTAGAGACAGTTGTGATTAAGAAAACGAAAAATGTGTAAGGGTATGAACACATTTAGAGCACTGTGTACTCCGAACAGCAGTACAGTTCGGAGACGATGATTGTATCAGCATGACAATGTATTCTGTCGTAAAATAACACTACTTGGTAATGATCTGCGGGCAATAACGTTGCTGATATGGACTGGCCTCCACAGAGTCTTAATCTTAACCCAATTAAATACCTTTGAAATGAATCAGAAAGTCGACTTCGCACTAGACCCAGCGTCCAACATCAGTACTATCTCAATCTCAGGTTTAGGCTCTCGAGGAAGAATAAGCTGTCTTTGCTCCACAGAGATTGAGCCACTTTGTTGAAAATGTCCCCAGCACAGTTCAGGTCGTTATTGTGACGAGGTGTGGACACACCTCACTATAATGTCCGCTAACAAGTGTCCGGATACTTTTGATGCGATAATGTATTTATCTTGGAAATATAATGAAGTAAACTTTAATGATTTTAGACTCGGAAGAACTCGCTTAACTACCTAAGTTATTGCAAATGTCACGTTCGAATTTAGTAAACAAAATCCCAAGAGTTTCTAAAAGAAACATCTCGCGAATATCTTTTAAAAAATTACCAAACAAATTTTACAAAGGTAACTGTAAAAGCAAGTGATCTTACTCACGACCTTGAAAGTGGTGCAGGATGTCGTGTTCCAGAACGTAAACATAAGCCACTGTCATCGAACACCTGTCAAATTTAGAAATCTCACTGTGTTTACATTTTGTACTAATGAGAAATGAGAAATGACCTGCTTTGTTCTGATTGGTCGAAGCCCAGTAACTAATGGCGGACACGATAGTTCAAGGATTTTTTCAAATATAACATTTAAATACGTAAAATTATCTAACAAAATCACTGCAAAGGCATATCCCAAATCATAGAAACTTACATACAACGCCAAACAAAATAAAAATGAGGTGAAATTAGTAAACATTAGTGACAGAGAATTAATAAAATGGCTAACAGTGACTACACGAAATTTTGAATCCACTCACTACAGTACCACGTTTGTTCAAAGAAACACGTATTTGATAAGGTTTATCAGAAAAAATGTAACTACATTCAAATGATTAGAAGTGCTTGCCAGGTCTTTACTGAGAAAGAGATTTGTGTCAAGATGCTTATCTGTGTGTGGGAGGAGACGTGCGGTATCGTCGACAGCTAAGCGCTGGCGGCGGCGAAATCATAGCAGATTCGCCACTGCTAAGATGTAACTGTTGTACTGTCCTCTTGCCTGGTGCATCGTACACTTAGCGGTTTTAAAATTATTCCTTGGTCGGAAGCAACTAGTACTAAACAGACAGCATAGTATTATACAGACTAGTACTATACAGTATCACGATAACATTTCTGAGACGTGATGCAGTTATTAATGTCTATTACACAGCTTATGGAATAGTGTAAAATTCATTTGAACTCCCAGACCATGAAGCCATTCATACCTTTGGCCATACGCGTCACATTCGCGAATACACAGTCTGGTGAATAACTTTCAAATGTGGAAGACTGCTAAGCTGTTTTTATAGCGATTGTTAATCATTTCACGCGGGTGAGACCTTGTTATTCGCAAGTGAAACATCTTAGAACACATTATCAGCAATAAATGGTGGCATTCAACCATTCTTATGTCCAAGACACAACTAAATAAGCATTTCGAGAGGCAGTGCTTCAGGTTGTCGAAATCAATTTATGTTGAAAAGTGTACCGATACATCTGCGGCGTTCGTAAAATACAGGATGTATCAAAAATAATCATCAAAATGACACGTCTATATTTTTCAAACTAATAAACATATGTAATGTATTTTGGTTTTGATGAACGGGAAACTCAAAAAGTTTTTTGTCATACCTTTTCATAGGTGTTCAATACGACCCCTTGAGATGCACGGTATACGTCAATGCGGCTTTCAGATTATTCCCAGACTGCAGGGAGCATGTCTTCTGTTGTTGGTAACTGAGGCACATAAACAGAGTCTTTAATAAACCCCCAAAAGAAATAATCACATATAGTCAGGTCCGGTGACCTTGGAGGCAAGTAATGTAAGGCTAAATCATTTAGTCCAAAAAAAGGGCTCTGAGCACTATGGGACTTAACATATGAGGTCATCAGTCCCCTAGAACTTAGAACTACTTAAACCTAACCAACCTAAGGACATCACACACATCCATGCCCGAGGCAGGATTCGAACCTGAGACCGTAGCGGTCGCGCGTTTCCAGACTGTAGCGCCTAGAACCGCTCGGCTCATTTAGTCCAGTGCGACCGTTCATCGTTCAGTAATCCTCTGATATAAAAATCCCCGCACTTTCAGATGCCATTGTGGCGGTGCCCCATCCCGTTGGTAAATGAAGTCGTTCGAATCAGTCTCCAACTGTGGGAAAAGACAGTTACCAAGCATATCGAGATATGTGCTTTCTGTAGCAGTGTTCTAGGCATAGAAAAATGGACCATAACCTTTTCCCATGAAATTGCACAAAAGACATTAAATTATGGAGAGTCGTTCTCATATCGCATAACTTGTACCCCATACTCTCACATCACGACGGTTCATCTTTCCGAAGAGCTTGCAGTAGCTGAATTTTGTATGGTTTCATGTGTAAACGTCGACGCATCACACGCCAGACGGACATCGGGAGCATGTTGAGCTGTCGAGCTCCAAGGCGAACGGATTTCTGCGGACTCCTTGTGAAACTATGGCGGGTGCGTTCGACGTCTGTCTCAGACAATCGGGGACGGTCCGACGATTTGTCTTTACACAAGCAACCTGTTTCTCGCAACTGATCATGCCATCGTCTAATGCTCTGTGCTGTAGGAGGATCCACACCATCCATAGTACGAAAGTCACGCTTAATAGTTATTACTGACCCGCACTGCGCAAAACGTAGAACGCAAAACGCTATCTCTCACCGAGACACCGTTTTTCAAGAACTGAAGTGGGCGCACACTGCTTTTACCTAACGGGAACCATGTAAAACTCGAGAGTTTGCTCTTTACATAGTACGTTATTCACGCACATGCCTCAAATAACATAAGAGTTATCGTTTTTAAATCGAATGATTCTTTTTGATACACATTGTGCAATAGAATAAAAACACCTTGGATTGTGATTTCATATTAAAATCGTAGACTTCTGTCTGTAGTCGTCTCAACTCGTGCCGTACAGCGCAACGGGCCGCTTCCTCTGATCACCTGTGGCCTCCAGGAGTGTGAAGTTGACAATTCTCCAGGTGTCTCGGGTTGGTATGAGCTGACATATCCGAGATATTGTTTTGTAAGCGCACCTATTGGTTTAACCATATTGCTAGTCTACTGATCACTTACTTTTTGTCATTTCAAAGATGCTATTTGCATGTTGTCTACGATCTTAAGGCTCTAGCTACTTCGCCAAAGAAGTATTGCAAACTTATTACTATGTATCTGCCTTACAAATAATTCTGAAAAGTTCTTAAAAATTTCGTTCCCTTGTCTTTCGCTTTTTGGTTACGAATACTGTCATTTTCCTTTCCATCAGTGTTCTCGCAGCAGCGAATTACGACAAAAGAGGGACGGTAAGTTGACCCCCAAGTAGAATAATCTCTGTTGATGCATCATCGACGGGGGGCATTAGCTGGGTAAGTAATTGTCAACATCAATGAAATTCTTCAACAGCGGTGTAACTAAGACGTTATTTTATTTTATTTTGACGACAACCACTTTCAACATTCCACTATGCCATCTCCAGGCCCCTTATGCATCTTTCTAAATAAACGATAATGCAATACGGAGCCATACACCCTTGATTTCGTGAATTCAAACCGTTTCACAAGCCCTTCATTCGCATGAGTACCTCCGGTGTCCGATACCTCCCCGCGTTGGAGAACGCAACAGCGGGCAGTCATTTTTTCATATTACTACTTCTGAGTACAATAGTGATAAAAATTACCACACGTTACTATCTTTCGCTCTAATTTAAAAATTAATAGTGAGAAGTTTAAATCTATGTGATTGCTCACTGTCAGGCGCTTCTATGGTGTCAGTCAGAGATATTTGATCAAAACTTGATGTTTCGACAGAAACACTCGTCCGTTGAGGGTGGGTACTAGATTTGTATAATTTCTTTCTTCATATCATATTTATTCAAATGTATATTTGTGGAATCACCATAGTGCGATAGAAATCATCAATCATTACATACAAGGCGCATACAGTACAAAATCAGTACACTGAAAACACACTACTGGCAATTAAAATTGCCACACCACGAAGATGACGTGCTAGAGACACGAAATTTAACGAACAGGATGAAGATGCTGTGATGTGCAAATGATTAGCTTTTCAGAGCATTCACACAAGGTTGGCGCCGGTGGCGACACGTACAAAATGCTGAAATGAGGAAAGTTTCCACCAATTTCTCATACATAAACAACAGCTGACCGGCGTTGCCTGGTGAAACGTTGTTGTGATGCCTCGTGTAAGGAGGAGAAATGCGTAGCATCACGTTTCCGACTTTGATAAAGGTCGGATTGTAGCCTATCGCGACTGCAGTTTCTCGTATCGCGACATTGCTGCTCCCGTTGGTCGAGATCCAATGACTGTTAGCAGAATATGGAATCGGTGGGTTCAGGAGGGTAATACGGAACGCCGCGCTGGATCCCAACGGCCTCGTATCACTAGCAGTCGAGATGACAGGCATCTTATCCGCATGGCTGTAACGGATCGTGCAGCCACGTCTCGATCCCTGAGTCAACAGATGGGTACGTTTGCAAGACAACAAGCATCTGCACAAACAGTTCGACGACGTCTGCAGCAGCATGGACTATCAGCTCGGAGACCATGGCTACGGTTACCCTTGACGCTGCATCACAGACAGGAGCGCCTGCGATGGTGTACTCAACGACAAACCTGGGTGCATGAATGGCAAAACGTCATGTTTTCGGATAAATCCAGGTTCTGTTTACAGCATCATGATGGTTGCATCCGTGTTTGGCGACATCGCCCGGCGTGATGGTATGGGGTGCCATTGGTTACACGGCTCGGTCACCTCTTGTTCGCATTGGCGGGACTTTGAACAGTGGACGTTAGATTTCAGATGTGTTACGACCCGTGGCTCTACCCTTCATTCGATCCCTGCGAAACCCTACATTTCAGCAGGATAATGCACGACCGCATCTTGCAGGTCCTGTACAGGCCTTTATGGATACAGAAAATGTTCGACTGCTACCCTGGCCAGCACATTCCCCAGATCTCTCACCGACTGAAAACGTCTGGTCAATGGTGGCCAAGCAACTGGCTCGTCACAATACGCCAGTCACTACTCTCGATGAACTGTGGTATTGGGTTGAAGCTGCATGGGCAGCTGTATCTGTACACGCCATCCAAGCTCTGTTTGACCCAAAGCCCAGGCGTATCAAGGCCGTTATTACGGCCAGAGGTGGTTGTTCTGGGTACTGATTTCTCTGGATCTATGCACCCAAATTGCGTTAAAATGTAATCACATGTCAGTTCTAGTATAATATATTTGTCCAATGAATACCCGTTTATCATCTGCATTTCTTCTTGGTGTAGCAATTTTAATGGCCAGTAGTGTATAATAACTGTAATGACCAATAGGAGCTATGAGAATTCGCTTCCTTTTAGAAAGCTTCATAATGAGAAAAGAAACGAGAAGGTACATTTGGTAGTAAAATGGGAGTTCGCTATCTCGTTAGTGACGAGACTATTAGAAGCCAACAAGTTCAGGTTGACGAAGAGTAGAGATAGAAATTGTCTGTGTTCTTTTCAAGTAAACCATCTGGGCGCTTGTCTTAAGGAATTCAGTGAAACCCCAGAAAACGTAAATTTCGATCCCCGAACTGAAATTTGACCCCCTGTTATGAAACTTCCTCACAGATTAAGACTGTTTTCCGACCAAGCCTTGAACGTAGAATCATTACTTTCGCTGGTAACACATTCTGGAAACAATTTTCTAGGCTGTGTCTAGGGCAGTTCTTCGCAACGTCGTTTCTTCCAGAACCGTCAGTCCAACGGCTCATGCTTGGGCAGCTTCTGTGAAGTTCTACGACAGATAGACTGGCAGAAACAATGCTATTAGGGGGGCTCGTGAGTCGTGTGAAGAACTCAAGTATCTATCAACAAAAGCAGATCGATGCAACTCTCAAAAATTCTAGAGAAAATCGACTTTGAAGTTCACCTAACGTCTTTAATACACTAAAACAGGGTAGCGCTTTTCGACTGACTGCATGGCTCTTTGTTTGAATGGTTTCCTACCTCATAAGTGGCTCGGATTCGAATCCTGGCTATGGCAAATTTTTAAACAACGATACAAGCTCCGTGAGCTTTTCCGTGCCGTGTAAAATTCGTAATGATGAAAAAAATTAATATGTATTGTTTTTTTTAATTTATTCATTGTTTGTTAGAAACCTCTTCAAAAAAGGTGATTAAGAATGTATATTTGCAATGAAAACTGGATTTTTATGTGTGATATGTAATTATAAATAAGAAGACTTGCAATTTTCATGAAAACGACAATTATATATGTGTTAATTAATCTATATTCGATAAATCTTTCGAACAGAACGAAATCCAAAAAAAAAAAGGCCGAAACGAGACTCGAACCAGCGACCCAGCGATTATCAGTCTCGTGTACTATAGATAAGAGTAAAATCTGAGGACAGCACAACGTACAGGTGCAAGCTGTAAGTGTAAGAATGCTGCAAATCATTAACAGTGAAGAACTGATACATGGCAATAACGTACAGGAAACTCCGACTAGTTCTCTGATAACCTATCGTTGGACCCATACGCCTCAAGTGTAGCCCTAGACTTAGAGCAACTTAATATCGTCTTTTACAAAGGAAATGTACCATCCACAGACATTCGTACGTGAGCTTCCTCAATATTACTTCAGCACGTTTAATGTACACTGACGGAAGAAAAATCACAAAACCAAAAATTAATTATTGAAGTGTAATGAAATTTCAGGGATATACACTCCTGGAAATGGAAAAAAGAACACATTGACACCGGTGTGTCAGACCCACCATACTTGCTCCGGACACTGCGAGAGGGCTGTACAAGCAATGATCACACGCACGGCACAGCGGACACACCAGGAACCGCGGTGTTGGCCGTCGAATGGCGCTAGCTGCGCAGCATTTGTGCACCGCCGCCGTCAGTGTCAGCCAGTTTGCCGTGGCATACGGAGCTCCATCGCAGTCTTTAACACTGGTAGCATGCCGCGACAGCGTGGACGTGAACCGTATGTGCAGTTGACGGACTTTGAGCGAGGGCGTATAGTGGGCATGCGGGAGGCCGGGTGGACGTACCGCCGAATTGCTCAACACGTGGGGCGTGAGGTCTCCACAGTACATCGATGTTGTCGCCAGTGGTCGGCGGAAGGTGCACGTGCCCGTCGACCTGGGACCGGACCGCAGCGACGCACGGATGCACGCCAAGACCGTAGGATCCTACGCAGTGCCGTAGGGGACCGCACCGCCACTTCCCAGCAAATTAGGGACACTGTTGCTCCTGGGGTATCGGCGAGGACCATTCGCAACCGTCTCCATGAAGCTGGGCTACGGTCCCGCACACCGTTAGGCCGTCTTCCGCTCACGCCCCAACATCGTGCAGCCCGCCTCCAGTGGTGTCGCGACAGGCGTGAATGGAGGGACGAATGGAGACGTGCCGTCTTCAGCGATGAGAGTCGCTTCTGCCTTGGTGCCAATGATGGTCGTATGCGTGTTTGGCGCCGTGCAGGTGAGCGCCACAATCAGGACTGCATACGACCGAGGCACACAGGGCCAACACCCGGCATCATGGTGTGGGGAGCGATCTCCTACACTGGCCGTACACCACTGGTGATCGTCGAGGGGACACTGAATAGTGCACGGTACATCCAAACCGTCATCGAACCCATTGTTCTACCATTCCTAGGCCGGCAAGGGAACTTGCTGTTCCAACAGGACAATGCACGTCCGCATGTATCCCGTGCCACCCAACGTGCTCTAGAAAGTGTAAGTCAACTACCCTGGCCAGCAAGATCTCCGGATCTGTCCCCCATTGAGCATGTTTGGGACTGGATGAAGCGTCGTCTCACGCGGTCTGCACGTCCAGCACGAACGCTGGTCCAACTGAGGCGCCAGGTGGAAATGGCATGGCAAGCCGTTCCACAGGACTACATCCAGCATCTCTACGATCGTCTCCATGGGAGAATAGCAGCCTGCATTGCTGCGAAAGGTGGATATACACTGTACTAGTGCCGACATTGTGCATGCTCTGTTGCCTGTGTCTATGTGCCTGTGGTTCTGTCAGTGTGATCATGTGATGCATCTGGCCCCAGGAATGTGTCAATAAAGTTTCCCCTTCCTGGGACAATGAATTCACGGTGTTCTTATTTCAATTTCCAGGAGTGTATTTGTCTAGGTGACGTATTTAAGAGATGAACACTGCAAAATCACAGCTTCATGTAAGCGCGAAATAAGCCACTGGAAATGTGTAACGCTGTTACAATAACAACAAGTGTAACCGCCAGAATGTTGAATGCAAGCAAGCAAACATCCATGCATTGTATGGTACAGGTGTCTGATGTCAGCTTGTGAGATGGAGTTCCATGCCTCTTGCACTTCGTCGGTCAGTAGAGGGACGGTTAATACTGTTTTTGGATGACGCTGGAGTTGTCGTTCGATGATGCCCCATATGTGCTCGACCGGATGCAGTTGTGGTTAACGAGCAGGCCAAGGTAACGTGTCGACACTCTGTACAGCACGTTGAGTTACAATAATGGTATTTGGGCGAGCTTTATCCTGTTGGAAGACACGCCCTGGAATTCTGTTCATGAACAACTCGAATCACCTAAGGACATCACACACATCCATGCCCGAGGCAGGATTCGAACCTGCGACCGTAGCAGTCGCGCGGTTCCGGACTGAGCGCCTTAACCGCGAGACCACCACGGCCGGCATATAAATCGTCATTGACATCTAGTACAAAGGTATATAATCATGAATCATGTTCAATCTCCAACATGTACAGATCGTTAGCCTACGCCAACACTTCAGACCTCTACCCTCCATCAATGCTAACTTCTCACATCTAACATCCATCACTGATGGCTTTTCACCTCCAACTGCCCTAGAGTACTTCTATGACTGTTGACGACTAACTTTCAACTGCCCAACACGCGATTAACTTCCAACAACGAGTCCAACCAGCCACAGCGTCTCTTACAAAGAAAGCGCTGTCAGAGATCCAATGCAAAGCGCTACACAGCGCTGCCAACACAGAAGCAGCCCACTTACACTATCACACAATGCTTATGTAGGCAGTATCTATTTTCATCGTAGCTATAGTCTCAAGAACAATTATTGTTACCTACGACCCGTCCCATTGCCCTGAGGCAGCTGCATTTCGGAAGCTTTTTCGTTAACTTCAGGATTTTCCAGTTATATCCTCTCTTGAGCAGATGAAACACCCGGTAATCATATATGTATCTGTACTTAAATCACAGAACTGTCACGTTGCCTTCACGTGCATCTCTTATTTGACCACTGTAGGTCCTGTCGTATTCACTGACGAAAAAAAAGTCGCAACACCAAGAAGAAGTCGTGCTACATAAACGAGAGTTGGCAGGCGTGTTCTTCATCTGAAAGATGAAGTCTATCAAATTTCTTGCCAGTCGCAAATTATGTTTACTTGAAATACACTCTGTAACGAGTGTGAGCGTTAGTTACCTTTGAAACTGCATGTGGTGAGTTGAGATTAGTCAAGAATACCTTCAAGACGACAAAGATACCATTATCAACACCTCACTGAGTTTCAGCGCGGTCGTCTAATAGGGTTTAAGTAGTTCTAAGTTCTAGGGGACTGATGACCACAGAAGTTAAGTCCAATAGTGCTCAGAGCCATTTGAACCATTTGAACGATTTATATTCGTGTCTGAACTGTATGTCACATTATTAAGGTAAAAAAAAATACATAGTGTTGAAATGTATAGGTTATTGCTAGGATTTCTTTTTAGTCAGGACCGTTCTTTTGAATTAATTATTTGAAGTCAGTTTTTTTATATTTTTTTTATTTATTTATTATTTTTTTTTTAATTCAGATTGCGTTGCGCTAGGATATTGTGGGTCTCAGTCATTCAGCAATTTAAGTACAGACACACAGATTTAAATACAGAAGTTCAATAGGTATCCTTCTTGTCACAGAAAAAAAATTGAAGCAGTCGTCAGTACAAATATAGTGAAGGACGAAGTGACACATAAACTGATTTTTTAACTGAGTGAAAAATTTTGCTGTGCCTTTACGATTATTCAAAATACGTTACAACCAGAACAGGAAAATAAGAAGTTTATTAAGGAGAGAAAAAGATGCTCCTAAAAAACAACTGCACAAGAAATAAAGAAATGTTCTAATTTCATTTATTACTTTAATCGTTTTAAGATAAAAATGAACTGTATTGATTCTGTCGCCTCTTCATATTATCAGTAATAAGCGGTTTTAGCAAGATGAGACCACTTTGTTGCTCCTGTTTCACAGCAAAGAATGGCAGCAATAGTAGCCGACAGGGAAATGACGAAATGAATGAGTCCAGCAGTGAGCGCCTGCAGCTTAGACGTACCTGCAATAATTTCTGTATCGCGAAATGCCGACCTGTACGGGGTGTAAGATTCCCACCGTCTTTAATTATTGCTATCGGTATCGATCATAACACGTTTTAAGGTAAATACCTCTGCTAACGCGGAACCTATACACATAAACTGTTCTGGGACGGAACGAATACAATTTCATAGGTCAGTGTTGAAATAGGATTGAAGAGCTAAAAATCCATACGTAGTACTTAATAAATTGGAATTTTTCTCTGGGATAAATGGGATTCATTCATTTGGAAGAAAAGTCTTCCCCGAGATAATAGAGGGGGTGTTTGGGAAGAAACCGCATTCCTAGTTTAACTCCCTGAGCTCGATATTTGTGCTTCCAAAGAAAACTTCCTCTCAGAATTCCACCTTATATAGGGTGAGTCACCTAACGTTACCGCTGGATATGTTTCGTAAACCACATCAAATACTGACGAACCGATTCCACAGACCGAACGTGAGGAGAGGAGCTAGTGTAATTGTTTAATACAAACCATACAAATATGCATGGAAGTACGTTTTTTAACATAAACCTACGTTTTTTTTTAAATGGAACCACGTTAATTTTGTTAGCACATCTGAATATATAAACAAATACGTAATCAGTGCCGTTTGTTGCATTGTAAAATGTTAATTACATCCAAAGATATTGTAACCTAAAGTTGACGCTTGAAACCTCCGACGTTCAGTTGCGTGTTGTAACAAACACGGGCCACGGTCGGCGAGCAGCGCTTGCTGCTATTGTTATTCTGCATTCGTCTCCGCACGCAGACCAACTGTAGAACACCGTGTTACCAGACGTCTGTGATAGTGTAGTGTTGTAGGAACTGTGACCATGGTGTATTCGAAAAGGCGGAGATGATACTCATCTATGGCGAGTGTCGATGAAATGCAGCTGAAGCCTGCAGGGTGTATGCAGAACGGTACCCGGACAGAGAGCATCCAACGTGCAGCACATTGCAAAACATCTACCGCCAACTGTATGTAACAGGTATGGTCGTAGCACACAAACGGGTCCGTAACCGGCCCGTCACAGGAGAAGCGGGTGCAGTTGGTGTGTTAGCTGCTGTTGTCATGAACCCACACATGAGTACACGGGACATTGCGAGAGCCGGTGGACTGAGTCAAAGTAGTGTCAGGCGCGTACTGCATCGTCACCGCTTTCACCCGTTTCATGTGTCACTACATCAGCAATTACATGATGATGACTTTAATTATCGAGTGCAATTCTCTCAATGGGCATTAACAGAGAATGCATTGCAGTTCTACCTGTTTACCGATGAAGCGGGTTTCACAAACCACGGGGCAGTGAATCTACGGAACATGCATTACTGGTCCGTGGACAATCCTCGCTGGCTCAGACAGGTAGAGCGACAGCGACCGTGGACTGTAAATGTATGGTGCGGAATCATTGGCGACCACCTCATTGGTCCTCACTTCATTGCAGGGGCCCAAACAGTTGCAATATACATCGCGTTTCTACAGAATGATCTGCCAACGTTGCTCGAAAATGTCCCACTGGAAACGCGTCGACGTATGTGGTATCAGCATGATGGTGCACCTGCATATTCCGCAATTAACACTAGGCTGACCCTTGACAGGATGTTCGACGGGCATTTCATAGGACGTGGAGGACGCATAAATTGGCCAGCCCGTACTCCTGATCTTACACCTCTGGACTTCTTTCTGTGGGGTACGTTAAAGGAGAATGTGTACCGTGATGTGCCTACAACCCCAGAGGATATGAAACAATGTATTGTGGCAGCCTGCGGCGACATTACACCAGATGTACTGCGGCATGTACGACATTCATTACACCAGAGACTGCAATTGTGTGCAGCAAATGATGGCCACCACATTGAACATCTATTGGCCTGACACGTCGGGACACACTCTATTCCACTCCGTAATTCAAAACGGAAACCACGTGTGTTCTTGTACCTCAACCCTCATGGTAATGTGCATGTGCGTCAGTGAAAATGACCAATAAAAAGGTGTTAGCATGTGGACGTAATGTGCTGTTCCAATCTCTTCTGTACCTAAGGTCCATCACCGTTCCCTTTGGATCCCTACGTAATTCGGTGCTCTCCGATACACACGATCGAACAGCGGAGAAGTGGTATTCAAGCGTCAACTTTAGGTTACAATATCTCCGGATGTAATTAACATTTTACAATGCAACAAACGGCACTGATTACGTATTGTTTATATGTTCAGATGTGCTAACAAAACTAACGGGGTTCCATTTTAAAAAAACGTAGGTTTGTGTTAAAAAACATACTTCCGTGCATTTTTTTATGGTTTGTATTAACCAATTACACTAGGCCCCTCTCCTCATGTTCGGTCTGTGGAATCGATTCGTCAGTATTTGATGTGGTTTACGAAATATATCCAGCGGTAATGTTAGGTGACTCACCCTGTATAAGACCTAAGTCACCTTCAGTCACACATTCTTCAGTACATTACATGCTACCTTCACTCTTCAGCACATTATATGCTACCTTCGCTTCCTGAGAGTGTTGTCAAATGAAAAATTTTTTATGCCTTTATTGGTACGAGGACGTGCTAAAAGTAATGCCTCCGAATTTTTTACTCTGTTCTCAATATCGGCTGAGGTATTACATGTCATGCAGAATACTTGGTCGACTTTCCCAGTTCGCTGACGCAAGTTGCAACTTTCTGCCACAATAGGGCTCCGAATTGTAGCGTGTAAGATTGCAATGTTCAACGCAACTACGTCAGTGCGTAGAAACATCTCAGAAAATTGAAAGCACCAATCCGAGATTTCGTCTACACAAGGAGCACTCTTCCCTTCAGAATGGCAATGCCAGACCACACACGAACGCTGCGGCATCTGCTAAATTCCGGCGTCTTGGGCTCGTTGTCCTTGATCATCCTCCATAAAGTCCAGACTTGGCCCCATCCGGTTTTCATCTGTTTCCAAATCGTAAGGACTTCACTTTGATAGTGATGAAACAGAGCAAGCAGAGGTGAGTTTGTGGCTCCCACAAAAGTCAAAGATTCTACAGTGACGGTATCAACAAACTGGTCTCTTTTCGGGAGGTATGTATTCGTCGCCACGATAAATATGTTGAGAAATAAATATGTAGAAGTGAATAATAAAGATGCAGAATGGTAACAAAGTTTGTTTATGTGGAGAAATAAATATGTAGAAGTGAATAACAAAGATGTAAAATGGTAACAAAGTTTGTTTTATTTAAAAAAACTTCAAGAATTTTCACATACAAAATTCAGAGGCATTACTTTTCAGCGTACGCCCTCGACAATTAGGTATAGCAATATTTCTACAAATCAAGGTTAATATCAATAATTCATACGCCATAATTCAATGACGTGACATCTCATGCTAGCCTGTGCAATGTTAAAATGTCTTTACAAACATCGTTTATTAATTTATCCACACAACAGTAGTTTTAGACATGTAAGCATGAGACATTTACGCAACGTTAGATTTGATATTGATCCAACAGTATTCCAGGATATGTCAGTTAGCAGTTTTTTCTGCTTGTTTACGTAGGGGCAGCTGTGGCTCTGGCAGACACACAAATCTTTTTGCGGTTCTTATGAGCATCGTACGAACGTATTACAATAAAACTGTTTCTTGGTGAAAATACACAGCCGGGAAAACAGTGCAACGCCCGGAGACAAAGCCGTTCTATTGACCAATGACCTGACAGGTAGAACGTCATAGTAGGTATACAGGGTGGTCCATTGATAGTGACCGGGCCAAATATCTCACGAAATAAGCGTCAAACGGAAAAACTACAAAGAACGAAACTCGCCTAGCTTGAAGGGGGAAACCAGATGGCGCTATGGTTGGCCCGCTAGATGGCGCTGCCATAGGTCAAACGGATTCAACTGCTTTTTCTAAAACAGGGACCCCCATTTTTATTACATATTCGTGTAGTACGTAAAGAAATAAGAATGTTTTAGTTGTACCACTTTTTTCGCTTTGTGATAGATGGCGCTGTAATTGTCACATGGCTCACAATTTTATACGAACAGTTGGTAACAGGTAGGTTTTTTAAATTATAATACAGAACGTAGATACGTTTGAACATTTTATTTCGGTTGTTCCAATGTGATACATGCACCTTTGTGAACTTATCATTTCTGAGAACGCATGCTGTTACAGCGTGATTACCTGTAAGTACCACATTAATGCAATAAATGCTCAAAATGGTGTCCGTCAATCTCAATGCATTTGGCACTACTGTAACGACATTCCTCTCAACAGCGAGTAGTTCGCCTTCCGTAATGTTCGCACTTGCATTGACAATGCGCTGCCGCATGTTGTCAGGCGTTGTCGGTGGATCACTATAGCAAATATCCTTCAACTTTCCCCACAGAAAGAAATGCAGGGACGTCAGATCCGGTGAACGTGCTTCGACGACCAGTCCACTTGTCATGAAATATGCTATTCAGTACCGCTTCAACCGCACGCGAGCTATGTGCTGGACATCCATCATGTTGGAAGTACATCGCCATTCTGTCATGCAGTGAAATATCTTGTAGTAACATCGGTAGAACATTACGTAGGAAATCAGCATGCATTGCACCATTTAGATTGCCATCGATAAAACGGGGGCCAATTATCCTTCCTCCCATAATGCCGCACCATACATTAACCCGCCAAGGTCGCTGATGTTCCACTTGTCGGCGTCACCGAGGATTTTACGTTGCCCAATAGTGCATGTTATGCCGGTTTACGTTACCGCTGTTTGTGAATGACGCTTCGTCGCTAAACAGAACGTGTGCAAAAAATCTGTCATCGTCCCGTAATGTCTCTTGTGCCCAGTGGCAGACCTGTACACGACGTTCAAAGTCGTATCCATGAATTTCCTGGTGCATAGAAATATGGTACGAGTGCAATAGATGTTGATGTAGCATTCTCAACACCGACGGTTTTGAGATTCCCGATTCTCGCGCAATTTGTCTGCTACTGATGTGCGGGTTAGCCGCGACAGCAGCTAAAACACCTATTTGGGCATCATGATTTGTTGCAGGTCGTGGGTGACGTTTCACATGTGGCTGAACACTTCCTGTTTCCTTAAATAACGTAACTATGCTGCGAACGGTGTCATCCAGGATACCGAGCAGCATACATAGCACACGCCCGTTGTCATTTTGATCACAATAGCCATACATCAACACAATTCGACGTTTCCCGCAATTGGTAAACGGCCCATTTTAAAACGGGTAATGTATCACGAAGCAAATACCGTCCTCACTGGCGGAATGTTACGTGATACCGCGTACTTAGACGTTTGTGACTATTACAGCGCCATCTATCACAAAGCGAAAAAAGTGGTCCAACTAAACCATACATATTTCTTTACGTACTTCACGAATATGTAATAAAAATGGGGTTCCTATTTTTAAAAAAAACGCAGTTGATATCCGTTTGACCTATGGCAGCGCCATCTAGAGGGCCAATCATAGCGCCATCTGGTTTCCTCCTTCAAGCTAGACAAGTTATGTTCTTTGCAGTTTTTTCGTTTGACGCTTATTTCGTGAGATATTTGGCCCGGTCACGATCAATGGACCACCCTGTATATGATAACCAATTCAGGTATAATGAAACATACATAGTAAAGGGTGCCCAAACAAAGGGGCCGAGTGACAGCCTGGATAGATTGTCCCTAGCATCTTGCACCTTTTATTGCAATTCGGAGAGGGTTCTTTAAGGCTCTGGAGATCAAGTAAGTTTCTCGCTTCACCACGTCCCTTAAACGTTCAGTTGGAAAGAGATCTATCTGGTGATCCTTCTGGCCATGGCAGTTCAGTTGCTGAACACCATGAAGAGCACGTTGGATCGCAGCAGCCGTATGTGGACGATCGTTGTTCCGCTGAAAAAGCACATCACTTTCCTGTCTAAGAAATGACGGTAGCATGGGCATAACAACCTGTGTAATGTAGCAGGTACTGGTTACTTTACGCTGCAGGCACACCAGATATGACCCCCCCCCCCCCATGCCAGGACATGTGGTTGAGACCTGCATGTCATGGGTGAATCCACTCCGGAATAGGCCGCTCACCAGGGCTACGCCGTACACATGTACGTCCGCCATCACTTCCATGCTGACAAAACCTAGTCTCGCCACAGAAGACAACAGAGTGCTACCACACTCCTCAGTCGGCTCTTTCACGACACCAGAGTAGACGTGCTTGGCAGTGTCGTGATGTCAGTGGTGCTCTGGCCAGAGACACAACTTATATCAGCCCTTCTACGAGCAGACGGTTCCCAATGGTCCTTGGTGACACATCATGCGCAGCACGTGCCCATATTTCTTCCCTGGATGATGCTCGGTCGGCCACAGCTGCTACACAATGCGTCGGTCTTGATGTGCATCTGTACCACGTGGACGTCCAGCGACACACCACCGATACATTGTGCCCAACATATACAGTAACTAGTTGATACTTGCATGCAGCTTCCCGCAGGTCCACAATGCGACCCTAAACAAATGACAGAAGTTGTTTGACAGGAGTACGTACTCTTCGGCGGGGCATGGTTGTACACTAATCTGAATGTTTTACACATTGTTCACTTCTAAATTCAGCACAGTTACCGTCTGCACACTCAAAACAGAGAGCACATATACAGGACTCCATATCACCAATGACCGAGACAAACGAATAACTAACGCTACAAACGCTCACTGTGCACACCTTAAACCCTGGTGCCACTGAACGTAGTTTTTGAGGGTGCTGCGTTTTTTTCCTGCGGTGTGTACGACATTAATACTAGGAAATCGCAGAAGTAAATACAATATGAGTCGTTTTTTGTTCAAAATGGTTCAAATGGCTCTGAGCACTATGGGACGTAACGTCTGAGGTTATCAGTCCCCTAGAACTTAGAACTACTTAAACCTAACTAGCCTAAGGATATCACACACATCCATGCCCGAGGCAGCATTCGAACCTGCGACCGTAGCGGCCGCGCGGTTCCACACTGTAGCGCCTAGAACCGCTCGGCCACTCCGGCCGGCAGTCGTTTTCTCGATCATTAACTACATTTTAAGAACATCCATATTTCAAATGACATCTTCAACTGTTCTTATCGCTGGACACCCTCTAAGAAAAAAAATTGGAAATGTGGACACAAAAATGATTCTTTTTAATAAACAGAACAGTAATATCGATTTCCTTATAGTCCATCAAAATAACAATTCGAAACTTCCTGGCAGATTAAAACTGTGTGCCCGACCGAGACTCGAACTCGGGACCTTTGCCTTTCGCGGGCAAGTGCTCTACCAACTGAGCTACCGAAGCACGACTCACGCCCGGTACTCACAGCTTTACTACTGCCAGTACCTCGTCTCCTACCTTCCAAACTTTACAGAAGCTCTCCTGCGAACCTTGCAGAACTAGCACTCCTGAAAGAAAGGATATTGCGGAGACATGGCTTAGCCACAGCCTGGGGGATGTTTCCAGAATGAGATTTTCACTCTGCAGCGGAGTGTGCGCTGATATGAAACTTCCTGGCAGATTAAAACTGTGTGCCCGACCGAGACTCGAACTCGGGACCTTTGCCGTTCGCGGGCAAGTGCTCTACCAACTGAGCTACCGAAGCACGACTCATGCCCGGTACTCACAGCTTTACTTCTGCCAGTACCTCGTCTCCTACCTTCCAAACTTTACAGAAGCTCTCCTGCGAACCTTGCAGAACTAGCACTCCTGAAAGAAAGGATATTGCGGAGACATGGCTTAGCCACAGCCTGGGGGATGTTTCCAGAATGAGATTTTCACTCTGCAGCGAGTTCGAGTCTCGGTCGGGCACACAGTTTTAATCTGCCAGGAAGTTTCATATCAGCGCACACTCCGCTGCAGAGTGAACATCTCATTCTGGAAAATAACAATTCGTTATTCTTTATTGAAACCTCGCGCTTGCTGAAGGGTGGTAGACAGGTGGTTACGCAACTGAAACTAGTAACAAATTTTGAATGAACAACAGCAAGACGCAAAAGTTATGGCTTGGACTTTTAAGTTTTGTTGACTTATTTGCTATTATTATTATTTCTATTATATGCAGTCAAAAACCTACTGACGATTCTGTTTATACTTGTTTGCGGAACTAGGGGACAAACACTAGGAGGCCACTGTCATTAGGTCCGTCTCCGGTAGCTGAGCGGCCGGCACGGTAGCTCAGCGTGTCCGGCCAGAGCGTTAGCTGCCCTCTGTAATTAAAAAAAAACTGAGTTAATCGATCAACAACGAACTTAAACGAATGTCTTACGACGTCCGCCCCGAGCACATGCAACGAAAGACTTGCACCAGGCGAACGGTCTACCCGACGGGAGGCCCTAGTCACACAACTTTTTTTTTCTGTCATTAGAGACCCCGGAGTAATGGTTAGTCTCTCTAGCTATGAAAATCTCAAGACAAGCCCTTGTTAAGTACGGAATATTTTATGGGTGGAAAGATATGGAATGAGGTTTACTCAGTGACATTCAGATCAACACGTAACGCTTGCAGCAGGATGGAAGACAAATTACATTTATTTGCCCATAGTGCACGAGAAGATCTGTGAATCACAGTCATAATGCTTAAGACACGAAACCAATAGTGCTCTAACTCGAGACACCGGGAGCAGCTCCGCATCTTCCACATATACAGTTTCCTATTAAATGTAGGTGTTAGGAACTCAAGTTAAGTGATTTCGAAAAATAAAGAGAGTGCTCAGTGTGAAATTTCTTGTTTCAATAACAAAACCTGAGCAGTGTGCCGCGGTGTAACCACACTGGATTGACACTCTGGAGAATAGCGATTCGGATCTCCGTCACATTTTCGTTTGCCGCTTGCTGTGGTTTACCTAAATCGCTTAAGTCAAATACTGTAATGGTTTCTTTGAAAAGAGCAAGGCCGGTTCCCTTCATCATTGCCTCCCAACACGAGCTTCTGTCCCATTTCAATGATCTCGTGGCAGAGGGAGGTTGAAGCCCAAGCATCCATCATCCTGTAGTAGTAGTACCGAAACTGTAGCGCCGTCTGTTTCAGACCCGTTCTGATAATTCCGAGACACGCCGTTAAGTGGCAGCAGCAGCTGCGTCGAGAGTTGATGTTTCAGATCCTGCCGCTAGATGCTGCTGCATTCCACATTTTCGTGTCGCTTAAACCTACCGGTACAACACATCAACTTTCACCGGTGACGCAACAGTGTTGCGGTGTAAGAACTCGCGCAAGCGCTTTAAGCGTAAGTACAAGACTCGTTTGTTGGTGTTGTGGTCTTCAGTGTGAAGAGTGGTTTGATGCAGCTCTCCACGCCAGTTTATCCTGTGCAAGCCTCTTCATATCTGCGTAGCTGCTGTAACCTACATCCATTTCAGCCTGTTTATTGTATTCAACCCTTGGACTCTCTCACACTTCCCTCCATTACAAAATTAAGGATTCGTCGACGCTTCAGGATAGGTCCCACACTGGTCCCTTCTTTTAGTATTGTTGACCACGAATTTCTTCTTCCTCCTCATTAGTTATTCAGTCCACTCATCAACTCTTCAATATTCTTCTGTAGCATCACATAAAAAAAACTACTATTCTCTTCGTGTCTGAACTGCATATCGTTCAGTTTCACTTTCTTCCGAACATTAAATTTATAATCAATGTTAACAAACTTCTCTTTTTCAGAAACGCTTTACCAGTCTGTATTTTACGAGTATATCCTGCCTACTTCTGGTGTCTCACTTGTTTTGCTGCCCAAATAGCAGAACTCGTCTATTAATTTTGGCGTCTCATTTCCGGATCCAATTCCCTCAGCAATGACCTCGTGGTAGAGGGAGGTTGAAGCCCAAGCATCCATCATCCTGTAGTAGTAGTACCGAAACTGTAGCGCCGTCTGTTTCAGACCCTTCAGACCCGTTCTGATAATTCCGAGACACGCCGTTAAGTGGCAGCAGCAGCTGCGTCGAGAGTTGATGTTTCAGCTCCTGGAAGATGCGGAGCTGCTCCCGGTGTCTCGAGTTACAGCAATATTGGTTTCGTGTCTTAAGCATTATGACTGTGATTCACAGATCTTCTCGTGCACTATGGGCAAATAAATGTAATTTGTCTTCCATCCTGCTGCAAGCGTTACGTGTTGATCTGAATTGATTTCCGTTAACCCGCTTTACTTCTACATATTTTATTATTTTTTTTTTTAAATTATGATGACAGACTTATCTGTAGTAGCCCGAGATTTCGTTTAAGTTTGAAGGGTGGCACCATCGTTGTACGCCAAATAATGCGCTGTCTTGAGAATGACATTTATTCTTTTTATGGTAACCATTCTGCGCTTAATGGCTTATGCACACCATTTTGATGATGCCAAGTTAAAAGCAGACAGGTGATATCTGTACTTTGCAGTGTGTCTTCCAAACTTGCCCGATGGAACTAATGGTTTAGCATTTGCTAGCATATTACTGGCCACGTGCTTTTTGATTACCAGTCGTTAATAATATGCGCCTCTAAACGCTTCAGTGCACGAGTATTGTTCCTTGTGATGAAACTGAACGAGAGACTTCCAAGTTTCTGTGACAAGTTTGGCTGCAGCTTCCTGAACGTGCGCGACATAGCGTTGACAACAGTAGGACCCCCCTAAATGGGTCATGTGTGCACTACGCAGCAGAAGCTGCTACCCAGGCAGCCTGTGTTGGGTGTATAAAAGGGTTTTCTAGATTAGGCGACTCTCCATACAGTGCTTATATGTGTAAGAGACACAGAAACAGCAGTAAAAGGAATGCCCCTTAAGAGCAGACTATTAAAATCCTACTGAATAACTGCTGAAGCATTCACAACAATGTTTTGAATTACTCGAAAATGGCAGTGATGCTCACGTAATACTAGGTATAGACAGTTGATTAAGCCCTAAAATTGATAGCAGTGCGATTTTCGGGGAAAATTTAAGTACATACCGAAAAGATAGGCTAATGTTAAACAGTTGTGTTGCATTTGTCGCAGTAGATAAAAAACCCATATCTGTCAGAAATTGAAACTACATGCGAGATTGTTTGGGCAAAACCCAGTATCAAGGGTGGACATAAAATTGTAATCGAATCCTCCTATCGACCACCAGATTCACCTCCAGATGTAACCGAAAACTTTAGAGAAAAACGTAAGTTTTAGTAGTAAGTCACTTGCCAAGTCGTACTATCAGCATAAAGGAGACTTCAGTCATTCAACAATCCAACTGGGAAAGTTACAGTTTTGTAAGGGCTGAATGTGGCAAGACGTCCTGTGAAACATTACCAAATGCGTCTCTGAGAACGACCTAGAACAGATTGTTAGAACCGTTTGAGGATACCCATGTAGAAACTGGTATCAGTGACCTTGAGACAATGCAGCAATAGTGATTACCAAATACAAAGGGTAACTTAAACAAGCAGAAGGATTTATGTTTTCAACAAACTAGATAAAGAGGCAGTAATGTCATATGTCAATAAGGAACTCAACGCATTTAGCTCTCAAGAGCAACAAGCAGAAGAATTGTGGCTGTAATTTAAATTAATAGTTGATCATGCACTGGACGAACGTACCTAGTAGAAGATTTCATGACGAGAGAGACCCTCCATAGTATACAGACACTGTAAAGAAACTTGTAAAGAGAAAGAGACTACTGCACAGTAGGAGTAAAACAAAGCATAGGGCTATAGCTAGTGGGAGACTGAATCGAAGCGCGTTTGGATGTCAAGATAACAATTCGTTAAGCCTTCAACGACTACGGTAGGTGAATATTATCGAAATATAAATCCCATCCCAAAGCAATTCTAGCCATATGTAAAGGCTCTTAGTGATGCTTAAGCCAGTGTCCAGACACTCAAGGAACGAGACAGGGATTGAAATTGAGGGTAGCAAAGCAAAGATAGAATCGCTGAACTCCGTTTCTAAATGTTTCTTTACAAAGGAAAATCCAGAGATAACGCCCCAGTTTAATTCTCGCACCACTGAAAAGTAGGGCGATGTACATATTCAGTGGTGTTGAAAAATAGCGGAAATCGCAAAAACTGAACAAAGCCCCAAGGCTATAGGGGATCCCTATCCAGCTAAACACCTAACATGCGGTTGAGTTAGCTCCTCTTTTAACCGTAATCTACCGTAGATCCCTTGAACAAAAAACCGTGCCCAGTAATTGGAAGAAAGCTCAGGTCAAACCCGCCTGCAAGAAGGGTAGCAGAAGTGATCTACCCAAAAGTACCGTCGAACTTCCTTGACACCCATTGGTTGTACGAGGGTTGACTGAAAAGTACTGCCTCCACCTTCGTAACTCTTCAACAGTTGGCAGCATTGGTTTGCGGCAGGTACTGGCTTGTTCTGTAGCCTCTTCTCTACAACTCCAGTGGAAAGCCTTAGCATTGAACGGTTGTGTTGTTACAGTGTAAAGTATTGAACCCTGCGCTGACGGTCAGTCAATGCGATTTAAGCAACGTGCAGTCATTGAATTCTTGACAGCAGAAGGTGTCACCCCAAAGGATATTCATCAGAGAATGAAAGCAGGTTATGGTGATTGTGTTGATGTGAGTACTGTGCGTCGTTGGGCGAGTAATTTTAGAGATGTTGAGGTGGAAACATCTGACCTGTGTGATAAACAAAGAGTTGGTGGTCCTGTGACAGCAACCACCGAGCTTCACAAAAAAAATGTTGACATATTGGTCCAGGACGATCGTCGTATCATTCAGAGAGAAACTGCAAGCACAAGAACGTGTGGATCACATTATTGCTTTGCTTGGCTATCGAAAGATCTGTGCACAATGGGTACCCCTGATGATGACTCTTGAAATGACAGTGCAGAGACTTGAATTTTTCCAGGACCTCCTATCGCGTTACGAGAATGAAGGTGACACCTTTCTCCATTCAGTTGTGACAGGAGACGAAACGTGGGTACACCATTATGACCCGGAGACGAAACGTCAGTCTATGGAATATCGACACAAAGACTCGCCCCAGAAAAATAAATTCAAGACGCAGCCCTGAGGTGGAAAAATCATGGCCACAGTGTTCTGGGACGCAGATGGTGTTATCCATGTTGATTTCCTTGATAGTGGAACAACAACAAATTCAGAACGTTACATCACAGCGCTGCGAACTCTGAAACGACGGCTAACAAGAGTCCGAAAGGAAAAGGGAAATGTTTTCCTGCAGTATGACAATCCCAAACAACACACTTCACGTGCCGCCACAGCAGAACTTCAGAGACTGAATCTCACCACCGTACAGCATCCTCCATACAGTCCAGATTTAGCACGTCTGACTTCCATCTGTTCCCAATGATGAAAGACGATCTGCGGGGACATCATTATGCTTCTGATGAAGACGTTGAGAGAACTGTGAGACTGGTTGCGGAAACAGAATGTCGACTTCTTCCGTAACAGCTTCAGAAAACTTGTTCATCGTTGGCTGAAATGTGTCCAATTGACTGGTAATCATGTGGAAAAGTGAATATTGGCAATTAAAGATCACATTCCAAGGATTATTTCTGCATTTGATTTATTAAAATATTCCCATTCAAACCCAATTAACGAAGGTGAAGGCATTACTTTTCATTCAACCCTCGTAGAATCTTAGAATATGTAATTAGCTCAAATGTACTGAGGAACCTGGAACAAAATGATCTCATCCATGCCAACCTTCATAGATTCCGAAAACGTCTATCATATGCTGTTTTTTCTCATGGCATCCTGAAATCCATGGACCAAGGTAATCAAGTGGAAGCAGTATTTCTCGATTTCAGGAAAGCATTTGAGTCAGTCGTAGGTACAGCAAGTGGCAGACTTCAGTTCATTGATGGTATACTAGGGAAACGCAATCAGTCTACTAAGGAAACTTCCTGGCAGATTAAAACTGTGTCTAGACCGAGACTCGAACTCGGGATCTTTGCCTGGAAGGTTGGAGACGAGGTACTGACGAAATTGGAGCTGTGAGGACGGGTCGTGAGTCGTGCTTCGGTAGCTCAGATGGTAGACCACCTGCCCACGAAAGGTAAAGATCTCGAGCTCGAGTCTCGGTCTGGAACACAGTTTTAATCTGCCAGGAAGTTTCGTATCAGCGCACACTCCGCTGCAGAGTGAAAATTTCATTCAGTCTACTAAGGAGATTGCGTGCAAATCACTCGTGCAACCTATCCTAGAATATTGCTCACATGTGCGGGAACCGTACCAAATAGGGACGTTGAACATGTACAGAGAAAGACAGCACAAACTGTCACGGGTTTGTTTCACTCGTGGGGGAGGGTCACAGAGATGCTGTAGAAAGTGGCAGAATTTGAAGACAGGCGGAAACTATTCGGAGAAAGCCTACTTAGAAGGTTTCAAGAACCAGCTTTAAAGGAAGAATCTAGGAATAAACTGAAATCCCGGATGTATCGATCCCATAGGAATTGCAAAGACAAGATCAGATTAATTACAGTATTCACACAGCTGCGTTTAAGCAATCATTATTCCTGCGATCCATATATGAATGGAACGTGAAGAAGCCCTACTAGCTGGTTCAGAGGGAAGTGCCTTCTGCCATGCACTTCATAAGGAAACGAAGAGTGCGGATTTAGATGCAGATGTAGATGTAGAAATGACGGGAAGGACACTTCACCTCATTAGATTATTATGAGTATCGATTTAACGAACTATCACTTTTTAATTCAGAAATCCGCTCAGTCGGGCCGGAATCTATCACAGCTGCCAGCTATAGTCCTTTCCTTATCCACCCGTTGACACAATCAAGACTCAGTTACCCACCAAACATTTTGAAATCTAGTTCGCATAATATCCACACCACAACTTTTTTTGTAGCCTACAACACTACATTTGCAGTACTGCATATCAAGAAACGGAGATTTATGTTTCCAGCCTCAGCTTAATTACCTGTCAACAAAGTAGGAATCTCTTTTATAAATTTTCGCCTTTAAAAGTTTTAAATAGTGAAAACACATTTCGCCAAAATCTTTTTCTTATTTCAAATGGTTCAAACGGTTCTGAGCGCTATGGGACTTAACATCTGAGGTCATCAGTCCCCTGGAACTTAGAACTACTTAAACCTAACTAACCTAAGGACATCACACACACCCATGCCCGAGGCAGGATTAGAACCTGCGACCGTAGCGGTCGCACGGTCCCAGACTGAAGCGCCTAGAACCGCTGGGCCACACCGGGCGGCTTTCTTATTTCAACGTCGAAGTGGACACAAGTTTTGATATTTCTTGATATTAATAATCAAGGAGCAGACACTGTATGAAGTGATGAACTGTCAAGAAAATGATAAGAAAGAAAGTCATTATTAAAGATTCAGAAACAAGTCAAGGATCCGTAGGAAGATGGCATCTGGCCAGCATCGTAATAGAAGTAATATATTTGCTTATTCCATTTTTAAATGACGGCATTCATTTTGTATGTGCGGCAGCTTTTTTCTGAAATCTTAAAAATTATTCTGGAGAATTAACGTTTTTCCAAACGTGAAAAACTGTTCCAACGTACAACGTGCTCATGTACCAAGGAACAGATACTCCAAAGAACTTTAAAAGCGTTGTAGTCCAGAAAATTTTATCAGCCCCGCATTTAATTGTCTATCTGTTACATTATCACTGAACTATGAATATGAAATCAAATTAAGAGGAAGTATTATCAAAGTCCAATTACAAGTTAAATACATTTTGAAATATTGGAAACCTAGAGAAATTTCCATTTTCAAGATAGGTAACATTGTTAAGACATTAAAGAAACTCGGTTCATTTGCAGTTATTACGTGTTCCATGGTAAAAGACCTGTTTCAAGGCAAAAGATTGTGCACGACCGACGAAAATGGCATGACTGTGCACAAATTACGTAAATAGTTCTAAAAATACGAGGGTTGGAACTTTAATAGTGGCAACTATTTATTTACAGCTCATACAAAATAGACGCGTGTTTCAAAGTTTTACTGATCTTCAAAATAGTCACCAGCATTGTGTATAACCCGTTGCCAGCGATGTGAAAGCCGTAGGATACTCTTAGCAGTGCCAGTTGTGTTTACAGTTCGAGCGGAGTGGTCTATTGTCCGACAAATTTGTAGTAGTTCTGAAGCGAATGCGGTCAAGTGTTTCCTTCAGCTTAGAAATCGAGCTGAACTTACGAGGGTGTAAGTCAGGGGAGTGCAGTAGGTGGTATAGCACTTAGCAACGGTATCAGTCAAAAAAATCAGTAACAGCTTGCACTGTATGTGCTTGAGCATTGTCCAGCAAAATGATGGTCGGGTCCCGCAGAAAGTGTCATCAAATCTGTCTCTAAGCTGGCCGTAGGTTGTGTTCCAAAATGAACTGCATATAGACAGAAGTTATGACACTTTCTGCAGGACCTGACCATCATTTTGCAAGACAATGCTCAAGCACGTATAGTGCAAGCTGTTACTGATTTGTTTGACTGATGGGGCCGCTAAGGGCTGTACGACCTACTGCACTCACCTGACTTATGCCATCGTGAGTTCAACTCTATTTCTAAACTGAAGGAAACACTTGACGGCATTCGCTTCAGAACTGTTACAAATTCGTCGGGCAATAGACAGCGCCGCTCGAACTGTCAACGCAACTGGCACTGCTAAGAGTATCCTACGGCTTCCACATCGCTGGCAAGAGGTTATACACAATGCTGGTGACTACTCTGAAGGTCAGGAAAACTTTGAAACACGTATCTATTTTGTACAAGCTGTAAATAAATAGTTGCCACTATTAAAGTTTCAACCCTCGTATATAGCATTTTACTCACCATAAAATGTTGTACCCGAAGAATTAACGATACTGTCGCAGCCAACGTTGAGTAGCACTTTGGTGTGGTGGATATGGTACTAAACTGTTGCAGGGAGGGTCGTGAGTTCAAAACACACCTGGCCTGTACTGTTTTAATTTTTATATTCGGTTCTAGTACATTCTATAAGAATCCACAAATGTCAAGAATCATTTTACTGGAATGTTCTGTAGCTGTATGTGTAGTGTTGGCAGAAGAGCCAACACTGTTTTTCTAGAGGAGGCCGAAATGCACGCGTTTAATTACACGCTGACTGGCGTGAGGTCTGGAACAGGACAATATCTTGAGAATTGTAAATAAAGTACGTAGATGATGTAATACTTAACTTTAATCCACAATTGTAGAACATCTCTCGTTACGGTACATGCTTCATAATATTAATTATCAATTGAATACGGCGCCTTGCTAGGTCGTAGCAAATGTAGCTGAAGGCTATGCTAACTATCGTCTCGGCAAATGAGAGCGTATTTGTCAGTGAACCATTGCTATGAACTTCGGCTGTACAACTGGGGCGAGTGCTAGTACGTCTCTCTAGACCTGCCGTGTGGTGGCGCTCGGTCTGCGATCACTGACAGTGGCAACACGCGGGTCCGACGTATACTAATGGACCGCGGCCGATTTAAAGGCTACCACCTAGCAAGTGTGGTGTCTGGCGGTGACACCACAGTATGTATTCTGTATGTGTTCTGGCCTGAGGCAGTTCGCTACGCGCTCTTGTACGTGCAAGTGCAGAATAAACCTTCGTTAAGTGAAGTTAGTATTCGTCATTCATCTAATTACACCTTCTTCTACGTGACAACATATTTCAAATAGCTTTCATATATTCTCTAGTACAACCTCACGTGTCAGAAAGAGAAAATCTGTAGAAAATGGCGAGAACTGCTAATGGCGGTCTCGAGAGCGCATACCTTCACCTGATTCTAAAATCATTCAAGTCACCAGATCGAAGTGCGACCCAAAATCATAGTGTGCTCTTAGTTACATTATGCTCTACACACAACACTCTCCCTTACTTTCCGATGAAAGTACAGAAGAACGAGAAATTAAAAGAGAGATTGACGTCTTTGTCAGGTTCATCGGTTAACATGCTAGGATGGAATCGCTTCACTGCAAACTGAAGATTTCAGTGCCATCCCACCAAAATGAGAGGAGTTGTTCACAATAACGCCGAATTTATTTTAAATGCTGCCACATAAAGTTTATGGACGTGGAGCACGAATGTAGTGAAATACTACATGAAACGGTTTAAAACGGTGTCCGACAGCATCGCAGATATTCATAGGCGCTTGCAGAATGTCTGCGGAGACCTGACAGTGAGCAAAAGCAAGGCGAGTTGTTGGGCGAGGTGTCTGTTATCATCGCAACAAGGCTGCACAAACCTGTCAGATCTTCTGCGTGCCGTCCGGCCCCGCACAGGCGTGGCTCCTGCAATGTTGGAACGTGCGGACACACTCATCCGAGGTGATCGCTGCATGACAGTCATGCATCAAGACGTTGGCTCCGGCGTCGACCAGTAAAGTAGTATCACGCGGGCATACAGGCCCTCCTAGTAAGGTGACGTAAGACCATCGCACTAAACAAAGAGATTATGTTCAAAAATAGGGTATTCTAACCAAAAGAGTGGTGAATCCTGGATGGAGCCAACTTGCTTTCAGAAAAAAATGGTGTTCCATCACTTGTTGAACGCCCCTTGTAATTTGTGTCATTCTTCTTATCTCACTAATACGTGAAGTACTGCTGCTTTATCGTACCAATATTGAAGCAACGTCATTTGGCTTACAAATGTTGTTATTTCTTTCGTTTTGATGGTGTAATCTGTGAACCACTTATGCCAACATGGTGTCCGATCGGTAGAGGTGGCCACACCACTCGTCAGGAGAAGTGGCCACAGTGTATACCTCAACAATAGATTATACTTCCATACATCACTCATAATATTACAGATCAGACTGAGTTCTAAAGCGTTTTATATACAGAGTTGTCATCCGTCATTCTAGCCCTTTGTCAAGATTCTGATTTAAATTATATTATTTAATACGTCTCCGCTCAGTTATATTTGGCCTAATACCAAAATCCGATTGAAAAAGTTCAGTTGCAGTTGCTTGACAGATACTAGAGCATCAAGATGCCTAGAAAATATGTCTGGAAACCAGAACAGCTGACATGAGCTCCTGTTGTGAGGGCTCTGGCCACATTACCTACGGGTAAGAAAAGATGTCACTACGCAAGCGTTCAGAAAAATGCATTTAGTTCCCATACATTATTTTCTTTTTCACTTAAAAACTGGTGTGATACTTCATAATATGTACATTCAAAAAGCGCACGCAGTAAGCCTCAATCAATAACTATTGTTTGATGAAAATTCAACTTCCCTTACAGTGGCGAGTTTACCACACCTTCCCCTATACAGAACTATTTTCTTTAGTCGATATAAAAGTTTTCTGCGTATGGTACACCGTCATAATGCATAAAACTACTGCTGCTACTGCTGCTGCAGAAAAACCAACGTTTCGACCATGGTTGCAGCGGCCTTCTTCTGGGTCTAATGGTTCGTTCTAGTTTTCTTTCTTCTTTATTGATTTTCGATTCCCCCCCGAAGGGGGCGGGCTGGCAGCAGCTTAGTATGCCGTTCTTCAGCCTACAGACTTTGTTTTAAAAAGATGACGATAATATATAATAAAAACAGGCGATAAAATCGGAGATTTAAATGGTAATATGGCGAAAAAAAATCGTGGAACTTAAAACATAGAACAAAGGGATGATGATGCTAATAAAATACATATGAAGCAGACAGGTAAAATAATAGTCAATTAAAAAACACAGCGACAGTCTGGTTTCTGTTCGCAAAAGACATAAAATTCAGACCCAGTGACAGTATGGTTTCTGTTCGCAACACTTGAAAAGACGAAACAACACCGAACGTTCACTGGCACACTGCACTAAAAGTTTGGCAAATATGACATACCACAGCCGAGAGCACGTGGGGGGAAACTGGACAGATGATGGGAAAATAAAAAAGGGGGGAAGGAGAGGAAAAGCGAAGGGGGGAGGGGGAAAGGAGCTGATGGAGGATGAGGACCCATAAGAGGGGTGGGGGGGGGGGGGTGCTGGGCAGACGCGACAGGGGGTGGGGAAGGCAGAGGAGGGGAATACAAAAGGACTCGGGGGGGGGGGGGAAGAAGGGAGGTAAGGAGAGGTTAGGTGGGGAGAAAACAGGATGGTAGGGGGGGGGGGGGAAGAGGGAGCCCAGGGAAGGACGGAGGAAAGGACGGGGGGTGAGGATCAGAGTTGATAGGAGGGATAAATGGAGGGAGAGAGGGCATCATCCAGGAGGGGGAGTTCGTTCTAGTTATGCAGTGTCCTTTATATTTTGTTGTTACTGTTCACTGGTCACTTAAGGAAGGAGAGGGAATTTTATTTTAATAGGTTATTGCGGTGGAGGGACAAGGTAACCTCTGTTGTCTTTGGCTCTTGTGCTGTGTGCCATGACTGGTGGTCACCGTCGAATGAGAAGTTGGCTGTTGTTTACCAAATGCTGGACGTCGGTCGCGCGGCGGCAGTTACTCGCCGGTAGTGCTCGTGCCACGTGTTGACAGTGCGGTCTGTTTGGCTCTGATTGCTGGCAGTCAAGATGGGGCAAGCCTGAGTCCATCCTCCCTGTTCATGTTATTAGGGTGTTCAAGCGTTTCGTCATAACCGGCTGCGTGGCCAACACACAGGCTTCGCTGAATTTTATTTCTTTTCCGCAGTCTTGATTATGTTCTGCCACTGCAGATTTGTTGTGTTGCCCTAGACGAATATAGCTCTCGTAATCCCGAATTGCTACTGGCCTACCAGTCTCGCCGATGTATGCCTCACCACATTCGCATTGCACCTTGTAAACGCCTGCAGTGTGTAATGTATCCACCTTGTCCTTGGTGGAGCCTAGCACGTCCTGGATCCTACGACCACTATAGAAGACAGTCTGTACCCCAAACCGGTGTTTGCCTATTCGGTCAGTGACATTTTTCACATAAGGTAAGTGCACTGTTGGCTGCAGTTTGTCTATTTCTTGTTTATCTTTCTTACTTGAGATCGTCGACAGGACTGTGTGGATCGACTTATGGCTGTAGCCGTTGGCTAGAAACGTTGTGCGTAGCCTTTTAAGCTCAGGTGTTATGTTCTGAGCATCACTTAGGCGCTGCGCGCTGACTGCCAAAGAACGGATGACAGAGTTATTCTGCACTGGATGGTGGTAGGATTTGGCGTGCAGATGCCTGTCTGTACGTGTAGGCTTGCGATATACTCTGTGACCCAGTGTACCCTCCATTCTCCTGTATACTTCGACGTCTAGAAATGGAATTGCACCATTCTTCTCCGAGCGTGAACTGCATCTTCCTGTTCATGTTGTTCAGATATTCGTGAAACTTGTTTAGCTCCGTTTCACCATGAGGCCATATAGCGAACGTGTCTTCCACGTATATGAACCAGCAACGTGGGCGTAAAGGAGCTAACCGAGGGCCGTTGCTTCAAAGGCTTCCATGAATATGTCGGCTGCCAGCGGAGATAGGGGAGACCCCATTGCTACGCCATCTGTCTGCTCGTAGAATTTTCCTTTCCATTTGAAGTACGTTGAAGTCAGGCACAACTTAACCAGGTGCCATAAGTCTGGCGGGATATACTCCTGAAGGTTGCTGATAGTTTCATCCGCTGGCACTTTCGTAAATAGTGACTTCACGTCAAAGCTGACCGTAATGTCCGTAAGTAAAATTGTCTCTCCCTTTAGGCGTTCTATAAAGTGCGTCGAGTTCTTCAATTAAGAGTCCGTCTTGCCAACTAGACGACTTAATTTGCAGGCTAGATACTTTGCCAAATTCTAAGTAGGCGAACTGATCCCATTCACTATTGGCCTCAAAGGATAACTTTCCTTATGTATCTTTGAAACGCAGTAAATTCTAGGAGAGACTGGTAAGATCCTTGGCTGTGTCAGCGTCAATTCTCGAGTCCTTAATCGCGGCCTGCGTCTTTCGAATTATCATCGCCGTTGGGTCCGCCCCTATTTCTTTGTAGACGGGATCATTTAATGATTCTTTCATCTTGTCCTCGTACTGCACGGTGTCTAAGATGACAGTAGCATTGCCTTTGCCTGTTGTTAATATCATAATTTCGTCGTTGTTCTTCAGTTTCCTAGATAGCTACCCTCTCCTCTCGTTTAAGGTTGTGTTTCGGTGGCTTGGCACGTAGAACTCGAACGGTTTCCTGCCTAATTTTCTCAGCTTCTATCGCAGATGTGTGCCGGAGTACTGTTTCCATGGATTCAATAATTACTTCCGTAGGAATCCGCTCAGATGTGACGGCAAAGTTTAGTCCTTTAGCTAGTGCTTCTGTGGCTGCGTTGCTGATGGGATGAGATGAAAGATTCACCACTGTTCGTGATGTATCCAGTCGAGGCGTAGTGTTCAGTGTCGTCTTTGTTAGCTGCTCAAATTTCTTCTTCTGGAGAATGGCGGCAGTTTCACTAGTTGCATACGCTTGCAGGTGAGTGATTCGGTCGACGCCTACTTGCAACCACAGGAACTGGAAGATTACAACTAGTGCTAAGGTAAACTTTTAGTTTACATGTGTAAGTTAAACATTCCCTTTAATTTCAGTCTGTCTTCATGTGGAAGACAAAGTCCCTATGAACCCTACGAACCTTTTGAAAAGTATATTCTCAGTCACAGCATTCTATATTTGCTTGTAAAATATTCTCCTCTAAAACAATTTCACTACCAACACATATACTGATGAGCACAAGTTTTGGGTCCGCAAAATTAACAGCCGACTTTTATCCCACTGTTTGCAGCGCTTTGGGTGCACTTCCTACATCACGTAGCATAACAGTCCACCACCACAGTAGCACTGGGGGTACAGACGGGCTTAGTCTACATTCCTTGCCGAGATGCAGCCTTTACTATCTTCTGTGCCCCTCCTTATACAGAAATAACACAACCTTGGGGGAAACCTGCATCAGTTAAATTGCCAAAACTCCAGCATGACTATTTGACTCTTACCACCACACCAAGAGATTATTTTGCAGACGTTTTTCTGAATTACGTACTTATTTCACACACCTCCCAATGACTAAAGATACCTTCTGCAAAAAAATGGTTCAAATGGCTCTGAGCACTATGGAACTTAACATCTGAGGTCATCAGTCCCCTAGAACTTAGAACTACTTAAACCTAACTAACCTAAGGACATCACACACATCCATGCCCGAAGCAGGATTCGAACCTGCGACCGTAGCTTTCGCGCGGTTCCGAACTGAAGCGCCTAGAACCGCACTACTACCGCAGCCGGCCCTTCTGCAAATGCCATGACCAACATCCCAGTAATGCTACAGAACACGCTCGATACTGGCCTCGGTAAGAGGAATATTTCATTAGTGTCATTACTTCTGTCAACTAAGTCCCGCATTGGAAATATGTGAAAGAGAATAAAGATAATAAAAACTGTGATATTTTTATGTAATTATAAAATTACACGTAAAATGTTATCGCAGGACATATCATTGTGATGCAAGTTCTGTTCTCTGTTGCAAATGGTACACATCAAAGAGCAGAGCAAAATGTATCAGCACCATTTCGACCACTGATGAACGTCCTATATGAATGAGTATTTCGTTTCCTGGTAACTTTTAAGTCGATCGGATGACACATCATTTCATTAAAGAACCTGCTCCAGCATTTCAGAATGATATCACTATGAATGTTGACAAGAAATACTTTTCCATATTTTAGAGTGAACTTCTCAGATGAAAACAAGAAAAAACAAGTCCAAAAATGCTTTGTCCTTTAGTTATTAACAATATTCTACAAAGGCTCTGAAGTTAAAAACTAACAAGAAACTTTGTGAAAGATCTTTGTTTGATTCTAGACAAACATTCACACATCTGATCATGGATCGTCACATTTTTTCAAAAGAATATTGCATGATTTCGCAGATTTGCACCAGACATCGATGAAGCATCTCTACAGAAATAAATTATAAATCTAATTTTTTAAACTTCCATAGATAATAATCCAAAGAACTGAGATCGTGGGAATCAGCAGTCCATTGGACTAGCCCCCTTCTCTCCTTACCTATCCATTCCATCTTCCATGGAATACGTCATCCAGTCCATCTGGCACAATGCCAATGAAATGTGTTGGAGCTTCGTCATGCAAAAACGATAACCAGCAAGAAACGCTGAGTATACTGCGTTCAATCAGGAACCACATTTTGTACAGTCGGGCAGCCGCACATCCATTACCATTTGCGCGCCCCTAAATAAAAATCTCATCTGCCTGCTAAGGAAATAAAAAATATTACCACCGCTGAAAAGAAATGAAAAGTAACTCTATTTTCCTACAAACGCGAAACGTCCGAGGCAGAATAACGTCAAACATGCACTGATCCAAAGGAAAACAACTGTCCGTAGCAAAATATCACAATCAAGGAAAGTAAAGTAAAAACCATGTACAGATAATACTACTCGTTTACGTAACAACGCGAATTTTCTTTATTGGTTACAAACTTCAATTGGATTTCACCTCGAAACTCTTCTTAGTAGAAACCTAAAAACAATGGATTTCTGCAATGATTTTCTTTTTCTTTTTTGCTGTGGGTAATTCAAGCTTTAAAGTTCGTAGAGTAATTTCTAATAAACCCTGTACAGTCGCAAGAAGTACTCAGGGCACACGCTCGTGGTTTGACTGTTGAAACTAGTTATTGAATCTGAATGTCGTATTGCTGGGTAGATAACCTCTTTAATTAATGCTGACGTTTTATGGCCGGCACCGACTGCTGTTATCAGCAGAATGCGTATGTTTATCTAGTCCAAGTTGCGTAGTGACTAAACCTGCAATTCATAACGAAGCCAGCTGGCAAAGAGCACACCATAAAATCTGCTGAAGCGGTAGGAGCACAAGTATTCACACCGTTCTCTTTTAAGTACTTTCTTCTGAAAAGCGTCGTTCAAAATAGCTATACTCGGCATAGGCATACTTTTTCAGTTTAACTGTTACTAATAGTGGTCTTTCTCCGTTTATCTCTTTCAGTTGTCGGAATGCATCTGGAAAATACATTTTCTTTCTTAGAATCTCAGTAACTGTCTGAAATAGCTCATATCCCTTCAGATCTATAATCTAACTGACAGAAAGCTAAAAAAAAATTTAGAATCTGTTCCGGAAAGATAAACGAAATATTTCTTACTTTTTGCTGTAGCTTTGAAATAAGATCGTATGGTGGTATTCCCAAAATCCATAACTAAATTTATTAAAGCGATTAGAAATATATTAGTCCCGAAAGTAAGAAAAATTGAAAAGTAAGGATGAGCGTTACTTCATTTTGGAAGTGTAACGGAGATTCGGAACATAAATTGCTCAACAAAGTATTATAATAGCCTGCCTGCATGCCTCTAACGGCGATATCAAGTCTAGTCTGTCCGCTCATTTACACTTTACGGCAAGAAGGATATCAACAAAGGAAGCCACCGGTCATGTTGGCGCACACTACACACCCTGGTATTGTGGAACACAAGACATCGAAGATCAGCGTCGTAGCCGTCATCCTCGCAACTGATGACTAATACCTATATATTATGCTTCCTAGCTACGCCGAGGAGAATGTGAAATAATAGTCGACTTCCGTTGTCCAGAAAAAAACAAACAACTCAAACTGTGATGCCGTCGCTGGCTGCGCGAGTCGAAAAATGCAGTGTTTTACTGCTTCAACCCGTACTACAGCGAGGCAAGCGCACGTGTTACACCCTACCGTGGTGACAACTTGTCGAGCTGCATAGCATACAAACACCAGATTTTGCGCCTTTATCTACTGCCTCTCGTTGAGGTATCTTCATCTTTCAGAAAGACAGTACCCAAATCGGAGCGGCGACGAATACGGAAGTCTTTTTCGATGGGCCTGGTACCCATTGGTCTTTGACCTGCGTATTCAACGGCCATGCTGCTTACCGAGGATGTTTGATTTGTCGACAACTTCAACCTTTCCGTCACGGCCTTCCAATAATATCTTTTGCAACCAACCATGAATGTTAGGTATTCATCAAGAACTCATCCAACCCGTCTTTGATTTTATTCCACGGTGGTTGGAGTCTCTGAGTAGGGCACGCAGGGTTTTCACATTACATATCTAGATCTACATCTATAACCATATTCCGCAAGCCACCGTACGGTGTATGGCGGAGGGTATCCTGTAACACTACTAGGCATCTTCTTGCCAGTTCCACTCGCAAATAGAACGAGTGAAAAACGACTGGCTGTATGCCTCTGTAAGAGCCCTAGTTTCTCGTATCTTACCTTCGTGGTCCTTACACGAAATGTATGTTGGCAGCACTAGATTCGTTCTGCAGTCAGTTTCAAATGCCCGTTCTCTAATTTTTTTCAGTAGTGTTCTCGAAAAGAATTTCGCCTTCCCTCAACTGTTTTCCATTTGTGTTTCCGAAGCATCTCCGTAACACTTGCATATTTTTCGAACCTGCCGGTGTTACCTGTGGCTGTGCTTCGCATATCAGTATTTTTGTTATGATGAGTGATGGTAAGTAAGCTACAATACGTGTTGTAACATGGCTAGGAGCGCGCATACAACAAATTTAATACTCTTTAACGTGGTTTATGTTCACTGATGAGAAAATATGTTCCATTCCCTTCATCCTCTTACAGAGTCGTCCTTTTTTCTAAAAGAGTTTTTTTAAAGAGTGCTAGTTACTCCCTTACCAAATTTCATCGAATCGGATTAAGAGGTTTACTCGCGAAAATGTACCAGGCAGGGTTACTTTCGCATTTATAATATTGGTATGAAAGTAAGGGTTAAACACGTTGAGGACTCATCGTACTCATTACGTTGAAACATATTACATAGAACATATCAACCAATAGAAGCATTTTCAGAAATATGATAAAAGTTCAAAAGTCAAAGAGGAAATTGCTTTTCAAAGAGTAAATATCTTTCCCTAATTCGCTTAATATTCTTCAAATCAAGAAGTAGCTTGTACGCAGTTTCTAAAGTAGCCTATGTTCTCACTGAGGATTTAAGCTATTTCCTTATCAGGTTCTACTGAAATCGGTTCAGCGGTTTTATAGTGAAAACGTAACGGACAGTTCTAGTATTAATATAATTAGTGTATTACTATGGTTTTACACTCTCATATCATTTACATTTAGGTACTTTGTTTATTAAAATTAACTAAAACAGTGGTGTAAGGTTCATTTCAGTCACATGTATCCTCCTTGGTGTCAAAATGTTTTAAGAAACGTTAGTGTCCCTCAAAAATAAGTAACTGCTCCGTTTTCTATAGCCAGCGTCAAGAGCGGAACGATTGGTGTGTGTAAACCATATGACCTTCCATTACTGGTGTTCAGCTGTGTCTTAAATAACGAATAAATCATTTCTCATTCGGCTTAATTACTAAATTAGGTAGTTAAAAGTTACTTTCGTGTAATGTAAAAAAACCAGTCTTGAAACAAGTCGACTATGATAATTTGGATACACATGCTGCATTCTGATGCAGGTTCAAAATACAGTAATAGAACTGGATACTAGTGCTATTATGTCGAAAAAGGGTATTTTGAGGACATGGCTTTGTAAAAAATATAGGCTGATTCTTTCAAAGACGAAGACCTCAACCAGCCAGTATTTTTAATGTTGATTGTTTAAATAAATAGTGTTACCTACAGAAATAGTATATATTATTTTTTGAAAGAATCAAGGTTGTGTACTAGTTAATTCATCAACTGGCTTTCCAATTCAGTATAAAATAAAGCCACAATGTGTTTCAATAGTTTTTATAAGTACTTCCTGATCAGGATTTCAAGACACAGTTGAATTTCACCAACACATCTAGTCATTCCAGTCCGGAGCCATAATCCTAACTACAGATACGAGTGTAAACAGTAAGCGTATTATTAGAAAAACCGATGAGCGTCCAAATCATTTTCAGTTAACAACTGGATGAGCGAAGACGCCGAGTCACAATGCGTGGTATAGCGATTTCAGATCTCTTCCTGCTTACATTTTTGTGAACTGATCCTAGCGAAATGTTCGAGGATTTCTTTGATCACTCGACAATTTTCGCGATGCTTCAACATCCAAAGAAAATTCAACGCATGTACTGTAATTAATATAAGTTCAAATACATTTTTGCTGTAGCCAAAAAGCAATTACGTTCCTTAGCGAGAGGCAATAAGGATAATATGATATTCCACGCATTTCCATTGGGACAAAGTTGAGAACAAACTGGTCAAATCTAATAAGTCCCGGCAAACATTACAACATGAGTCGCCAGATTTCTTATCTTCTGCAGGGCAACACTTTTCGCGAAAATGAGCACAGTACTTTTCTCTATTAAGTTCTGATCGTTGTGTAACAAATTCTATGTACCTGATAAATTATGACAGTGGCAACTCTTCGGCTTGTTATGAGGCCCATTTCAGTCGTCCAGAGGTACGATCGTTAGTCACAAAATAGCTATCTGATCGTTCACCGTTAACTGTTCTAATGAACTATAGTGGTACTTGCGTGGAATACTTCACAGAAACTGCGAGAAATCTATATCTAGGAGAGTGTACTGAAAAGTAATGCCTCCGAAATTGTAATTTGAAAATTCTTAGCGCTTTTTGAATATAACAAACGTTATTAATATTCTACATCTTCATTTTTGATGTGTACATGTTTATTTCTCAACAAAGTCACGCTGGCGATAAAGACATTTCTCCCACCGAGCTACCAGTTTGTTGATACTGTACAATGTTTTGAGTTTGTTGATGTAGCCACAACCTCATCTCCACTTGCACCACTTCCTCACTAACAAAGGTTTCTCTTACGTTTTGGAAAGAGATGAAAATCGGATGGGGCCAAGTCGGGACTGTATGGAAGGTGATCGATGACAGTGAACTCAAGGCGTCGGATTGTTGCAGATGTTTCAGCGCTCGTGTGTGATCTGGCATTATCTTGTTGAAGGAGGAGATGCTCCATGTGCGGACGAACTCTTCGAATTCGAAATTCGACTACAGCGCGTTGTTTCTCACTCACCGATGTAGTTACGATACATATCTCCATGTCAACGCTGTAGTTTGGAGCCCTCTAGCGACAGAGGGTTGCAAGTCTATAGACGTGAAGAATAAAGATGTAAAATATAAATAATGTTTGTTTTATTTGAAAAGCTTCGTGAGGTTTTGCGATAAACATTTGAGGTATTACTTTTTAGGGCGCCCAAGTACCAGTTTCTCATGGACCGACATACAGCGCCGGAAAAAAATTAGTTCACCTAGAAAGACGACGTCGATTTTGGTCCTATGACGGCATATGCCACATGGTTTCAACGTCATCCGTCAACAGATAACGTAGTGGCATAGCTACCAGAGCGCCATCTGTGTCTATCCTCTGATACGGAATGCCCAGACCCGGAAGGCTCAGTGTGGCGCACACGTGTGAAGCAAGCAGGCAATCATCCGATGGAGACGCACTCGTGTTTCCTACAGCCAACTGAGTGAGTTTGAACGGTGTCACGTTGTGACCTTCCCAGTGGCAGGACAGTGCATTCGGAGAATTACCACGAATTTTTGGACGTGCTGTATCGGTTGTGGAACGATACTGGTATCAGTGATCACGTTGTAATGGCGACTTCTGCCACCGAATGTATCTGGATGACCAACTGTAGTGGGAAGACACCAAATGTAGTGGGTGGGTGCCAGGGGTTGCTGTATTAAAACTCGGCGAAAACTTTCCAAATGATTTATTGTTTTTTAGCTACAGTGCCCCGTTCACCTCGGTCCGCATCACAGGGTCCCGCAATGCCAAGGCCACCACCCCAGCGACCCAGTGCAACGCGCTGTGTTGGACCAGCCCTGTACACCAGTTGCAGAGTTCCAATTACGTCAGGAGGCTGCACCAGCAGCCGACTCAGCGGCCACCATCCTCGTTGTTTCTGCGCTGCTCCGCTCGGAGCCATAGGTTGGCCCGACTGCTGCTTCTTCCTCACTGGTATAGCTGAGAACGTGGCGGCAATGACCGCCTGCGATCTGGCGTCTGAATCTGCGGCCCTCGCCTCCGGCGTGTGTCGGGAGCCGAGACGACTGGTCGCGGTAGCGAGCCAAAGAGTGGCCCACCGCTGGCTGGCTGTGGACCCCGCGTCGGCCTCAGAGGGTCGAACCAACGACCCGCCGTGGACTGGGGCGCTGGCGCTGCATCTGTTGCTGCATGTTGTGTGGCCGAGCGGTTCTAGGCGCTACAATCTGGAACCGCACGACCGCTGTAGTCGCAGGTTCGAATCCTGCCTCGGGCATGGATGTGTGTGATGCCCATAGGTTAGTTAGGTTTAAGTAGTTCTATGTTCTAGGGGACTGATGACCTCAGAAGTTAAGTCCCATAGTGCTCAAATCCATTTGAAGCATTTGTTGCTGCATGTAGCCGATGGTGTTACACGCCTCGCCGTCCAGGAGAGCTGCCACACTTGAATGAATCTCGTTGGAAAACGGCATCTATTTACACTCGGCTGTGCGCCTCTGTTTTGCTGCTCCGAGTCACGTACTCCCCACACCCGGTTGCACCAGTGGGCCCCTTCTGCCTGCGACTTGCGACATGCAAACCGCTGTGTTTACTCTTTTCAGCGGTTCGACGGCCCTGCGGCCTCCATTCTACTTCACAACTGCTGGTCAGCGTAACTTATTGTCAACAGGCCCAAGCCTGGCTGTAACTTGCACACGCAGGAATGTTGCACCGAATCTAACTTTCCTATCTTAAACTGTGATGCCGCTAGACACACATTCTCACACCTGTACACCTGTAGACGAGGTTCACGCAGCACAAACGCCCGCCAGGATCGTCGCATTGTAAAGGCAGCAGGGGCAGATCTTACAGCTATCACAGTACAGATAAGAGGGTTTCTGTGCCCAGACATATCTACATGAACTGTTGCAAACCGGTTATTTGCAGTGTGTATGCACAACTCTAGCCCTCTTCCACTCAAGTAACAGCATCAGCGTGCAAGGCTCGACTGGTACTGTCAGAGGCTCACAGGGAAAATGGATTGGCGCGCCATGGTCTTCAGTGAAAAAAGCAGATTATGCCTGCACGCAGTTGATGGTCGTTGGTGCGTACAGCGTAGACCTAGTGAGCGCTGTCTCTTCGAGTGCATTCATCCAAGACACAATGGACCCACCCCAGGCCTTATGGCCTGAGGTGCTGTAAGCTACAAACCTCGCCCTCTTGCTGTTTCTGGAGGGGCCGCGAACCAGCGCTCATTAGTAGCAGAATGTTGCTAAACCCCTTCTTTCTCCATCCTTGCAAGAAGAAGACGATGTGCTGTTCCAGCAGGATAATGCTCGCCCATACACTGCCCTTGAAACTCAACTTGTGCTGTAAGACGGGCAGCAACTTCCTTCGCCAGCACGATTTCCAGACTTACCTCCAGTTGAACGCCTTGGGATATGATGGGACGAGAAATGACTCGTGCGACTCGTCAGCCAATGACTCTTACAGAACTACGTCAACAGGCCGTGCAGGCTTGTCATAACGTATCCCAGGGCAGTATCCGCCATCTGTACGGTCGACTGGATGCCAAAGTCAGCGCCTGCATTGCCCCCTATGGAGGCTACACCACGTACTAATGTGGGTGTTCAGCTGTTGATCTGTAGATGTAATCATTTCATGTTCTCCATATACACTGTTGCAACAATAAATTTAGAGTGAATTGCAAATCTCTAAAAGGGTGTACTATTTTATTTTTCAGCAGTATAGTTGCATAACACGCGCCGTGCCACACGCTACAGTTCGGAGCCCTCTAGCGACGGACGGTTGCAGATACGTAGACATGAAGAATAAAGAGGTAAAATGTAAACGGTGTTTTTTTAAGAGTTTTCATATAAAAATTGAGAGGCATTACTTTTCAGCACGCCTTCGAATATCACCAAATAAATCAGGTTCTCTGGACGAAGAAACCAATGTTAATCCACTGTGCCACCTCATTCGGTTTCTCCAGTTGCCAGACAACGTGAACAAAATATAGGGTGTCTCAGCACTGCAGCAATCAAACTAGTGCGGCTGCTCGATAATTATTATGGGCGAAATAAAAATCTGGGTCATCGGACACGTGGCAGTCTTTATAATTACGACAGTCGTACCTGCAAGAGAGAACACGTGGCGCTTGGATCAATCTTGTCAGTGAAGCGCAGGATGGCTTAGAGAAACGGGAACATTTGAAGCTGATGTTGGCAGTCCTGTAGATCTTGAATAAGTGGGGGTGTAACTCGAAACTGTCAAGTAGTACCGAACATTTAGTTGCAATGGAGCAATGGAGCGGTGTGGAGCGTGTGGTTACCCTGAAGTGCACATTACCGATATTGTGTGTGTGTGTGTACACCTGCACGAAGAGTGTTTCGGCGCTTTGAAGAGTCTGGTTCAGTTTTGCAAAAAAGTTATTTGATGTATCTTGTGACTGACAATTCGCAATTTTTCACAAACACAACTTTTAATAAAGTAAGTTCACGAGGTAGATGATTGAACATACAAACGGAAGGTAATAATAACGAAAAAAGTATCCTAACTGAGGCAAACAGAAGTTCACTTCTAATTTTGCATAAAGGTTCGTGGTAACACACACACACACACACACACACACACAGACACACACACACACAGACACAGACACACACACACACACACACACACACACACACACACACACACACACACACTAGTAACAGTCTAATTCAGAGACGATGACGTAATCTTCAACGGTCGCAGTACACGAGGTCGGCATCCAGCGTGAACTGAACTTTGGGGCTGGTTCTAGCCCCAATATAGCTGTCTCCAGCCAATCAGGTTTTGGCGTAGTGATACTTCCTGCAGGCCGTGGCTCGAGCTCCCCTGCAGGAAGTAGTGCTCGGAATGTCTGTTTCCATTATCTTGTATGTAAACAGCCAGTGTTTACCATGGTGCTTTTGGTACGCCTTGGGCATAGGCAACCTCTTCCTCTGTGTTGTAATATGGGTTGCCGGCCCTCAGGTGCTACCTTGGCTCCGGTATAACAGTGTATATTATCTGTACTTATTCCATGAAACACTGATGCTGAGCAAGATGCAGTGGTAAGGAGGCCTCGTCATTCGGTGTGAAAAATTGCACGCTGATTGGGGCGCGGACGTCAGAGCGTGCAAAGAAAACTCTGTAGTCTTCAATCTCATCCTCACAAGCTTCAGAGCATTCAAAAACTGATACCTAATAATTCTGCACTGCGCCTGCAATTTTTTGAAAATCTGATAGCTAAAAACAACGACGATGATAACTTCACTGAAAATGTTTGGATGTCAGATGAGTCACCTGTTTCGCTTATTAAGCACAACACGCGCTACTTGGCGTTAGAAAATCCTTCTGCGGATCGCCACTGTCCGTTACACAGTGCAAAAGTTACTGTGTAGTGTGCAGTCAGAAGTGTTACGGCTCAAGTTATGTGTTGTAACTGAGTCAACATCATCACTAACGATCTCTCACCCTGAATATCTCCGTGATATTTTTTAACTTTTCTTGCAGTCGCCTTCTCGTAGTTTCTTGTAGCTCTTGACCTGCTATGCAGTGCTATTTCTTGTACCACGTGACTTCTCCATCTGCAGAGTGTCGAGAGCTGTAAGAGAGCTCTCATCTACGCCAACTCGCTACGAAATGATTAACTGCTTTTTAAAGAAATCTTCTGTATTTTTTTGCTCTTATGTAACAATTACAACGTTTGGTGAACAGATCTCTTATTAATCAGAACACACCGCCGAGTTGAATCTCAGAACAGAAGAGAAGAGAATGACATTTCTCTTCGGCTTCTTTCAACTGTTTTTGATGGTTGTCATTGTAGGCAGCGCCTCTTGTTCTCTGCCTTCCAAAATACCTGCAAGCCGCGAGGCCAAAGCATAAGCGACCCCTTCACAGCAGGTGGCGACGCTGAATCGCCGTCTCGCCCCAGTGACGCTCTGTGCTGACGCGCCTCGCCCCAACTCTGCACACTGATCAAACGAGCGCGAGCACAGTGGTAAGTTCTCTGCATGCCAACTACCTAAATGGCGTTTTTACACGAACATCTTTCACCTTATTGCGAGGAAGAGGTGGAACAACATTATGCACCACAAATCACAAATGTCATGTCGTGGGGTGATAGGTCCTTACTTTTTTTGAAAATGAAGAAGGCTCCTCTGTCAGACATCTCAGTGTTATGTCAACACGATAGAGACGTATTGTCCTCCAAGGTCCAGTCTTTTCCAGATCGTGACATTAAGCCCGGTTTCAAGAGAATGGAGCCACCCCCACAACCTCCCCGACTGTTTATGGCCACAATGAAACTTTGTTTGGGGATCGCATAATTTCAAGGAATGCTGATATCGCTTTGCCGCCCTGGTATTCAGACTTCTCAACGTGTGACTGCTTTTTATAGGGACATGTGAAGACCATTGTGTACCAGACAAACCTTGTTCCAGCTAAAGAGTCAGAGTGAAGAAAACATTGCCAACATACCGGAAAACACATTGCCTTGCGCTGTTCGTATTCTTCAGAATCGGATTACTGAATCTGTACGGCGACATGGACAGCAATTAAATGAGGTAATTTTTAAAAAGTGAATTCCACTTCTGCCGTTTCGGCATCAAATAAAGTTTTGTAAGTATCCTTCATTTTTGTAATTATTTTAAATGTTCACGTTTCTGTAACCACCTTGTATGATCAATAAAAGTATATTATGAGGAATTGGGACAGGTTGCTCAACGGTCAAACATCGAAACGAGTAACGTGATTAATGATCGCGAAATATATCTGTGGCGTGATTATTTACAATAACTTCTTTCGCTGGTATTTTATTGTCACTGACAGCGTTAAATTAGTGGAACACTGCTACTAACGAATGACCAGTAACCATTGCTAAATAGCAGTGAAATTCCATCATAACATTATGTTCAGAGCATCAAATTCAAAATTAAGTACAGTTACATATTGAGCGTAATAAGTCAAATCAAATTACTTTGTTCGCTTAAACTAGGCCTAATGCGACTGGCACTGGAACAACAATGTACGTACGATTACTGACGTTAAAATCGAACCCCGCGATGTTTATGCTTCCTCATAAATTGAAAATTCTATATGACCATACACACTCTTAAATTCAAATCCTGAAAACAATGAAACCAAGGATCTTGCAGCAGATAAGGCGTTTATTAAAATTAAATGCTGTTGCTCTCATTTAAATCAGGAATGGGGAGTACACCAGTGTGAAGTGTGTTCAGTGCAAGGTAGAATAGACTCTGAACAGTCTCAGTTTTATTTGAAAATGACTCCCAGATAATACACACACACATACACACACACACACACACACTCACCCGCTCATATAAAGGGGTTGGACAAATTGTGGAAACACATTACCATGCCCAACACGGTGTTGGAAACCTGCTAGCTTTCAAAACAGATTCCAGTCGCCTTGGAGTGGGTAAGTACAGGCCCTGTATGGTTTTCATGGAAATCCTGTACCATTCTTCCTACAAAATAGTGGCAAGTTCAGGTAACTTTGATGGAGATGGTGCCGATCACGCACCTTTCTCGTAAAAGGAGACAAAGGCTCAGTAATAAATAAAAATGTCGTGTGATTGGGGCCTCCCGTCTGGTAGACCGCTCGCCTGGTGCAAGTCTTTCGATTTGACGCCACTTCGGCGAATTGCTCGTCGATGGGGATGAAATGATGAGGATTAGGACAACACAACACCCAGTCCCTGAGCGGATAAAACCTCCGACCCAGCCGGGAATCGAACCTGCGCCCTTAGAATTGACATTCTGTCGCGCTGACCACATTTTTTTTCTTTTTTCCTCCACATTTTTTAAAGAAAATATTGGACCGGTGGGGGGAGGGGTGGGAGGGGGCATTTTGGGCAGGGGTCGAGTCCGAGGTCTGACCATAGTGTCCTCCTCACCACCACCGAGCCTGTGAGGCATAGGGAAGTAGGAGACACAGGAATCAACAGAAGTGGAAGGCGTTGTTGTTGATTATTTATTTGCATTGTGTTTTTGTAATATTCACTATTATTATGAAAAACATATATAAATGCTGCGTAAAGAAAAAGGAAATGAAATAAAATCCGAGCAATCTACGACGCGCTCCCCCATCCGCGGAAGTCAGATGTAGAATCAATCATAGGTGATTCACACTCAGACACTGCAGGGAGGGGGGGAGGGGAGGGGTAGGTGCCCTCAGCTCCCAGAACAAAGACCCCTCCAAGATAGTTAGCAAATAATGTTCGGTAACGTGGCGTGTTTTCTAGAACTGCATGGGCTGTTCGTAAATAGGTCCAGAAGTCGAGGCGGGATTTAGGTCCCTCATGAAAGAGACAAGCAACCGCCCACCCTTTGACCCACGTAATAGCATGACATTTGGCCACGGGAAAATGTTTGTCCTCCGGGTATAGAAACATTCGAGGTTCAATTGTGTCTGGTGGCCCACCACTCAGCTACTGGGGCGGACAGGGTCAGTAATACAGAGATCTGATGCCAGTTGTGGTCGGGGGAGATGCGACATTTCATCCTCGTGCCCGCAAAATCAGTCCTGGACGATACGAACTCTGTAAACAGACGCCCTTTCGACTTGGAACAATCGCCATTGGGGAACAAGCATTGCACCAAGGGATGGAATTAATCATACAGAATGTTCACATAACCCTTGGCAGTAATTCGACGTCGCAGAGTAACCATGGAACCCATGCAATTCCACGAGAGGGCTACCCAAATCATCACCGTCCCCTCGACATGTTTCACTCTTGAGGTGTAAACTCGGCAACAAGTAGGAAACAGTGTGAAAGAATACTCGACTAAATGGCTTTTTCCATTGCTCCATAGTCCATGTTTTATGGCTTCGGCACCACGTTTTCCTGTTTGCATCACTGATGTGTGCTTTTGGAATTCTAGCTGGCCCTTCAATTCCTTGCTTCAGGAGCTCCATTAGTGGTGTTTGGTGCTGACGGGATTCGCAAGTCCGACACTCCGTTCCGCAATGACTTTTGCAGACGTTGTTCGCTTACTTTCTGTCCTCTTCAATGACCATCTGTCACGATCACTCAACACACACTTCTGTCCGCGTTGTGACTTAGAATCTTCGATAAGATGCCTCTTGAAACACCAAACACCTGGGCTCCCTCTGTTACGCAAGCACTCACCATACGAGCTCCAAAAGTTTTTCCTCATTCTAATTCACTTAGCTACGACATAAAGCGCTCACAACTACACAGAACACTGTTCTGATCACTACTGACACTTGCAACGTATTGAGGACATTACACATTTGCCTTTCGTGGTGGAATACAACAGTACAACTTGTAAGCGTGATTAGCATTTGCATTTATGTTCAAGCATGAATTTCTCACGGTGTTTCCACATTTTTGTCCAACGCCTGTACATATAGTGTATGTCTGGCCTTCATACTGGGTGACACGAGAACTCCCATATTTTATGCTGAATTTCGAAGTAGTTATGCTTGGGATAACTTTATGCAATTTAACGTGTCGGTTGAATTATACTGCCACAAGCACATCTGAAGATGAAACAGTATAGTTTCGAAATGATAATTTGGAATAAATACAACAGCAGGGTTTTAATGAAAATTATATATATATATATATATATATATATATATATATATATATATATATATATATATATATAGTAAATTAGTTACAAACTATAGCGAATACACAGTTTATTCAATATGTAAACGTCACTACAGACATTCGCATTTAGGTTGTGACATGTTCGCTATGCCTTCTATCATTGGTGATGATGTGGCGCAGAAGAATAGCGAAATTCTGCATGACTCACTGAGGTGAAGTCTTTGTGGAGGTTTTTTGTTTCTAGTATAATAATAATTTTTTTCACTATTTCTTGAGAGATTTTGCTCAATGACAAAGGAATGAATATGTATATTAATGAGCAGTTTTCAAAAGACTAAGACCTTTTGGATAGTCTCTACAGGAAGTCCAACAGCAGTACGCTATCTGCTAATCTTCTTCCTTCATTAGAATGCTTTGGTACTAACACCAAATGTGCTTATTATTTGTCTATTTTGAAAGCGTTACAAAGTTAAGTTTCCCCAAAAAATACTCTATAGCTCATTAGTGAATGAAAATTTACAAAATAGCTTATATTATTCATTTCTAAATCACTTCTAGGAGTAATCATATGTTTTAAAATCGTACCTGATCTGAGGCGCTTCACTAATTGTAGAGCATGGATTTTCCAATTAAAGGCTGTGGTGTTTTTGTAGATCCAAAAAACTTATCGCTTTCTACTTTTGCTATTACACAATCAGAGTGGACTGGTTTTGTAGCTTTTAGAGTCCTGTGAGAAGTTCGGATGTGTGCATAATGGGTCTTGCTCAAACTTAATAATAATCTATTTGTCTTGAACCACCTTTCGATGACACTTGTACCATCTGAAATAAATAAAACTGGCATCTTCTTCGAATGCATGTGCTGTTTCACAGACCAACGTGTTTGCCAATATTCCGACTGGCTTTCATCGTTACATAGCAAATACACCGTACAAATGAGGGCCAATTCCAACAGCGGCCAAAACGTTGGCGAAGATGTCAAACACCTCGAAAAGTTCTTCTGGAAATTAGAACATAGTCTACAGAGTGTTTTCAATTCCAATTCCATATGTCGAAAGTAACAGATCTGATGAAAGCCTGAAGCCATAAAAAGTGATGAGAGAGAGAGACGGCCGAAGAAACGATGCCAGCGGAAGCTGCGTCCCACGGCGCGGTGCCAGACTTCCTCATTACTATCACTGTGATACATGCGGCGATGCAGCTGGGTGCTCAGTGCGGCGAACTCGACTTCCCGGTGCAGTAAAATATTTCTCACTGTGTTCTCCATTTTCATCTGGCTGCTCCTGCTTTCGTGCAACAGCTGGCTCCCTCATACACCGGTCCAAAAATATTATATGTGATTTGTTGTCATAGAGGTAGCTAATCTTGTATCAAGTAATAATTATCAAGAGAGCTTTCGGATCATTCGGCACATATTAAAACGAGAGCTGGTAACATATGGATGTGGCACAAGGGTACTAACCGGTTTTAGTCTCATCTGAGAGTGTGGGGGGTATAGTGTGGGGAGTATCCTCTTAGGCAACGTCATACACACAGATTTCAAAGAACAAAATACAGTGCACATAGTAGTGCAGATTTTTGTTGAATTATTGAATTAGAAACGCTCTACCATTTACAGTGGATTTTATTTGTGGAGAGACTAAGATTGTTCAAAATAATGATGTCTTTTTCCGAATATTAAGTTTTTTATAACTGTCTTTGCAATATATTTTCCAAAATACAAAGGCTAACCTTTTCATCCCTCTTCCTATCTCTTCAGCAGCGTCTCAATTTGTAAGTGGAAGGCAGTCCTGTTCAGCAATGTCATCATCATCATCATCATCATCATCATTATCATAATCACCTTCGCTGCCGTCAGTTTTATCGTTACGAAGCAGATAAAATTCACGTCTGTGAACCTCATGGTCCTGGACACTGCCATTGATGGCTGGAGATAGGTCACTGTTTCAGACAAAAACATTTTCTAGAAGCAGTTGCTGACTTTAGTGAAAGGGACTTGTCTGAAGGCATAAGATATATACAGAGTTGCCTCCAATACACTGACAGTTATTGATATTTCATATGCAAATACAAGATAGGCTATTTGGAAAACAATATGTCAATATTTTTTGCCCATTCAGAACTAAAATTATGAATAATCCTTAGATCCAGGGGTAGCACTGTGAAGAAGTGTTTGGCGAAAGAATTCAAGTGTCATACTCATCAGACTTGTACTGCAGTGTGCTGTAGTAAGACAGGAACACTTTCCTATCTAGCCACCCATTTTTCGACCAAATTTCAACAGCCACTCAGTCGTTATTACCCTTTTCTTCCACGTACTGCAGTTTGGAAACCACTCTATCTTCATTTTACTTGAGTCAGATCCCTATTGGCCCTGTCTATAACGACAGGTTTTTCAAATTTAGCTATCTTACTGACACACGATAAGAAGACAGACTCATAGGGACACCTCTAAATAAAACGACATGAAAAGAGCAGTCTCGTCGTAGTTAACCACGTTTCTTTCTTCATAACCTTCGTAGACTCCACATACCTTTTTTCACCTTTCCGACACAATGCTTTTTGTCAGCTGAACCAGATTCGCCGTACACAGTTCGCATAGAGATGCGCTTAATCCTGAATCTATTCAGCCATCTTTAGCGATTTCGAGTGCTTTTTTCGGAATAAGAGATCCACTCATACGCCGTTCTCAACGGAAGGTTGCCACTTTTATCTCTCCAAAACTCATTGAGGTGTTTTATCTACAACTAACCTCAGTGCCATATCTTTAACACCAGAATTTTCCTTCGAAGTCAGCCGTTTGCGTTTCTGTGACATCGCAGCGCGCACAGCACATTCTTATCAAGGTATAGCGACAAAGTACCTGCTGAATGTACGCTTTGTAGTAACGTGAAACAGTGCCGCTGGCTCGAGGCCCTGACCATTGGTGTCTCAGATTCCAGGAAATGTGACCGTTTTATGTCAGGCTGTCCGTTGATAAGAGGTCTCACTTGTATTGTGGAAGTAGTTTTCGATCCCCGTGTCCGTTACTAAGAATGTCCGTTATAGAGAAGAAATACAGGCTGTCCCAGTAGGACTAGTCATTCAGGAATATAACAAGAACGATCATTCGAAGCAAAAAAAAAAAAAAAGTGGTAAAACGAATACCTTAAGAGCTATGAGCTCTTCTTGATCTTCGGTACTGTGAAACATATCTCTAATACTGTAAGCTCTTTGCTTTCCACATTTTGAGAGATGATAGTATGGTCCAAAAGGAGAAAAATGGTTCCGTAATCACCAGCTCTAAAGTGCATAGTTAACAGCTATTAGCACTTGTTCATCTTCGCTAATGTGAAACACATTTCTTCTACTGAATAAGTGATTGTAGCTCTTAATATATGCATATAAAAGGCCACGTTTACTGGATATTTTGTGTTGTTGTACATGAAGGGAACAAAGCTACATAGAAACTAGATTGTTAAGCTATCAAACAGCTTGCCTTGTTTTTTGCAGCCAAATGTATGAATTCTGTCATTAAGTTTTAACTGACAAACCAAAGTGCTTCTAGGTCTGATAAACCGCAGGTGGTATTATGTGAAGCCAAACAATACTTCAGGAAGCGTGGCGTTTAGCTATTATGGTTTCGTAAGAAGACGACGATGGAGAAACCTATCATAGTCAGTTTGATAAGTCCAAGAAGGTAATAAAAGATGTCACTAGAAGCATTTACCACCCACCTTTGTTTCACAGAATAGCACCGAAATCAACAATGTGGAAGGGAATAATTCACAAATGTAGGGAAGCTGCGATCCGCAATCGGCTTTTTAGCAGTGTTTGTTGTTGCTTGTCCACAGCGGCACGTCAGGGCCACTTGCAGCCGCTCGAGCCCCAGGTGTAAGACTCCAGGTCTCCCCATACCTCGCCGGCCGAAGTGGCCCTGCGTTTAAAGGCGCTGCAGTCTGGAACCACAAGACCGCTACGGTCGCAGGTTCGAATCCTGCCTCGGGCATGGATGTTTGTGATGTCCTTAGGTTAGTTAGGTTTAACTAGTACTAAGTTCTAGGGGACTAATGACCTCAGCAGTTGAGTCCCATAGTGCTCAGAGCCATTTGAACCATTTTTTTTCGTCTTCAGTGCTCTGGTGAGAAAATACTGACTTTCTGTCACCCCCCCCCCCTTTTCTTAGAAGCTGCTTGCGCAGCAACGGACCATAGACTGCAAGAGGCCGCCCGTTCACAAAATGGTTCAAATGGTTCTGAGCACTATGCGACTTAACGTCTGAGGTCTTCAGTCGCCTAGAACTTAGAACTACTTAAACCTAACTAACCTAAGGACATCACACACATCCATGCCCGAGGCAGGATTCGAACCTGCGACCGTAGCGGTCGCGCGGTTCCAGGCTGAAGCGCCAAGAACCGCACGGCCACTCCAGCCGGCGCCCGTTCACAGCCCGATAGGTACGCCAACTCGCTCGCCTACCTATGTGACTGTGTGGGCAAGGGCGACAGCTTGGGAAGCCCTACCTGCATGCACTGACGAAGTGCGGGAAACTCGTTGGCTGGAAGTAGTGATCGAAGGTAGATCCCCTCCAGCAAACCGACGCACCCGAACCACGAACCCGGCAAGTATATAACCGCTAATATAACCGCTAATCACAGGTACACAGGCGAACGTATCGCGCACGACCGCACAGCGGGAGGGCTGGCGAAATCGCTCGCATGTGTGTGTGGGCCTTAAGGCTGCATTCACAGTGGTACTGACAACGATTGTCAGACGCCGTCGCCAGAGGTCGCGCAGTAACATCGGCCGACAGCATGGTCACAGTGCGTCCGACCTCCTTCGCCAATTTTTGGCGGGGTCAACGAAGTTAAGTTAGCTTAGTTTAGAATCTCTTCTGTGTATGAACACGGTTAGATTTTAACCTGCTAGTGTGGGACGGATACCACGACGCCTCTGTGCTTGGTGATGTATGCTGCATTATAGCTTTCACTATTAAAAAGACTCCGAATGCATGTTGATGAGGTACACGGGTATCTGTCTCAAAAAGAACATGAGTAGTACTGTACACTCTGTCCTCAGTTATCAGAATAACCAGATAAGTTTTACGGATATATGAGATGAAATGAGAAACGTTTAGTCACTTACTGGAGGTAATTTGTGGTGATCTTGAGGCACAAGATTACGAACATTATTTTCAAAAAATGGTTCAAATGGCTCTGAGCACTATGGGACTTAACATCTGTGGTCATCAGTCCCCTAGAACTTAGAACTACTTAAACCTAACTAACCTAAGGACATCACACACATCCATGCCCGAAGCAGGATTCGAACCTGCGACCGTAGCAGTCGCGCGGTTCCGGACTCAGCGCCTAGAACCGCTAGACCACCGCGGCCGGCGAACATTATTTTGCTGTATTTATATGAAGTTAATCAGACATTCGTCAATAAACCTTCAATGGTTGTCCTTCGGCACACATGCGAAAGACAAGCATAAACTTTAGAAAAACGTACTAGGAAAATCTAAAACACTGAAAAATTGAAACACATACACAACAGCCGGCCGGAGTGGCCGTGCGGGTCTAGGAGCTACAGTCTGGAGCCGAGCGACCGCTACGGTCCCAGGTTCGAATCCTGCCTCGGGCATGGATGTGTGTGATGTCCTTAGGTTAGTTAGGTTAAAGTAGTTCTAAGTTCCATGCGATTGATGACCTAAGAACTTAAGTCGCATAGTGCTCAGAGCCAGAGCCATACACAACATTTGCAAACGACTTCATATAACAGAACCACCACCATACTAACAGTCCGGCCCCGGTAGCTGAATGGTCAGCGTGACGGAATGTCAATCGTAAGGTCCCGGGTTCGATTCCCGGCTGGGTCGGAGATTTTCTCCGCTCAGGGACTGGCTGTTGTGTTGTCATCACCATCATTTCATCCCCATCGACGCGCAGGTCGCGGAAGTGGCGTCAACTCGAAAGACCTGCACCAGGCGAACGGTCTACCCGACGGGAGGCCCTAGCCACATGACATTTCATTTACCATACTAGCATACAAACGCCAGTATGCAGGAATAATAATTTGTAGACAGCTAATGTCAACCTACCACAACCCAAAGAGATCAACTACAGTAACTGTAAGCATAAGGTACCCAACACTTCTCACGTGAACAGATTATTTTTTGGGGTTATAATTTACTCCTAAACTTTCGGATAAAAATTTTGCCTACTTATGGTTTCCAGTAACCCTGAGATTCCAATCCATAGATTCTAACTATATCCCCGTCATTATATTTTTGTATAAAATGCGTGATTGGCCATCAGCTGCTTTTATTTTAAACACAAATATCAGCCTGTTTCAGTCATGGAGTATCTTCACGGTTAAGGGTTAAAATTGTTTAAGTCACCACATTACATTTGTCATTACTTAAATAATGTGTAGAGCATGTCATGATGATCAATATACGACACAGGACTTTTAGAAGCAAACATACTAAGCGTACCAGTACTACCATTTGGCTGGAAACTCGAGAACCATCTCGGCATTTGCTTCAAGCGATTTAGAGAAATCACAGAAAACCTAAATCAAAATGGCCGTACGCGGGTTTTAACCGTCGTCCTCTGGAATGCGAGTCCAGTATGCTAACCATTCTACTCTCTGTGTACACTTTGACAAATGTAATGTAATGGCTTAAACCATTTCAACTCTTATCCGTGACGATGGTTGATGACTGAAACGGGTCGATATTTGGGTGTAAAATAAAAGCAGCTGATGGTCAATCATGCATTTTATACACTATTTGACAGCTGCTGATAGGCACCTTTCAAAAATGTTTATGATATTTTTCAACTTTGGGATGGCACAAACTCTCTTTTTTTTGGGCTAAATTTACCAGTTCCTCACAATTCATATTTCGTGAGTGAGAACGACGGTCGATTTGACCGCAGAAAACAATTCTGTTTGAATTTCACCAATTGTCGTCCGAAGTCTGAACGTTCGGGTGATGAGATCGGCTGCAGTGCGACCGCGCATGTAGTGGCGTGCTGATTTGAAAAGACCGTTCATCTTCAGCCGATGTCGGTCATCGGAGGAATCCACCGATATCGGTCCCACTGTGACTGCATCCTAATACGGAGAGTGTCGTCGTCGAATGCTCAGAAGCGGCACACACAGTGTAGTGCACTAGCGCTGACGGCACTTCTCACCGTGCCAACGTAAAACAAGAACCCGCAATTTAATTTCTCAAAATGGCTCTGAGCACTATGGGACTTAACAGCTGTGGTCATCAGTCCCCTAGAACTTAGAACTACTTAAACCTAACTAACCTAAGGACATCACACACATCCATGCCCGAGGCAGGATTCGAACCTGCGACCGTAAGAGTCGCGCGGTTCCGGACTGCGCGCCTAGAACCACGAGACCACCGCGGCCGGCATTTAATTTCGCAATTAAGCACATTAGTTACTTAAAAAGCTGAAAAACTTTTGTGAATTCACCATTATACAGTACAGTTACGTGTGGAAAATAAAATCTAACGAATGTCCGCCAAAATTTTGTTGACAAACTCTTACTCTTTTTAAACATTTTCAATGACTGAGCCGTGCGTGGCTCATGTTCGTGCCATATCTCATTTGACACCTTGTTTTTTTTACTGTACTACCACCTCGTTATGATAATTTCAATTACTGGTGTCACTCAGTTGCCGCCTTGCCTGCCCGTGAGCGGCAGCAGCAGCGCTTATCGATGTATGCCCTGGCGTATTATCTTTGCTGACTGCTATTACTTCCCGGTTGTCGTGTGTTCGGAGTTAGTTCGGATCTGTCAGTGAGTTGGGAGGCGCTAGCAGTGCAGTTTGGACCTGGCACTGTTTGACTGTGGACGCGGCCGAAGTTCAGTCGGGGCGCGGCTGCAGTGAGATCCGGACAGCCAGACTCGCCCGACGGTTGCCGATACGTATCACTTGAGTGCGGACCACCTTGGTTGGTTGTCGGTCGGTCGTCTTGTCGGACGACGTGCATGTTGGCCGGCGACCGCTTATGGATTGCCTGCCTGTGCCACTCGTGATCCGTCCTTGTCATTGCACAGTCGCTGCCGTTAGTATTGTCCAGTCCTTCGGGCAAGTGTTCGTGAAACTGTGTGTAGTTATTTTAGTGCTGTCTCCGTGCTGATGTGTGGTAGTCGGTTGGTTGGTGTGGATCAGCCAGGAAATCACGCGGCGCAGTGGGCCGGGACCACTGGCGGTCTTTACGCAGTGTCGGAGTGTGTGGGAGCTGTTCCGATTGCCACGAGGTTCGTGGCTCACCGACTCAGCACATCAAAGCTGAGTGGTGATTTAATTACGGAAGCCAGTCTGTTCACATTGTGCCGTCGGTTTTCATGGTTGGCTGTTGGGGGTATTCCCGTGAGCAACAGCGAGTGTTCGAGTTGGCGATAGTTTAGTCACCATCCAGTGGACTTTAACTGTATTTTGGTTGTTTGAAGTCCAAGTGCACCAGCGGAATTTTCTGCCTTGTGACCGTTAGCGTTCCTGTTACCTGCCCTGGCCGCTAACGTAAAATTCAGGCAGTGTCCTTTCCTCACCGTGTTGTCGCTGTCCAACACGTGTGTGTAGTTTTGACAGCTTGTGAATACGTGGTTCTGGGTGGCTACGCCTTTTACGTTTTGGCTTTGGAGTTCCTTGTGCTCCTTGTGTACTGGTCGGGTGGAAATCAAGTCGTCTTGTCGGTGGTTCCGTTGACTGTCTCTCGGTTGGGTTGCCAGCTGATAGGATATAGTTGGGCCGACTACCTCTCTCCCCTAAGCGAACGTTAATATTTCAAGTGCAGACCGACCTCGTAAACTTCTGAGCGCCGCTGGCTGTACTGCCCTTTCTTATTGGTGTTTTTATCGTGTATTTTAATGGCTCATAGCCGATGGTTCGAATTTGTATGCTTTTAGTTGGGTTTTAAATCATGGGCCTTCAGCCATTTAAAAGTGAAATTCCTTATTGTTAAGTCTTAGACTGTTTTGATCTTCAGCTTCCTTTTTAAAAAAGGATAAAGCTTCGGGCCTTCTGCCTTTGAAAATTTATTGTAGCTGTGTTTTAAATCATGGGCTTTCAGCCGTTTTAAAAACTAAAGAGGCTGTGCCCTTAAATCATAAGATTCTGGTGACATATTCAGTCGATAGTTAAGCTCGGAAATTTGCGCTGTAATGTTTGGGCAACTAAATAAAGTTATATGTGTTCGAGTGTAAATGACAGCCGCTCATTTTTGGCCCCTGGCCACAATTCCAACTACCTGTTCTGTCCTGCGGATTTAACCAGGCGTTTCAATGACATTTTAAACCATTTCTAGATCGATTTTCGCAGTGATGCACTGAATTTAGTCCTTTAACTCGGGAATGATTCTCGGTTTTTTTACATGTGCCTTCACATAATCCCACAGGGTACAGTAACACCACACCACACCACGCTCGCGAAATTATGGAGGTCATTTCCGGCCTCAATGGCGTGAGATGACACGACACTGAAACTTGTCCTACAAGAACGTGCGCGATTTGGACGTGGTATGATAGGTGTCCCTTTCTTGCTGGAACCACTTGGTTTTTAGGCCTATCCCTTACAGCTGGAGCCACAGACACTCGTTTATTGTGTTGCAATAATGTACGCCATTCACCAGCACTGCAATAACTGCTACATGCACTAAAAAGTAAGTCTCACGCATTCCGACCAGCAGAACTCACACTACACTAGATAGTTCTGCACTCGTCGGCTGTTGTGTTATGCGAGGATTCTCGTCACCATATATTCGACAGTTATGGTTGTTGACTTAGCTGTCCAGTTGCAAATGCGACACAACACTAAACAGGACATTGCTCGCAAAACTGACATCCACAGTTGAGCTCTCCAACATTCAATAGGTAAATTTGCGCCGTTGCAAATGCTCATTTGGCTTGGTACCTCTCAAAATGTACAATTCTTGTGATCGACGAGATTCAAGGTCTTTGGGGTACATTTATTTGCTAGGCTATATCTTCAGTAGCCTGGATGGTACGACGTTGATTTGGTGTCTTAACATCAGCAACTCAAAGACTTCCCTCAAATTTTTCAAATAGTCATATAATTATCGATGAATCAGATATTTTTCGCCAACAGAAAACTGCGAAGTGTCTAAAAAACATTCGCCGCACCGTATTTGTAACACGCTTCGACTAAAATGCGTTCTTGGGCAGGAAAAGATTCATTTTCACTAACTGCACTGTCTCTAAATAAAATCTGAGCCCCCCCTGCAGGTCCGGGGATAAGAATAGGCCCGTGGTATTCCTGCCTGTCGTAAGAGGCGACTAAAAGGAGTCTCAACTGTTTCGGCCTTTAATGTGATGATCCCCATTGGGGTTTGACTTCCATTTTTCCAAATTCAACAGAAGTACGAGCCTTTTGGGGAAGGACACCTTACTTGGTGCAACATCAGTCCTCTGTGCCCTAAGACCTTGGCACTCTTTATCGTCTTGGCGTCGTAACTACACCTTCCATCCCTTATTTTGGGCATACACTCCTGATGGATTGTGTAAGTTACATCATTAGTGCGTCACCATCTGCACCCACGATACCTATGGACTTCCCATGGCACCCAAAATCCAGCACGGTAGCCAGCCCGTTGTGGTGGGGTCGTCATGTACCCTCTAGGTTGTAGCCCCCTGACAACACAGGGCTCGTACTGCCGATGCCTGAGCTGACACCTCCCCACGTAAGCCAAGGAGTAGATGCTCGTCTCTCTGGGGCATCGGGACTCCCGGCAACGGCCATCATGCCAGGTGGCCTTTGCTGTGGCTGGGTGGCGCCCGTGGGGAGAGCCCCTGGTCGGAGTGGGTGGCATCGGGGCGGATACCCCGCAATGAAGCGGGTAAAGTCTCAATCCGGTGGTCGTACGACCACCAACGTCTCTAAGCGCGGTAAGATAGAATTTAATTCTGTGACATATAACTCCAACTCGTTCCCTTCCCTAGCCACGCCCTGGGAGGGACGCAGGGCTGCGGACAGACAGGAGCCGTATTCACCACGATACCTTGTGTGCAGCAGAACTGATGGGGATTCATTTTTGGGGACTAAGGCTCTGTTCTTTGTGGCTCATCTTGAAGATAAGTTCGGGGAAGTGGCATCTCTTTCCAAAATGCGGAGCGGGGCCATTTTGATACAAGCAGCTTCATCTGCACAGTCAAGGGCATTACTCGCCTGTGAGAAGCTTGGTGACATCCGCGTTAACGTCACTCCCCATAAGTCACTAAATTTGGTCCAGGGGATTATCTTTCATAAAGATCTTCTGCTACAGTCTGATGAGGAACTACGGGAGAACCTGGCACGATGAGGTGTACACTTCGTTCGTCGTGTCTTTAGGGGACCCAAGAATAATAGGATCGCTACCGGTGCTTTCATCCTGGCCTTTGAGGGCGACTGCTTGCCCGAGAAGGTCAAGGTCATGATCTACCGGTGCGATGTCAAGCCCTATGTCCCGCCCCCTATGCGATGCTCCCAGTTGTGGAAATTCGGACACATGTCCTCCAGATGCACTGCTAGCCCCACGTGTCGAGATTGTGGACGACCTTCGCATCCCAATGCTCCGTGTGCTCCACCTCCCACCTGCGTTAACTGTGGGGAGCATCATTCTCCCTGCTCGCCAGACTGTGCAGTCTACCAAAGAGAGCGAAAGAAATTAAGACCTTGGACCGTTTAACTTGCCAAGAGGCGAGGAAGAAATTAGAACGGCTCAACCCCACACCTATGTTGAGTTATGCTGCTGTAACACTGCCGCCACCAGTTCCTGCAAAGACTCCTTTCACAGTTGGCCCACAGAACAGTCACGTTACGCCTGCCCCTCCACTGGTGGGGGCCACTCTCTCTTCCACTACACCCAAAACACCCAGTTTGGGAGCAGTGCGCCTCGAACAACTGGGGACGTCAGTCCCCACCTCTCAGCCGGAGAGGCGACAGCCCTCTCCGGCTGCTCAGCCGGAGACGCAACAGCCTCCTCCAGCCTCACTTGTTCGGAAGGGATCCCTTGGGGGAGTCCCTTCCAAGGACTTCCCCAGTGTCTCACAAGACACTAGCCAGTGACTGAAGAAGCCACCAGCTGCTGGTCGAAGGGCTTCACGCTCTTCGTCTGTTCCTGATAATGCGTCAGGAAAGCCCTCCCGGCATGCAAACCCTCCTCCCAAAGACAAGAGAGAGAAGAGGAAGCTCTCTAAGAAGGATAAGGACCCAGTGGTTCCCACACCATCGCTTCCTGTTAGCTCAGCCTCTGAGGATGAGGTCGAGCTCTTTGCGTCCCATGATGACCTGGATCTCGCCGTCACCTCAGAAACGATGGACGTAGCGACGTCCGTCACTCAGTCGGTGGCAGCATGTGACCCTGCAAAGTAATTTGCCTTTTCAGTGTCTGCATGCCCCTACAGGACACGCTTTGTACAATCCTCCAGTGGAATTGTGGCGGTTATTTTAGCCATCTACCTGAGCTACGACAGCTTCTAACAAGGGAACCTTCTTCCTGTTTTCTCAGTTGATCTGTGTTCAGTTTTTCAAGGCCTATCCACTGTGCCAACTTATAACTAAATCTGAGGGGGGTGCGATGGGGAGGTTCCCTTGTAAGCATGACACCTGTTTTAAGCATTGCCCTCCAGGAAACCTAGTTCCTGGCAATGCGGACCCCTGTCCTTCGTGGATACAGGGGTTATTACTGCAACCTTAGCACTTACAATAGTGTGTCAGGTGGAGCCTGCGTGTATGTCCTTACCTCTGTATATAGTGCACCAGTGCCCCTCCAAACAACATTGGAAGCTGTGGCTGTCCGCGTAAGGACTATCCTGGACATAACCATCTGCAGTGTCTATCTCCCTCCGGGTGGTACAGTCTGCCCGACCGAATTGGCTGCACTTATCACCCAACTTCCCACGCCTTTTCTTTTCCTTGGGGATTTTAACGCCCACAATCTCCTGTGGGGTGGAACGAAGATTACTGGCCGAGGCAGAGATGTCGAGAATCTCATCTCCCAACTCGACCTCTGCCTCTTAAACACTGGCGCCGCCACACATTTCAGTGTGGCGCATGGCACGTTCTCGGCCATAGATCTGTCGTTGTGCAGCCCAGGGCTTGTACCATCGGTCCACTGGAGAGTCCATGACGACTTGTGTGGTAGTGACCATCTTCCTTTCACTACCCCAGCGTCGCTCCCATGAACGCTTGCCTAGATGGGCATTTAGCAAGGCAAACTGGGAAACGTTCTCCTCTGCTGCCACTGTTGAATCTCTCCCCCACGGTACCATCGATGTGGCGGTTGAGACACTGACTGCAGCGATTGTTTCCGCTGCGGAACTTACCATTCCTCGTTCGTTAGGGTGCCCCCAGCGAAAGTCAGTGCCTTGGTGGTCTCCGGAGGTCACTGAAGCCATTTAAGAACGTCGGCGGGCTCTTCAGCGACATAAACGGCACCCGTCTTTGGAGAACCTCATTTTCTTCAAACGTCTCCGTGCTCAGAAACGGCGGCTCATCAAAAGGCGCAAACAGGAGTGCTGGGAGAGGTACGTTTCCACCATTGGTTCCCGTACTTTACCCTCCCAGGTGTGGATGAAAATTCGGCGCATCTTTGGATTGCAGCACTCTACAGGTGTCCCAGGGCTTTCCATCAATGGCGCGCTATCCACCGATGCCGATGCAATCGCCGAGCATTTCGCACAGCACTATGTTCGGGCCTCTGCGTCGGGGAATTACCCGCCCGCGTTTCGCGCGCTAAAACGCCAGGACGAAGGCAAACGGCTTTCTTTTGCTTCTCGCCACCCTGAGGCGTATAACGCCCCATTTAGTTTGTTGGAACTCCAAAGCGCCCTGGCACTGGGCCAGATGGCGTCCACAATCAGATGCTCAAACACCTGTCCCCGGAGTGTCATCGATGTGTTCTTGCCATCTTCAACCGCATATGGGGCGATGGTGTCTTTCCTTCGCAGTGGCGAGAAAGTGCCATCATTCCGGTGCTAAAGCCTGGTAAGGACCCGCTTAATGTGGATAGCTATCGGCCAATCAGCTTGACAAATACTCTGTGCAAGCTACTGGAACGTATGGTGAGTCGACGGCTGTGTTGGCTGCTCGAGTCTCGAGGTCTTCTGGCTCCGTGCCAGAGCGGATTCCGTCAGGGCCGTTCCACCGCCGATACTTTGGTGTTCCTTGAGTCTGCAATCCGCACTGCTTTTTCCAGGCGCCAACACCTCGTCTCCGTCTTTTTCGACCTCTCCAGAGCATATGACACAACGTGGCGGCACCATATTCTCGCCACGTTGCACGGGTGTGGTCTCCGGGGCTCTCTCCCCATTTTTATTCAGAATTTTTTATCTGTTCGGACATTCCGCGTTTTCATTGGCACATCCCATAGTTCATATCCAGGAGAACGGCGTTCCACAGGGCTCCGTATTGAGCGTGCCCCTTTTCCTTGTGGCCATTAATGGCCTTGCAGCAGTAGGGTCGTCTGTCTCACCCACGTTATATGCTGACGATTTCTGCATCTTTTTCAGCTCCTCCATCATTAGTGTTGCAGAACGTAGGTTGCAGGGAGCCATACGCAAGGCGCAGGCGTGGGCCCTAGCCCATGGGCTTCAATTTTCTCCTGCAAAGACTTGTGTTATGCACTTTTGTCGGCGTCGAGCTGTCCATCCCCACCCTGAGCTCTATCTTCAAGATGCCATGCTCAGGGTTGTTGACATTTACCGTTTTCTGGGATTGCTGTTCAATGCCCGGCTTACTTGGCTTCCACATATTCGTCAGCTCAAGCGTCAGTGCTGGCGGCATCTGAATGCCCTCCGCTGACTCAGCAACACAACGTGGGATGCAGATCGTCATACGCTGCTGCAGCTCTACAATGCCCTCGTGCTGTCCCGACTGGATTATGGGAGTGTGCCGTATGGCTCAGCGTCGCCCTCAGCGTTGCAACTGCTGAACCCCGTTCACCACTGTGGGACTCCACAGGCGACAGGAGCATTCCGCACCAGCCCTGTTAATAGCCTACTTGCTGAGGCTGGGGTTCCTCCACTTCGCATTCGGCGTCAACAACTGTTAGCCAACTATGCTACCCACGTCCATTGTTCGCACCCTCACCCTAACTACGGTCTCCTTTTCGCTAATGCGGCAGTCCATATGCCACACCGGCGGCCACGATCGGGCCATACAATTGGGATCCGTGTTAGGTCACTCCTTCGTGAACTCGAGTCTTTGCCTCTTCCATCTGCTTTTCAGGTCCACCCACATACACCACCTTGGTGTATTCGTCGCCCGCAGCTTCGGCTGGACCTCTCACGATGGCGAAAGGATTCAGTTCCTCCTGCAGTCTTGCGCCGCCAATTTCTTGCTCTCCTCGACGCATCTCGTGACTCGGAGGCTATCTATACAGATGGCTCGATGGTTGATGGCCGTGTGGGGTACGCTTATGCTCATGCGGACTGTGTAGACCAGCGCTCCTTGCCGGATGGCTGCAGTTTATACACCGCAGAGCTAACAGCCATTTTTCGTGCCCTTGAGCGTATTCGTACCAGCACTGGAGAGTCTTTTGTCGTTTGCAGTGGCTCTCTCAGTAGTCTACAGGCTCTTGACCAGTGCTACCCACGCCATCCCATTGTTGTTGCCATCCAGGAGTCCGTTCATGCTCTCGAACAGCGTGGACGTTAAGTGGTGTTCATATGGACCCCGGGACACGTTGGGATAGCGGGAAACGAACTCGCCGACAAGTTAGCCAAAGAAGCTACCCGAACACAGACGTTGGAGATCGGCCTCCCGGCAACTGATCTCCGATCGGTGTTGCGCCGTCGGGTCTTTGGGATGTGGGCAGACGAATGGCGCACTCTGTCTGTACCCAACAAGCTGCGGCGAGTAGAGGAGACCACGACTGTGTGCGGTTCCTCCATGCGGGCCTCTCGCAGGGATTCTGTTATTCTCTGTAGGCTCCGCTTTGGTCACTCTTGGCTGACCCATGGTCATCTGCTGCGTCGAGAGGACCCCCCCCCCCCCCCATTGTCGCTGTGGTGCAACCATCACGGTGGCCCATATGTTGTTGGAATGTCCTCTTTTAACCGCTCTCAGGCGAACTTTTAATCTCCAGGATGATTTATCATCTCTTTTAGGTGACAATATCTCTATGGCGGATCGGGTTTTAAGTTTTATTCGCGCAAGCGGCTTTTATAGGCTCATTTAATTTTATTACATCACCCTCTTTTGCGCTGTAATTTTTTAATTCGTTTTGTGTTGTAATTCGACTCCACCCTAATCTTTTAGGCTGGAGCTTTTAACGTGTTGCAGAGTGGCTGGCTCATTCTTTTATTTTCGTGATCAGCCTGCCACGATCCTCTGCTGTACAGTTTTAATTCTTTCTGCCTTTCTTCTCTATGTTGTTTTTGTTGCTGTGCTCCGTTTTCCATGTTGTTTTATTATTGACCTTGGGGATTTTCTTCCCCTGGAATTTTTCATTTGTGCTTCGACTGACTAATGGATGGTTTCACTGTGCTCTGTGTGTTTATGAAACAAGGGACCGATGACCTATGGAGTTTGGTCCCTTTAATCTTTAACCCAACCAACCAACCTAAAATCTGAGCAGTAGCAAGGGTTGCCAACCGATCGAAACGAAAACGGCACGCAGTTTAAACTGTATATTCCTTTTATCACCCCTATTAAAGTGAGTTCGCAGACTGCTGGGCCGCTTGCAAATGAATACGTTTGTTTCCAGACGCAACTACTCGCAATATAAATACACTGGCTTTCCAGCTGGGCGACAGTGTTGAAAAACCGCGACTTTTTGAGTCTAACACACATCATCTTCGGGTGAAATAACATCGTCAAAAGATGATGAGTATGACGCCTGACAGACGTTGGGATTTTTCAGTACTGCCATTAGGCTGAAAACCCGAGATTCAGCTGTGTACACCGGAAACAGATGCGCCAACTTGTCCTCTCTCGGGAGGACAGTCATGAAAAGCTATGTTCGTTGCTCAACTCTGGATTGATGCATAACATGGACAGTAAGCAAGACGGAACTGAATAGACACTTCTACGTGGGAGTTATGTTCTCCAGTTTGCTGAAAAATACACAGCTCATTTCACCAGAAAATTATGACCCTAGTGGAGAGGTCATGGTTTTTCCACACTACCATCCAGTTTTAGTCAGCAGTCTGCAAGCAGACAATACCGTTAATGCTGTATGTCGTTACCGCGCATCCTAACACACTTCAGCCCTTCTTCGCAGTGAACCAAACGCTCTTTCAAACGCATCTGGTTCCATTTGGACTTCGAAACATTCGTTGTTCACACACTCCTGTGTGGGTTGCACTGTCGATGGGTTGGGCATACACCAGTACCTATGAATGCCCCCGCATGCAGAAAGCCAACGGACTGAGATCTGCTGAACTAGGAGGCCATGCTACTGCACCTGCTCGACCAATCTATGGCCCGTGAAACGTTGCAGTGCGGCACTGTCGCACGATCCAAAGAAAACAGAGTGGTCTCCATACTGCATTAATAACAGTCACTGTCTTTTTGCAGGCGTAACGTCTTCCAACAATGCTGGTAACTCATCGAGCAGAATTCGGTGATACACAGCACCTGTTACTCTGGTTGGTGAAGTGTATTACCCTAAGAATCTATCTCTGCCAGTACACTGATACTGAAGGGATCCCGATGCCTCACGTACTTGACTGCTTGAGGATTTGCATCCGTCCACATGTGCGTTTTGTGATCAATTACCTTGCCATCTTTTATGAACCAAGCCTCATCTGTAAATACACATTACTCATCACAAATAAAACAGCCCCAATCGGAAAAGGCATTGGTCTCCAGACGTATCATAGCAGGATCTTTTCTTCCACTTTTCACCAATACTAAGTCCAGTAGGAATATGATTCACAACCACACCGTGTAATTACATAAAACCATATCCAAAAGAGTTCTGCTGAAGATGAGAACGACTGCAGAAGGCTACTCTTACTTTCTGAAAGTTTGTTATCAGACTTCCGCCATATTTACGTGATCATCCGTTGAGTATCCGAGTAACTCAAATATTTGTCTGCTGATGATGTACACTGTTGAGCCAGAACATTATGACAACCTGCTGAACAGCGAGTTGGTCCACTTTTGGATGCAGCACAGCAGCGATTCTGCGTGGTATGGATTCGACAAGACCGTGGTATGTTTCTGGAGGTATGTGGCACTGGATGTGTATGCGCAGATCACGCAATTCCCGTAGGTTAGTACGCCCTGATTTAGGCACCCGGCAGCGCCTCAGATGTGTTCCATCGAGTTCAGATCAGGCCCATTCGGCGACCAAAACATCAACGTGAGTTGACTATCACGCCTCTCAAACCACTGTAGCACGATTCTGACCTTGTGACAGTTGTCCTGCTGGACGACGTCGTCGTCAGGGAAGACAGCAAGAATGAACCGACTCAGTCAGTCTGCAATAATGTTCACGTAGTCCACAGCTGTCATGGTACTTGAGGTTACGATCACGATGGAACAGTTAACGCCGAACGATCAAGTAGCTACTGTGTAACTAACAATCATTCCTTCGAACGATTGAAACCAGCCTCATAACAAGCCTAAGAATTTCCACTGTCACTGGTCATGAGGTTCAAGGAATTTGTTACACAGTGTTGGAACAGAACTTAGTGAGAAATATGCTGTGCTCATTTTCGCGAAAAGTGTTGCGCTACAGGAGATAAGAAGTCTGGCGACCCATGTTGTAATGTTTGCCGAGACTTACCAGATTTGCACAGTTTGTTCTCAGCTTTGTCCCAACGAAAATGAGTGGGATGTCATATTATCCTCATTGCATCTCGCTAAGAAACGTAATTGCTTTTCGCTATAGTAAAAATGTATTTGAACTTATATCATTTACAATTCATGCGTTCGAATTTTCTTTCGGTAGCGAAACATCGCGAGAATAGTCTATTGATCAAAGAAACCTAGAACATTTCACTACGCGTAGTTCGCATAAATGCTGACAGGATGAGGTCTGAAATCGCTATAACACATGTTGTGACGCTAAATCTTTGCTGATCCACTTCGTAAGCCAAAATTAACTGAAAATCATTTGGATGCAGTGGACGTTTCGCTCAGCCGTTCGCCTGGCTGACAGCGTATCGGTCACGACCAAGGAAAATGGAAGATGATTAATCCGACCAGGCGCCACGCTTCCACTGATCTACGATCCAATCTCAGTGATCTCATGCCCAATGGAAAATTGTACGATGGCGGTTTGAAAAGTTCTCGGAACTGAATAGAAAAAAAGTACTTACATCACTGAAACTTTTTTTTATTTTTCAGTGTAGTCTCCTTTTAGATTAATGCATTTGGTCCAACGATGTTCTAGTGCCTTGATCCCATCTAGAAAATGAATTTCCTCCAGGCTATCAGTTCTACGATTGAAGTAAATCTTAGTCCATCAAGAGAAATTTTCAGTTTTGCGAAGAGATGGAAGTCTGACGGAGCCATATCAGGTGAATATGGCGGGTGTGGAGACAATTCATACATAAGTTCGTTTAATTTTGCCATGGCGGGCGCGCATTGTCTTGATGGAAGATGACTTTCTTCCTCGCTAAACCTAGACTTTTTTCGCGTATCTTTTGTTGTAATTTGTCCTGGAGATCAGCATAGTACTCTCCAGTAATTGTTTGCACAGTGGAGAGATAATCTGCAAACAGAATCCCCTTCGCATCTCAGAACACTGATGCCATGACCTTTCCGGCCGAAGGAATTCTCTTTGCTGTCTTTGGTGGCGGAGAATCAGCATCTTTCCACTGCTCTGACTGTTGTTTTGTCTCTTGGATATAGTAGTGCAGCCACGTTTTATCTGTAGTCACAAACCGGCGCAAAAAATCTTGTTCATTTCTCCTAAACGGGAGGAGGCGATTAGTGTTTAACGTCCCGTCGACAACGAGGTCTTTAGAGACGGAGCGCAAGCTCGGGTGAGGGAAGGATGGGGAAGGAAATCGGCCGTGCCCTTTCAAAGGAACCATCCCGGCATTTGCCTGAAACGATTTAGGGAAATCACGGAAAACCTAAATCAGGATGGCCGGAGACGGGAATGAACCGTCGTCCTCCCGAATGCGAGTCCAGTGTGCTAACCACTGCGCCACCTCGCTCGGTCTCTCCTAAACGGGCCGAACGTTGCTCCGATATGTCAATTATCATGCATTTTTGATCCAGCGTCAAGAGTCGCGGCACCCATCTTGCAGTTAATTTTTTCATTTCTAATTCTCCAGTTAAAATGTGATATAGCCGGCCGGCGTGGCAGAGCGGTTCTAGCCGCTTTAGTCTAGAACCGCGCGACCGCTACGGTCGCAGGTTCGAATCCTGCCTCGGGCATGGATGTGTGTGATGTCTTTAGATTAGTTAGATTTAAGTAGTTCTAAGTTCTAGGAGACTGATGACCTCAGATGTTAAGTCCCATAGTGCTCAAAGCCATCTGAACCATTTTAAAATGTGATATACCCTTTAAGATGACATCTGGCAAGCGTGAGCAATTTCACGCATTTTCAATGGGCGGTCCTCCATGACCATTTTGTGCACTTTTGCAATGATTTCTGGAGTAGTGACACATCTTGGCAGACCATTGCGTGGATCATCCTCTTAGCTCTGCCGACCAGATTTAAAATTCCAGGGGAAGAAAATTCCCAAGGTCAATAATAACACAACATGGAAAACAGAGCACAGCAACAAAAACAACATAGAGAAGAAAGGCAGAAAGAATTAAAACTGTACAGCAGAGGATCGTGGCAGGCTGATCACGAAAATAAAAGGATGAGCCAGCCACTCTGCAACACGTTAAAAGCTCCAGCCTAAAAGATTAGGGTGGAGTCGAATTACAAAACAAAACGAATTAAAAGATACAGCGCAAAAGAGGGTGATGTAATAAAATTAAATGGGCCTATAAAAGCCGCTTGCGCGAATAAAACTTAAAACCCGATCTTCCATAGAGATATTGTCACCTAAAAGAGATGATAAATCATCCTGGAGATTAAAAGTTCGCCTGAGAGCGGTTAAAAGAGGACATTCCAACAACATATGGGCCACCGTGATGGTTGCACCACAGCGACAATGAGGGGGGTCCTCTCGACGCAGCAGATGACCATGCGTCAGCCAAGAGTGACCAATGCGGAGCCTACAGAGAACCACAGAATCCCTGCGAGAGGCCCGCATGGAGGAACCGCACACAGTCGTGGTCTCCTCTACTCGCCGCAGCTTGTTGGGTGCAGACAGAGTGCGCCATTCGTCTGCCCACATGCCAAAGACCCGACGGCGCAACACCGATCGGAGATCAGTTGCCGGGAGGCCGATCTCCAACGTCTGTGTTCGGGTAGCTTCTTTGGCTAACTTGTCGGCGAGTCCACTTGATAACAGTTGAATATGAAGGAGTGGAGTCCCCCAGTGTATTCTGGAAATCGACATGAATGTCTTTCGCTTTCATATCTTTCTTTACGAAGTACTTAATCACTGCTCGAATCTCGATTTTTTCCATGTCTCCAAATCACTACATGTACATCTATATAGATACTGTGCAAATCACATTTAAGTGCCTGGCAGAAGGTTCATCGAATCACCTTCACAATTCTCTATTATTTCAATCTCTTATTGAGCGCGGAAAGAATGAACGCCATTCCTCCCGGGGACGTCCTGTGTAAGTTAAATCTTTACTCAGTCCTTGTCTCTCGCCGGCCACGGTGGCCGAGCGGTTCTAGGCGCTTCAGTGTGGAACCGAGCTACTGCTACGGTCGTAGGTTCGAATTCTGCCTCGAGCATGGATGTGTGTGATGTCCTTAGGTTAGTTAGGTTTAAGTAGTTCTAGGTTCTAGGGGACTGATCACCTCACATGTTAAGTCCCATAGTGCTCAGAGTTATTCTGGAACCTTGTCTCTCCCCTGTCCTACAACAGTAATGTTTGAACCCTTCCCTGTATTTTCCTGGTTTGTAATTAATCCCAATTAATTTTCGCGGCAAATAGCTGTATCTTATCTCACCTACGCATACGCTCGGTACGTTACTCTGTTTGGCGCGTGGCGTGTTGCTTGTAACCAGAAACAGTCACAACGTATCCCAACCGGTTTACTTTGCAAACAAGCCAGACGTTGCCTTGAAGAAACCGGTTTTGCGGTAAGATAGGCAACGCAAAAGTATAAGTATGCACTATAGCAGAAACTCGAAGTCTGTTTTGCAGTAGATATTAAAAGCCACACTTTTATTCCTGAGATAATAGTGACTTCAAGAATTTGCTTATATTTCATCGTGTTTGTTGCCATACGAGTAAAACGTACAGACACTGCAGCAGAGGAATAGGTGTCACTGTGAATCAAGAATTCAATTAAACAAACGGCAGACAACTGCTGCGAATCCAAACATCCAGAAACAGGATTGCTATTTTTACTTCGTACAGTAACGAAGGAGCGTTAACGTCATAGAATAAGTTGAGGAACGTAATCGCTCATACCGTTGCTCAGAGGAACAGCCAAATATTCACCTAAAATAATTTCAGGACAGCATGGAAAACATGTTACAGGATGTATGTATGTATGAATGGATTGATGGCTGGATGGATGAGAATGTGATATGCTGTTCAAGTGTCTTTTGATAGAGCTTTTAGAAGCAAACAACTATTTTCTGAAGCATTTTCTTGACACGTAAAAATTAATAGAGTTTTGGAAATGCCAGAGTAGGTTGGTTCAAATGGCTCTGAGCACTATGGGACTTAACATCTGAGATCATCAGTCCCCTAGAACTTAGAACTAACTAAACCCAACTAACAGGACATCATACACATCCATTCCCGAGGCAGGATTCGAACCCACGACGGTAGCAGTCGCGTGGTTCCGGTCTGAAGCGCCTAGAACCGCTCGGTCACCGCAGCCGACCACAAAGTAGATTGGGACCTTCCAATTAAAAGCGACTTTGACTATTTTAAGACAGCTTTTGCCGTAAATGATCTTTCAACACTGGAATGATCATTGTCACCTCGGATTACTCTTGAATGTCCGCATTGGTGTTGTCCCGTCAAAATTCCGTCGAGCCTCGAGGTGTCTCTTGCAGCACCAGATGTAAACATTGGGCACTGCAGCACAAAATGGCACAGTGTAGTCAATACGGACGACATTTTAGCGAAGAAAGTAGGATTGTGGCCTATCGACCCGTAGACGACGAGGTTATTAGAGACAGACAGCACACGCGCATTAAACAGGTATGGATGGGAAGTACACCGGTTCTTATCGTGAAGTATCGGACGCTCAGAGACTTCTAAATCAAAGCGTACCAACTACTGCGTAGAAGGCTACGACCAAATACTGACAGACACTGGAGTGAGGAATTTTGAGGTTAACTGTTGGAGGAGTCGAACAGTGCAGGCACCACTATACTAACTGGAACGTAACACAGTGCAGCTTAAATCCCCACCTGATGAGGACGAAGTACCTTGGTGGTAAGGTCGTTTTGGTTACGAGAATGCGGCCTCGCACCAAGAAGCCTATGACGAGACATGTAAACTGCACACTAAAGCTTCTATTCAGAAACTCAATAGGAGAGTACTCAAGTGCAAAGATCACAGACGAAATGGGTCAGACGAGAGGAAGGTAGTATACCTGTGCAACATTTGTGAGTGCACGTGGAACTTGAACGGTACATCTACAATCCGAGGTGGCTTATGCGGAATCTTATTGGCGCCAAATATTAACAAAGTTAAAGTCACCTGACAGCAAATCAAAATTTATTAAGAAATTAGAGGCTCCAATAGTAGTAGTGTTTGCAATAGCAATGGTTATTTACGTTTCTCATTTTCATAGGAAAAAAGGCAAAACATGTTATTGAAGTAGATGTGGAACAGGAGTAAGAATATGGATGAAACGGTCCAACGTACAATCCAAAGTAACAAGCTATAAATTCTGAAGAATACGTATGTGCAAGGTTACTCAGGATGACAGTTACTGGCACGTAAAGTCTGTGTAGTGTGATCTTAAATGAAGTGTACCAAGTGACAGATGCGAAAAGTTGAGAATTTTCTGAGTACCACCGACTATAGAATACAAGTAACTTACAGTCGTACTAAGAATTTAAAATTTGGGTTGCGTGGACGTGAGCGTTAAAAGTAAGGGGGACGCAAATCAGATAGTGATCCTCTTGCATATTCACAATTTCAGTATTATGTGAATGAAAAATTTACCTCTTCATAAACGGTTAACGACAGTCTCTTGCAACAGACTGGTCTCCATTTGCAAAATAACTCGGCGTATGTTTTTCTGAAAATGGTATTTCTTACATAAAAATTTTCCTATTCCTCTAAATTAAAAAAAATACATGTAATTAAATAGATTGAAAACGTTCAAGGGGAAAAACATTTGGTGTGCAAGTTAAAAGATTGTACTAAGTAACTTCTTGGGCCAAACATCACACAAAAACGTATATTTGAACAGATGATTTTTGGTGGCTCTGTTCCAAATACCACGAGAGAGGAGTGAAAACCTTTACCTTGGTAAAGATATTGATGAAATATTGCTTCCATTGTGTTGATATAAATGAAATGACTCAGTTTCAAGACTTGGGCGGTCTCATACAGGTATGATTTTATCTATATAGATTGAAGTGGGGAGTGAAAATTTGTAGCAAGCTTGGGAATCGAACCCAGGTCTCTTGCTTACTAGGCACGTGCGTTAGCCACTAAGCCACCTTAGCACATCTGTTAAGACAAATGCACCGATTAGTTTAGCACACGTCCTTCCTCGATTCAGATTCTCACTGCCTCCCCAGCCTCTTTAAATTCCCCTTTACACGCTAACATAATTACCGAGGCTCTCCATGATGTAAATGCGGGATCCAGCCTGAAACCAAGATGCTGGTACTTATACAAATGAAATAAAACCATTTCATAGACTTTAATAGTCTCATATAGGTATCATTTTATGTGTATAGACTGAAGTGGTGAGTGAAAATTTGTGCCAAGGCCGAGAATTGAACGTGGGTCTCCAGCGTACTTTTATTTTTAACAGGTAAAAAGTCCTCAGTTTTACCGGGGATTGAAGTCAAGCCCTTTGATTTTAAAAAGTCTGGCCTTTAACCACTTTTTTCCGTTAACCACTTTTTTTTCCCCTAGACCTCTTCCATTTCAGGCGTTGGCCCCTAACACCCATATTACCCCCCAGAAACCTATCTAACCTACAAACAAAAACTAGTGCTAATGCCACTGCCACTTTCAGCCTAAAAGCTAACTAAGATGGATGTTTGCCACCACTTCAGGCACCACCACAAACTAAATTAAAATACGTGAAAAAGGGGAATAAAATAAAGGGTACAATGCTTTTAGTTTATTTTACCTGTTTCTTTTTCGTTTTTTAATCTGCTTCTGAGATGGGGGGGGGGGGGGGTGTGAGGTGTCGACAGCAGCCAGGCGATGGGGTGTCCAGATCGTTCAGCGAGCAGAGCTAAAATTCAGTTAGCAAAGTCTTATTTTTCTTGTGTCTTTATCCCGCATCAGCGCAAGGTCAGCAAGGTTATAAACGGATTTAGCATGGTTAATTTAAGGTGTGTCCGGATCCCCTTCCTGTCTCTGCTCCGTTCACACCCAGGAAAGGATCGTGTGTACCCCAACTGTCTGCGTGTAGTGTTATGTGTGCAAATAAGGGAAATTGAATCGTGTAATGAGGAGAGACTTGGGTACAAGTCCAGCATTCAACTAGTGGGATATGGGAAACCGTCTAACAACTACATCCTTTCTGGCCGGCACACTGGCAGTCGTCGTCAATCTGTCGTGAGGATTCTGTCGTGGGACGGCAAAGTTTCATCTGAAGCTGGCTGAATGGTCGTCAGCTGAAATTTCGTGGCAAAACGTCGACCTACTCAAACCGCCAGGAAAGCTTCATGAATCACAGTTTTGTATTGCTTCAGTTTATCTGTGGAATTTATTTTCTGGACATCGCTTGTAAAAACTGCACTATGGAAGTTATAGTAACGTTGATGGGGCATCTTTGTAGATGGTTAAAATTAAAAATTATTACAGTTATTTGTGTTATAGTGCTACCAGTCAAATTTATATTTATTTTCTGTTGAACTTTACATAACACTAAGCTTTTCGAGTGTTTTCTCTTCATCTTCAGGTACTGTAATGCCATGACCCAGTCTTTGATCTGAAAATCTGTAGTCTTTTAGGGAACTGCTCCATGAATATCAGGGGAACCTTGAAAAAATTGTCAGTTTTCTAAACCGTGTAACTCAAAGAATAAGATTTGTAAGCCCATATAACGCTCACCATCTTTTAAGGCATCTTTTGGGAACGCTTTTATGTACGAAACGCAGCTTTAGCTCTCACACTTTTTTTAATCATACTTTTTTGTTGCAAGTGAAATAAACCGTGCTAATTATTTATGTACATCATATGTACACATTACTGAAAATACGAACAAGGTAGAAAGTTTATTTTTTCCTGTCAGTTCATTACACTACTATCTTTAAAGCAGACTATTAAAAAGATGGTGCTGTCATAAATTGCGGTACAAAAAATTTTTAAGTATGATTATCAAAAATTTTGGAAATGAATTCAGGGTTTTTCTTCGAAAAAGCATTTTATTTTCAAAGTCTTTTTAGTTAAGCATGTTTTAAGACTGTATACAAAATTTCAGTTCTCTACCTTTAATACTTTTTAACCAAAGTATCCCAGAACATTAAATAATTTAACTTTTATGAAATTCAAGTTAAAGTTAAAACTTGTTTTCTCTATTAAACTTGCATGGCACTAATACATCCCAGGCCTCTATTCATCTTGTTTCCTGTGTTGTTCTTCCTCCCTTTCTTTTTCACATTCCTTCTTATTCTTGCTTCTTTGGTGGCTTGCTAAACTGATTTTTCTTCTTCCAACAGTCACCTTCAGTCAATGGCTATTAGAGCTCTGTGCATATTTAGTCCACCAGACACTGACATCCGTTCCATAACACTAAGCCTTGACACTGCACCGTCTGAAACATAGAATAGCATCTAGCACACCTTTTTTTCCAAAGTATTTAGTCCTACTGGAAAAGCTTTTGGTATGTGTTCCCAAATTCAATTTTTGAAACTTTCATTTGGATTTTGAGTCCTACCAAGTAAATATTTCTCTAACAATATTCTGTCACTAAGATCCCTATACATAGGTTTTATAACTTTCACTATAGCAAATGGCAAAGAATACTTGTGGTTGTAGGTCTCACCGTGAGTAACAGCCCTCTGGTAGCCACACCATGAATCACTGCCAGGTGGGCAGAGTGCATGACATAGGTTGTCATCTTTAGAGTATTTATGAAAGAAGGTAGCCCATTCTGCATTTTTCATTCCCTCAAGGTCATTTTTATTTTGTCTTATGGCTTATTCATAATAATACTGCAACCTGTCTGTTTCTTCGTCTGCAAGCCGACCACGTCCACTAATACAATTACCATCAGCTAATTTCTTTCCCTTCAAATCCCTCATCAAGTTCCTTGATCTTGTACCTAGCCTTTTCTAGACATGTCCAACACATTCCATTTTTCAATTTTTGTGTTAGCATAAGTTTTGGCTTCACTAACTTTTTGGTACCCTTTTGAGTCTTCATCTCCTAGGTAAGATGTATACATCACACCATATTTCGCCACTGACCTGTGTAATATGTTCACAACACCTTCACATTCCATCCCTCCACTCACTCTGGCCTCTGCATTGCCAGGATGCATCCATGCTGTAGACATACATGCATTGCTGTCATTCGTGTCTACACTTTCCTGAACAGTATTTTTCATACTATTATTTGCTACTTCTTCTGAAGTCTGCAGAATAATTTTATTGTACATGTCAAACCTTGTAGGGGAAGGTATAGACATACCTCTCCCTACAAGGTTTGACATGTACAACCAAATTATTCTGCAGATTTAGAAGTAGCAAATAATAGTACGAAAAATACTGTTCAGGAAAGTGTAGACGTGAATGTATGCAGCGTGGATGCATCCTGTGGTGCATTTCTGTATCCTTTGCCTATGTACCTCATAGCGTAAACAAGTTCAATATTTGCTTTTTTACTCTCTCTGTTGAGTTACGCCACAAGTGTAACCACATTCGCTTAAATCACAAAAATTCGAAACAATTCTTAATTTAGATGCATAACCTGTTCTAGCAAGTATCTCCTCAATTACCTTCACGCCACTGTTGCCACGTTCCTTACACAGCAAAGCTTAATGAAGCAGTTCAGATAGAGCAGAGAGCTCAACAATAACACAACATGAGTCAATAGCTGGCGTCTCAATATTATCAGCATCAATACTGTCAAGCCCATTATCAAAATGTTTCGGTTTTAGCTTCGAAGGACTTGGAGTGGTTGAAGCTGATTCAAGTGTTGTATCATGTTGTATTTCAGTATTAGAGTTAATCCGTTTCGTGAACCGATTTCCATAACATTTATGTTGTTGAACACTGAACTTCTTCATTCTTCCCATCGCTCTCAAGTGGAATAAGGAACTCACGCATACAATTACTTTGCTGTAAAGAAAGTATTCGCTCAAAAACAACAGCAAACAATGACTAAACTCTCTGATAAACAAAAGATAAGCAAGCAACTGTATAGCTTTCACAAGTTAGCCAACTTAAGGGACTAAAAAGTCATGAAAACGAAACAAATGAAAGCAAAACCTTATTTCTAACAGAGCTGACTGTGTGGTATGGGCACGTCATGGTGCGTGCAGCCACTTTTAAATTCCTCCAATTTTGGTACTTTCTATTGTCCATTTTCCTGGAGGTAAACTTTTTCTCGTTCAGAAGACTACAGAGAAATTTTTAAGACAAAAATTTAAAAAATCAATTTTGTGACAGTTATTCACATACAAGTACCCTTAACAAAAGCGAAGTAGCACGGAAATGCAATAGTGCATTGTGTTAGCAGTCGCGGTTCACTAGCAGCCTGTGTGGCGACGTTTGGGTTACAATTAGTAGACACGCCACTAGATTTCGCAGCAAGGATAGCCGGGCTCGGCAGTTCACGGCGCTGCACGGCAGTAACCGTGTAGCGAGTGGGGCGGCGTCACCACGTCGGGGCAAATCTTCTGCTTTGGCGAGGTGCTGGGTTTTAGTGAAACAAACAGCCGCCGGAGGCATATACTCATATGTGAATTTTAAGGCAGGGATCACTCGTCGTTGCTGCAAACCAGCAGTACCCCCATGACGCCAGACCGACGACAAACAGCGAGACGAGCGGGCCCCGCCAGCGGCAGCCATGGGTTCAAGACTGAGCTGCGCCTGCCGTCTGCTCTAAGTCCTTCACAGGACTTGGTCTCACCAACCTGCTAATCTGCCATCCGTGCCTTCCGCTATTGATCCTGAGAGTCCTACAACGCCAGCCACCAGCCGACTTCTGTCCGAGGGTAGGGGCTTGTACCCCACACACAGCCGACTCCACATACCAGCACGGAGGCCGCGTGTGGAGAAGAGGAGCTGTCGCCTAGGCGGGACACCATGACCCGCTGCTGACGTCAAGGACTGTGGCCTACAGAGGCTGCCGGCTGCAGCAACGCAAGTCACCGGCTCAGTAGCACCAGATGGAAGCCGCCACCCGATCGTCAGCCCCAGTCCAGGTCAACGAAGGTAGGCACGCCTGCCTCACTATAGAGATCAATAAAAGTTCTTTGCAACTGTTAACAGTGTTTCCTTGTGCCCCAGGGCCTGTCACCACCAATCATTCACCACCTGATCACTTCAATACATACAGATATAAATACACACATAAATCAAACGATGGAAAAACCAGGATGGAATGTAACAATACTAGAGAAGGAAAGTTGCTACTCACCATATAGCGGAGAAGCTGAGTCGCAATAGGCACAACAAAAAGATTCACACAATTATAGCTTTCGGCCATTAAGACCTTTGTCGGCAGTACACACACACACACACACACACACACACACACACACACACACACACACGCGCGGGGGGAGGGCGCACGCAAACGCAACTTGCACACACATCTGTAGTGGCAGAGAGCTGAGCAGTGTAGTTTCAGTTCTCTGACACTGCAGACGTGTGTGTGTGTGTGTGTGTGTGTGTGTGTGTGCGTGCGTGCGTGCGTGCGTGTCTACTAACGACAAAGGCCTTAATGGCCGAAATACATAAATGTTATTTAATAATGCCATAATGAATCTAAATTCACACATAAACATGATAGCTTCAATTCTGTGCACTGTTCTGCTAACAGAATGGCTGTTGATGGATATTTTGGGGTGAAGTGTGTGTGAGTGGAGGGGGGGGGGCAGGGGTAGGGGAGGGGCGTGGTGGCAGAAACGACGTCCAGTGATATCTGTTATTTACTTGGAGCCCAACAACACGTAGCTTGTGACCTGTTGAGTTGGACGACACACCGATTTCGGCGTATCAGAGAGTCATCTGTTTTTGTATTTACTTCTGGTGCACTAGTGGTATTGTCATGTACCACACTGACACTGGCTTGCATGCATTTCACTGCAAGAGACATTTTTAGATGGAAGTATACATCACATAATTATGTTTTAGGCGGAAATAACTTACAAATAAATATCGACTTCTATCTTTCTGCTCCCCAAACCCCCTCCTCCCTAATACTCCAACAACCACTCAGTTAGCAGAACAGTCCACAAAATTATAGCTATAGTATTACCGTCCTAATTGAATTAAGGCACTTTGTCATTAAACAACATGTATGAACGAACGCCAGAAAAGGCGCAGAACATGCTGGAAAAGCGCGGCATTATGTTAAATTAAACAGAAAATAAATATAAATGTTACTGGTAATAGTATAACAAAAATAATTATAACTTTTAGTTGAGGCACGCAGATAAAAAGATATTCAAACAGTCAGATATTTAAATATTTTTACCAGCACGAACAGTTGACTGACAACATATCTAGCAGTTGTTTACAGTAATTGTAAAGTGGTTAACACTGGTAAAAAAAAAACAGACAAAATTAGTCGAAAACTTGTTGCAGTCGTTAATAACATAGAAGTACAAGATATCTGAAAATTTTACAGCAATTTGCCATTCTATATTCACAGATTTTACACTTTTATATTCATTATATACGTGTTACGCTGCTCCCAGATGTAAGTAAGCAAATAATAAAACCCGCTTATATGACAGCTACAATAAAAAGTGTTAATAAACAGCTAACTAATTTCGATTCTTCATTTAAAATTATGTGTAGAATATCTTGCCAAGGGCGAAAACATTTCGTACTGCAATCGTGAGCTAGTGGCTGAGCTAAGTTGCTGCGACAACAAACCGATGGTATCTGTTCTACTCAGCTGTTGGCTCCAGCGTGCGTATATTATGACTTGATAAGCAAGATGTATAAATAGGACTCTCGCTGTAGTTGTTTTGCTCCCGAGTATCGCTATCGACACAGTGATTCGCAGTGGTAAAGGCTATCATATTGAATATTTACACGGAACGAGAAATAACCGGTTTTGGGCGTCATAGATAAATGTTATAAAAAGATACTAAGGCAATGAATTTATCTCTTTCTTTCATAAAGAGTGGCAAATAGCGAGCGGCAACATTGAACAAAAATTCAAAAACACAATCTTTTATATGTTCCTCACGGACACTGAAGCATGCAAGTAAAGAAAACTTTAAAAAAACTACAAGGCAGAATAGTCTACTATGAACCAACACGTTTTCACTTTCTCTTCGTTGTTATGGTTGTGGTCTTCTGTTCGAAGACTGGTTTTATGGAGCTTTCCACGTTAGACTGTTCTGTGCAAGTCGCTTCAACTTTGCATTAGCTGTTGCAACGTATGTCCATTTGAACTTACGTACTGTAATCGACCCTTGCTCTCCTACAATTTTTACACCCTACTCTTTCCCCCTTCAGTTCCCTTCGTTGCCAAATTAGTTAATCGTTGGTGCCCCAGGAAGTGTCCTACCAATCGATTACTTCTTTCAGTCAAGCTGTACAATAAAGATCTTGTCTCATTGATTCGATTCAGTATAAGTCATCGGTTATTAGATTTACACATCTGATCCTCCGCATTGCTCTGTAGCACCACATTTCAAAAGCTTCTGCCAGAACCACTCTAAAAGCAATGCAATGTATCTCCAGATCTTTTTATTCAAGACAATGAAAGAATTGTTTCACAATCGTTGGTGCCCCAGGAAGTGTCCTACCAATCGATTACTTCTTTCAGTCAAGCTGTACAATAAAGATCTTGTCTCATTGATTCGATTCAGTATAAGTCATCGGTTATTAGATTTACACATCTGATCCTCCGCATTGCTCTGTAGCATCACATTTCAAAAGCTTCTGCCAGAACCACTCTAAAAGCAATGCAATGTATCTCCAGATCTTTTTATTCAAGACAATGAAAGAATTGTTTCACAAGATATTTAAATACCATACGTATTACTCTGTGTAGTCGCCGTTCAAATTGAAACTTTTTTCGTAGTACCTTGAAGCTTTCCTACGCCTTCTGCAAATTCAATTGGTGCCAAGTTCTTTGAGTAGTTAGTAACGTCCTCCTTCAGTAAGTTGTCATCTCCATTGTGCTTTCCGACCAAAAAACCTTCAATTTGGGAAAAAGATGGTTATCACTCTGGGTCAAGTGTGGGCTATAACGTGGATGTTCAAAAACCTCCCACTAAACTACCGAAGCGAATCCTTCGTCAATGCCGCAGAATGCGGGCGAATGTTGTCATGAATGAGCGCAGTACCGCTGGGCAACAATTCACGCCTTTTTTGCTATGAACGGCGCGGCGTAGTCGGTGAAGGGTCACTATAGGCCGCTACATTTGCGATCTCAAAACACTGTTGCCACAACCTTTTTTGTGTTCAGCATCTTTTTAAATTATTTGTAGGCTCGTGAACGGTGCCATTCTGTTGGCTGCCATTTTGTTTTCGGACTTTTATGCCACACCCAGTCTCTTCACCAGTAACAATGCGGTTCAAAAACTTCTAGACTTCTCGCTATCCTTGTCGTAGGGGAATGAAAAAAGTTAGTCTTTTTTGCCTGAAGCTTTTTTTTGTCGGCACTTGCTCACTAACCTATACTACTAACTTTATTAACAAAAAAATCTCGAAATATCTACTGACGGAAAAAATAGCAACACTAGAAAATAAGTAATGAAGAATAATGAAATTTCGGGAATACATTTTTAAATGATTAGCTTTGCGAGATGACAGATTAATGTAAGCGCGAGGTAAGCGACTGTAAACGTGAAATGCTGGTACCTTAATAACCGGCGTAACTGCCAGAATGTTGAATACAAGCATGCAGACGTGCATGCATTGTATTGCGCAGGTGTAGTATCTTAGTTTACGGACTGGAGTTCCATGTTGGTCGGTCAATACAAGGACGATTAATGCTGTTTGTGGATGAGACTGGAGTTGTCGTCCGGTGATGTCCCATATATGCTCCACTGGAGACAGATCTGATGATCCAGCAGGCGAAGGCAACATGTCAGTACACTGTAGAACCTGTGGGTTACAACAGAGGTATGTGGGCGAGCGTTATCCTGTTGGAAAACACCTGGAATACTGTTTATGAATGGTAGCACAACACGTCGAATGACCAAACTGAAGTACAAATTTGTATTCAGGGTGCTTGGGATAAATGTGAGAGTGCTCCTGCTGTCATACGAAATCGCACCCCAAACCATTATTCCAGGTGTAGGTCCAGCGTGTCTAGCATGCAAACAGGTTGATTGCAGGTCCTCACCTGGCCACCTCCTAACGACCACACGACCATCACTGGCACCGACGGAGAACCAGCTTTCACCAGAAAACATAACAGATCTCCACCCTGCTCTCCATTTAGCTCTCGCTAGACAGCACTGAAGTTGCAAATGGGGATGGTTTGGGGTTAGTGGAATGAGCACTACACAGCGTTATGCTCGGAGCTGCCCTTGAATTAATCGGTTGGTAACAGTGCGTTGTGCCACTGTGGTGTTACCTTTTGGTGTAGGGGGACATAAAAACAAGGATAATTGTGTTTTCTCAAGGCATTTCCGTATTGTAGAAAAATCAGGGCACGTCCAGTTCGTTGTTTCTTGTGTCCGTCAGTTAAAAGTCGAGGAACCCACCTAGCACTCATTTTTCAAAATCCCAGATCACCATTAACAATTTGATAATGAACTGATTGTGAAATAGCAGGAAAGCTCAAGCTCAGTCCATCAATAGTGAAATGTTTATATTGTTGAATTGTTTCTCAATCGTTGATTTGAGTTCGTCACAAATGAAACTTGGCCTTCCTCTGCAATGAAAGATGATGCACCATTTTCGAACTGAAGCTTCATTCATCACATTTTGGTTATGATTCTGTAAGTTTCTGTCTGTAAGGTTTTTTGCATTCAGAAACAATATTACATCAAGAACCTTACATTTTTCAGAATATTTTCTTTTGTCACAGATCAAAAACAGCACAGATAAACAGTAAACGACCTTTCCGGTTCATTGTTGGTGTCGTACTGGCACTGATTGCAGCTTGTCATCTCAAAACGTTCTGCACTTTTAGATGGTCTTCATATTCTCTTCTTAACTGCGTTGTTAATGTCTAGATTTCACTTCCGTGTAAGGCTACACTCCACACAAATATTTTCTAATACTTAGGTTTAAATTTTAAGTCATCAAGTTTCTCTTTTTTAGAAATGCTGTTCCATTTTATATTCTTTTCATTTTTTTTTCAATTTTAGTTATTTTGCCATCCGAGTAACAAAAGTATCTGTTGCTTGAATAAAAACTCTGTTTTTTCAAGCATTGTCACTTCAAATAAAACACTCGAGCTTTCGACAGTTGTCTCCGCTGTCGTCATCAGGAGTAAAAAAATCACTCTCAGGGCTGGCATTGTGTTCCACCTAAAATAGGCACGACAGCAACGTCTGGAACCTTCCAGAGAAGACCGCAATTGCGCATGGGCCGGAAGGCGAGTTAGGTAGCTCATAGAAGCTCCGGCCCGCCACGGCATCGAGTGCTGACGAGTGTTGCGAGGGGCCGAAGCTATGTTCCAAACTAAAGCTCCCGACGCCTACAAGAGCCAAGCATCCGTCTTTGCTTTTGCTTCGTATCCAAATCCCCATGCCCTACTAAATGCGTACCCCTTGTCTTGGTTGAAATTGTTACGGCTTAGTCCCATCTCTGCCGATCCCTTTGTAATGGAAGCCCTTTACCACGACACGTGAGGCAAGAATCCCGTCATTTCAAATTGTATTTTATGCCCGTTCTCCAGGCGGTGTTTAGCCTCAGCTAACCTCTCAAATTCGAGTTGTTCAGTGTGTCTTGCATGCTCCGCGAGACGCTCAGCAACAGTGCCAATAGTCTGGCGTATACAGGTGCTACACTTTGAGGCGGCGCGTTTTATTTCGTGCATTTACCTTCACCTACCTGTGAACTCGTTGCAGCAGATCGCCGGTAGGAAAGCCGAGCAGAAACCTACCGTACTGCATCTCACACCAGGCTGCATGCAACGTAACTATTCTGAGAATGGGAAAAAGGTCTTAATTTTGAATGAAAGGTAAAAATACTGGCAAAACTTCGGTATATTCTGAAGTTAAGAATTGCACGTTCACTGTCAAGCCCTTGCTAATCTTAACACAATCTTGCACAAACCCTCTCATTCACGTCAGCAAGTTTATGGTAACGTATTTCCCGAAATCTGAACAGCTACTAAGCACGGATTGTTCTTAAGTGAAAACGCTCGCCATACCTTTACGTCTATGGGTGTCTGATGATGGTCGAAGTAGAGAGAATATAAAATGTAGACTGGCAATGGCAAGAAAAGAGTTTCTGAAAGAGAGAAATTTGTTAACATCGAGTGTAGATTTAAGTGTCAGGAAGCCTTTTCTAAAAGTATTTGTATGGAGTGTAGCCATGTATGGATGTGAAACATGGGCGATAAATACTCTAGACAAGAAGAGAATAGAAGCTTTCGAAATGTGGTGCTATAGAAGAATGCTCAAGATTAGATGGGTAGATCACATAACTAACGAGGAGGTGCTGAATAGAAGTGGTGAGAAAATCAATTTGTGGCACAACCTGACTAAAAGAAGGGGTTGATTGGAAGGACACGTTCTGAGGCATCAAGGGATCGCCAATTTAGTATCGGGGGGAAGCGTGGAGGGTAAAAATCGAAGAGGGAGACCAAGAGATGAATAAACTAAGCAGATTCAGAGGGATGTAGGCTGCAGTAGGTACTGGGAGATGAAGAAGCTTGCACAGGATAGAGTAGCATGGAGAGCTGCATCAAACCAGTCTCAGGACTGAAGACCACAACAACAACCATGCACTCAAGTTTTTAGTCACCGATCTGCTCAATATCCCACGCGGAATTACTTTCTTTTCTCATACACGAAATTACTTTAAAAATCCGTACTTTCGTAAAAACACACCGGAACAAATATGCCTTCACTTTAAAACACTTTTGAAACATGTAACACGACTTCGATGCTCATACTACATACGACCGTACCGTTGAAAGGCTGTGCTCAGATTTCTTCGACTGCTGTGAGTATTCTATATCTCCAAGAGAAAAGAAGCGCGAAGAATACTCCGTTCTGATTGGTCAGTTTTCTTTAAGGCCAATATGAAAACATTATTCTCCTGCATTAGTCCACGCTTTTCATGACTGATCAATCAACAAATAACACACTTTCAAACTGTACTTTTTTCCGAAATAAATATTTAACATTCTGATATATTGCTTATATTTTACGTTATTAATTACTTTCATTTGCACTCGAATTAGCTTTCCTTTTACCATAAACTTACTTAACATAATATGATATTAAATTCCCCGTCATCTGCATTCACACTGTCTAAAAAATTTCTGACGCTAGTTTGTACAACGTTTATCGGTAGAACAATGATCTACATATTTACTTTAGACCACATTCACGCATCATTCGCACTACTAAAAGCATATACAAAACTGTACAAACATAAATAAACAAAACACCCCCAAGAAGTAGACAAAACAATTAACAAAAACATTCTCTAGATGTTTCTTGAATGTCTCCGTCCGCTACTGCCCTCTATCAGATGAAAATTAGAACTACGTACTCGTCTGAACTCGCTTCAGACCATCTACCACTGTACACGCAAGAGTCATCCTCCCGATACACAGGCTTTGGACAGGAGCGATATAAGGCGCCACGCCTCACCTTTTTATTTTTTTTGTGCACAATTTGGTTCAGGGTGCATTAGTCCATTGAGGGCATTGGGGGAGCTGCTTTAAGAAGATGCTTCTCCTGTCCTTGCTGCTGCTAGCGTCACCAAACCTCAGACAGCTTGCCCCAATCTACAGTTGAGTTAAGATCAATAAGCCACTGGGATTTAAAATAACTTCTTATTCAGTTCTGGCAGTGGGAAGCATTGGCTTCGAACCTACTTAAAGTAGTTCTGTAATTAATAAGGAGATTGAGGAACGTGAATGAAGGGCACAACTAGAATTAAAAACAAGAGGTTAAAGGTTAACAGAGAGACATATTTTAATGATAGCAAGTCACAAATTTGAACCGCATGTAGCTTTCACTGACGTAAGATAAACACGGTATATTACTAGATACTTAAACCAAAAGCTGATAGAAACGATACAACAAGAAACAAAATTACTTAAACAAGACTAACACTGGTACTGCGCTAGACACTGAATGAACGGATTTTTTTACGCTAGAGAGAGAGTACTGAACCCGTGAGATGCTGACCGAGATGACAAAGGCTGTGGTTGTAATGGTTTCTTACCACGTGACTGGCGCTGCCAGCTTTTCGCTGAAGCACGACGTAGTCGTGTAGAAGCGGTGAGTCTGTGTGTGAGCAGCTTTTACAACGTTCTGCTCAATGTAATTTACAGGCAAACAGTGACAAGATGCAAGGTGGTTGGTTGGTTATTTTAGGGAAGGAGACCAGACAGTGAGGTCATCGGTCTCATCGGATTAGGGAAAGACGGGCAAGGAAGTCGGCCGTGCCCTTTCGAAGGAACCATCCCGGCATTTGCTTGGAGCAATTTAGAGAAATCACGGAAAACCTAAATCAGGATGGCCAGACGCGTGAAAGGTGGAAAATGCTGGTACATAGCTCGTTCATGCCCTCTTCATGGTGGTAGTCTTTTGTCCGAATCGAATCTAAACAGAATTGGCTAGTGTGGCTGTGCTCTGGGCTTTGAAGGCCTCGGGCTCTCTGCTCTTTAGTGAGCGGACCACAGTGAATAGGGCTGTTGCCAGCTATAGGGATAAGCAGAGACCAACGACTACCTGCTTAGATACGGGGAACTGACCACTTGTTTTCGTAACATAGGCTACACATTCTTCCTCAGTTTCACCCATCGAAAAGCTGCCCCTGCTGTCTTCCTAGGCCTCAACGAAGGAAAAAAAAAACAGCTTCAAACGTCAAGATTTTTTTAACGATTGCCGCCATTTTGAGCAAATTAACTTCTCCGAAATTGACCACAACAGCATTCTAATTTCGGATTTCTGCTCTTCATTGCCCCACGAATCATTTTAATATGATCTCCTTTCCCTTAGAATTTTTATTATGGGGTTAAAATGTCACGGAAATTCAATGAAGTTTAAAATAAAACTGACAGTTCAAAAGAAAAATTCGCCCGTTATTGGGTCCCTAGGAAAGGCACCAGAATCTGTAATTATGTAGATTCGTTATAAAGTGTCTCTCTTTGTTTCAGGCCTTCTCTGGCGGCACGAGGCGAACCTGGGGATGATTCTGTTACAAAGAGACAGCGATTCCAGCTCTGTATGCTACGTTAACGGCTGGGAGACTGGTGTACGAAGTAAATTATCGCTTGTTGGTCTTAGTCGATCCGAAAGTGTGGTCCTTGGGCGCGACAGTTGATTTTCTCTTCTTTAATTTTTATATGACACACTCAGCAGCTGATTTACAAGCACCTATCCAGTTGCTTATAGCACCCTGCTTCGCCCAAGCAACAACACCGATACCTTGTGATATGGACTCCAAGAGACATGTATGGAGATCAGAAGCTATCCTTAACCATAACCACATAGTTCCTGCCCACAGCTTGCGGAGTCTGACTAGAGCTGTGCCTCAGGCGCGCACATTTCGTTCGGCTGTGTTGAGGCGACTAACAAGCGCCCTCATGCCCGTGACGTGTTCGTCAAACCATTCTGACAATTAGGGTAGATTTCTGTATTGTTGACGACAAGTGTGAGAGACGGCGAGCGTATTAGGAGCCCCATCTACATCTGCACCTACACTCCGCTAGCCTGCGTGCGTTGCAAAATTTACTTCTGGTAAGGCTATCAGTCCCCCCCCCCCCCTTCCATGTTCCATTCGAGAATGGTGCGTGGAAAGGCTCCGTCTGACCTCGAGTATCTCTCACTTTCTCGTTGTGTCATTTCACGTAAGGGTTGTGTTGCACGACTTCACTTGGGATACATGCTGTCGGAATGCCAATTCTAAACCTCTCCATGATGCACAGCGCCTCTCTTCTACATCTACATCTACATTTATACTCCGCAAGCCACGCAGCGGTGTGTGGCGGAGGGCACTTTACGTGCCACTGTAATTGCCTCCATTTCCTGTTCCAGTCGCGTATGGTTCGCGGGATGAACGACTGCCGGAAAGCCTCCGTGCGCACTCGAATCTCTCTAATTTTACATTCGTTATCTCCTCGGGAGGTATAAGTAGGAGGAAGCAATACATTCGATACCTCATCCAGAAACGTACCCTCTCGAAACCTGGACAGCAAGCTACACCGCGACGCAGAGCTCCTCTCTTGCAGAGTCTGCCACTTGAGTTTGCTAAACATCTCCGTAACGCTATCACGGTTACCAAATAACCTTGTGACGAAACGCGCCGCTCTTCTTTGGATCTTCTCTATCTCCTCTGTCAACCCGACCTGGTACGGATCCCACACTAATGAGCAATACTCAAGTACAGGTCGAACGAGTGTTTTGTAAGCCATCTCCTTTGTTGGCGTGTACCACTGAAAATTGATGAACATCTCAGCAACGCTATCGCACTTACTGTATTAAATTTGTTGAACTGAGAATCTGTTAGAGTGAAATAAGTTTGCCTTTAGGAAAGGGAAAGGCAGTTGAGAGGCAGTTCTGACGTTGTGCTCGATAATGGACTCAAGACTTAACGAAAACTCGAGACATTCCACACGATTTTTCGACCTACAAAAAGCGTTGGACAATGTACAGGCTTTACACAACGAAGGTTTAAACAACACTGAAATTGTAAAGAGATTAGACTGTTCGAGGTCAGCCGTGAGTCGAAATCTCCAGACGCTGATGACCAAAGGAAATATGGAATATTTGCCACGAAGTGGGCGACCACGCGTTGCTTCGCCCTGGGAGGACTAAGCCGGAAAAACAGGAGCGCTACTTCAATTGAAGTGGAAAAAGCATGTCAAGAGGCCACAGGAGTTTATTCCAGCGCATTAGTTGTTAGGAAAAGACTCTGTGCAATGGGAATGAAGGCTGGAGCTGCCAAGAAGCAGCCACTTTTAACTGCTGAAATGAGAAAAAAGGCCGGCCGGAGTGGCCGAGCGTTCTGGGCGCTACGGTCTGGAAACGCGCGACCGCTACGGTCGCAGGTTCGATTCCTGCCTCGGGCATGGATGTGTGTGATGTCTTTAGGTTAGTTTGGTTTAAGTAGTTCTAAGTTCTAGGGGACTGATGATCTTAGAAGTTAAGTCCCATAGTGCTAAGAGCCATTCTGAGAAAAAAGATGCTGGCATGAACCAGACGGCACGTAGACTGGACAAAAGAGCAATGGAGAACTGTAGTATTTTCAAATCGTAGACAATTTTCCATGATGAGTGACAGACCACAGCCCGTCAGATGTGAATCCAATGAAAGGATGGATTCTGAAACCATTGTGCGAATTATGAAACATGGTCCATCTGTATTTGTGTCGGGATCAATCACATACAAAGGTGCTGAAGGCTGTACTTTGTTTTCGGAACAATGAACAGTGATCAGTACGAAGCTGTGATTCGGCACCCTCACACTTTAAATAAAGAAACACAGCGTCAGCTAATCGCGCCGCAGTAACTATTCAGCAGTTAATTTACTTGTAAGAAAGTAAACTCTAGCAGTAGCCATCCAGTAGGAAACAATTTTGTGGACTTTTACTGCTGTAAGCCAATGATTGCGTTGGAGTAATTAACTAAAAATCCCTTTCAATAAGCTCCGTACCACTTAAGATAACTTAGTAAAATCTAACAACTTCAACAGAACGTATAATAATAAAACACCTGTCTTTAAAGTGCAGTCAGTACATCGGCTGATAAAGATAACATACAATTTACATAAATGAATAGAAGTCAGTGCTGTTGGGAACAGGGCGAAACCCACTAAAGCAATTGAAGTATGGACAAAGTTTTATACACTTGCAGATGCTCATCTTTGTCGTTGGTAAGTGGAGTTCACCTTTAATCATCCACATTGAATAACTTTCTACTAGCCAAAACGTCTTCCAATGTGATAGCTATTAAAGGCGCTTAGCACCCATTGCACACCGCTTTTGAGAGCCACCCAATGTCGCAACCCGGTGTGGTTACAACGGCCAACTCAACTCGCTGCAACGAGGAGCTTTCTTCACAGCCGACACCATATCTCCACGTAATCTTGTGCACGACTGGTTAATAACACTTCACACTGAGAAATAATCTTCCGCTAATATAGCTTCTAGACACCATGTTTCCAACACAACTGCCATTATACATGCACGCGTACACATTGCTCGATCTCCATGCCTGTCCAGCACAGCTTTTAAAGCACCACACCACCCAGTGCCTCCTGTTAACTGGAATTCGAGTCGAGTGCAGCAAGCCGGTCCGTGCGTCAACCGTCACATACACCTACCTGCCCGTGCCTCAACTGTCCTCTTCAGTGCTTCAGCGCTCCACGGCCGCCATCTAGGGGCGAGCGATACATCGTGGGAGGAAAGTAACTCTCTCTGTAATCGGCTACAGACCATCTCAGATACAATCCTAAACATTCACAGCTTTCATTCTTTTGTGGATTTCAATTGGAGGACTTTTTTACGATTAGAAATTCTACGAGTATTACAGAAAGCCGTTTCTCACGCACCAACACAGCTACGTTACACACCACCAAGTTATGCTCTACAGCTCGGAGTCCTCTAGCGACATAGGATTGCAATTTGTGTCAGCGAAGGCGGAAAGTCGACCGAGCAATGTGCATGACATGTAATACCTCAAACAATATTGAGCAAAACATAAAAAATTCGGAGGCCTTACTTTCCAGCATGCCCATCCTTGTACACTGTAGGGTCAAAGAAACTGATACACCTGCCTAATATCGTGTAGGGCCCCTGTGAGAAAGCAGGAGTGCCGCAACACGACGCGGCATGGACCCGACTAGTGTCTGAAGTAGTGCTGGAGGGAACTGACACCACGAAACCTACAGGGTTGTCCATAAATGTAGGCGTCCGGATCTCTTCTGAACAGCACATCATAAGTAAAGTTTGGAAGGTAGGAGACGAGGTACTGGCAGAAGTAAAGCTGTGGGTACTGGGCGTGAGTCGTGCTTCGGTAGCTCAGTTGGCAGAGCACTTGCCCGCGAAAGGCAAAGGTCCCGAGTTCGAGTCTCGGTCGGGCACACAGTTTTAATCTGCCAGGAAGTTTCGTATCAGCGCACACTCCGCTGCAGAGTGAAAATCTCATTCTAGCTGGGTGTTGTTTGCAAGATATGTGGAATATGAATTAGTGGGTAGGCTGCAGCTAGGATTACCATCTCGAAGTTACCAAAAGCAGGACAGTATAAATGTGCCTGATTATTTTCGAATCAATAAATTGTTTATATTTTACACAGTTGGTTAATAAACATGTTCTAACATCAACAAGAGCAGAAAATAATAGGTTGAAAATATATTGTATTGGCATTTAATGATTACAAATACAATGCAATTACCTTGAAGTAATTTTCATTCTTTTCCAGTTTAGTTCCTTTTAAGAGCGTATTTTGTCTGAGAATTTCACTGCCCTTTTCTCCTTTTACTTCTATTTACATGAGAAGACATTTTTACTCCTAATTAGTAGGATGCAACTGTATCACGAAGATTCAAAATGAACCAGCACTACTAAACATGATAACACGCGAAAACTCAAACTTCAGATGATTAACTAACAATCTTCTATTTCAGAGCGCGAAAATATCGAGACAATGCTAGACAAATTACAATAGCTCAAATAGGGATATCGTATAAATCGACGATGAATGCAACGTTTCTCCAAACAGTTACACACTGGTAGTGAACCTAGTGAAAAATATGCAGTCAAGTGCGTGCGGCTTGTAATTCAATCCAGTTACGCTACACAGAAATAGCTAGGTGGTGTAATGAGACTTCGTTAATAAAAAGCAGGACATTATCTAAAAAACAAAAAAGCCGTGGCTTGCATTTATCGTGAATCTCTCGCCCAGCACAAAATCCCAAGTGACTGCAAAAAAGTGCAAATGACTCCAGTATATAACAAGGGTAAAGGAAAGGACCCGCAAAATTATAGATCAACATCCTTATCATCGGTTTGCTGCAGAATCTTTGAAAATATTCTCTGTTCGAATATAGTAAATTTTCTTGAGACCGAGAACCTTATGTCCACGAAACTGCTTGATTTTAGAAAACATCGCTTGTGCGTAACTCAGTTTACCCTTTTCTCACATGATATACTGCGAACTGTGGATGAAGGGCAACAGGGAGATCCACATTTCTAGATTTCCAGAAAGCATTTGACACGGTGCCCCAATGCAATCTGTTACCGCAAGGTACGAAGATACGGAATAGGTTCCCAGATACTTGACTGGCTGGAAGACTTCTTAAACACTAGAACCCAGCATGTTGTCCTCGACGGTGAATGTTCATCAGAGACAAGGTTATTGTCAGGAGCGTCCCAGGGAAGTTTGATAGGACCGCTGTTGTACTCTATATAGTTATATGGTTTGGCGGACAGGATAGGCAACATTCTGCTGTTGTTTGCTGATGATGCTGTGGTGTACGGAAAGGTGTCGAGGCTGAGTGACTGCAGTAAGGTACAAGACGAATTAGACCTGTAATGTTCGGTTACAGTATTACTAGTGTCCTGCTTGACACAGTCAAGTCCTTTAAATATCTGGGCGTAACGCTGCAAAGCGACATGAAACGGAACGAGTATGTGAGAACTGTGGTAGGGAAGGCAAAAGGTCGACTTCGGTTTATTGGGAGAATTTTAGGTAATGGTGGTAACCTGTAAAGGATAAAGCATACAGGACGCTTTGCGACCTATTCTTGAGTACCGGTCGAGTGTTTGGGTTCCGTACCAGGTCAGATTTAGGGAAGACATCGAAGTAGTTCAGAGGCGGCTGTTAGATTTGTTATCGGTAGGTTCTAACAACGTGTAAGGGTTATGGAGATGCTTCCGGAGCTAAAATGGGAAACCCTGGAGGGAAGGCGACGTTCTTTTCGAGAAATACTACTGAGAAAATTTAGAGAACCGGCATCTGAAGCTGACTGCCGAACGATTCTACTGCCTCCTACATATATTGCGCGTAAGCACCACGAAGCCGGCCGGAGTGGCCGTGCGGTTCTAGGCGCTACAGTCTGGAACCGAGCGACCGCTACAGTCGCAGGTTCGAATCCTGCCTCGGGCATGGATGTGTGTGATGTCCTTAGGTTAGTTAGGTTTACTTAGTTCTAAGTTCTAGGCGACTGATGACCTCAGAAGTCAAGTCGCACAGTGCTCAGAGCCAGAGCACCACGAAGATAAGATACGAGAAATTAGGGCTCATACGGAAGCATATGTTGTTGTTGTTGTGGTCTTCAGTCCTGAGACTGGTTTGATGCAGCTCTCCATGCTACTCTATCCTGGGCAAGCTTCCTCATCTCCCAATATGTACTGCAGCCTACATCCTTCTGAATCTGTTTAGAGATAGTCGTTTTTCCCTCGCTCTGTTTGCGAGTGGGACAGGAAAGGAAACGAATAGCGATGGTGCAGTGTACCCTCCGCCACGCACCTTACGATGGCTCACGGAGTACCTATGTAAATGTAGATGTAGACATGTCTGGAAAAATCAGGACGTTTGGTAATCATAGACGCAGCTGTTCAGCAGTATCTCCACCACTGTGCGACGGTCGTCCATCACTAGCATTATCCTTTCCCTTACCATGTCATACGTGCAGTTACCAGACGAGTTCTTATGTGCGCACGACCTCGGTGATGGCGTGTGCCATCCATCACGTCCTCATGATCTGCTTGCTATAGAATGCTCTCGACTGTCACATTTACATCCAATACAATGTCTGACAACAGCCCCGTCATGAGGCAAGATGAGGCAGAATAATCTACCAAGTCCCGTGCGAGTTGGGGCATAGCGTGTGCGTTCGCACAAGAAGGTCTACTACAGATACTACCTTCATATAGGTTACTCAATAGTCCCTTTAAGACGACAAAGACGCTCTTATCAACACCTCACTGAGTTAGAACGAGGTAGTGTAATAGAACGGCGAGTAGCCGGATGTTCCTTCTGCGGTATTGTACAGACACTTGGCAGGATTGTAGCCACTGTACATGACCGCTAGCAGTGGTAGTCATGAGAATATAAAGTCGCAAGATGACCATCTCCGGACAGCCACGTGGCATTGCCGAGAGTGAAGACCATCGTGTTCAGCATATGGCTCTGGCGCATCGTACTGCATCTGCAACAGCAATTTGAGTAGTAGCTGGCACCACAGGGACACAAGAAACTGTTATAAATTGGTTACTTCAAGGACAGCTCCGAGCCAGAGGCCCTGTACCGTTCATTCCTCTGATCCCAAACCACTGCCATTTGCGACGTCATTGGTGTCAAGCGAGAGCTCAGTGAAGGGCAGGGTGGAGGTCTGTTGTGTTTTCTGATGAAATCTGGTTCTGCCTCGGTGCCAGTGATGGCCGTGTATTGGTTAGGAGGAGCCAGTTGGTGGTCTGCAACCAACCTTTCTGTGTGCTTGACACGCTGGACCTTCAGCTGGAGTTATGCTCTAGGTCTGCGATTTCGTTTAGCAGCAGGAACAGTCTCGTAAATTGTCCCGCGCACCCTGACTGCAAAATTGTACGTCAATCTGCAGATTTAACCTGTCGTGCTCCCGTTCATGAAGAACATTCCAGGGAGTGTTTTCCAGCTGGGTAACGCTGGCTCACACGCAGCTGCTGTAATCCAATAACCTCTGCATATTGTCGTCATGTTGCTTTGTCTTGGTCTACCACTAGGTCTGTCTGCAGTCGAGCACATATGGAACACATCGGACGACAACTTTCGGCGTCATCCGCAGATAGCGTTAACTGCCCCTATACTGACCGTCCATGTGCAACAGCCGTGCAACTCCATCCCTTAAACTGGCATCCGGCACCTGCACAACACAATGCATACGCGTTTGCATGTTTGCTTTCAACAAGCTAGCGGCTACACCGGTTATTAATGTGCCAGCATTTCACATTTGCAATGCCTTATCGCGCGCTTGCATTAACCTGTGATCTTGAAATGTTAATCACTTCAGTATGTTACCTAGAAAAAGGTATTCCCGAAATTTTAGTGCTCCACATCAATTATTTTATGCTGTTGGGATTTTTTTCTGTCATTGTATTATTAGAGACATAACAACTTCGGAAAAGGATCATTGTGGATGCTAAAAGTTGTTTTAATCTGCCAAATATATATGTTATGTGCAAAATATCCTTAAGGCACTAATAGCGTGCAGAGTACGTTGTGGTACTGTTACATTACATGTCTGAGCAACACTTTCTACTGATTTACTGTACGCTGAAGACTGAATGCGTTTTCATTTTTCCTGAAGTATGACTAAAAGCTGTGCTCGTGTTTTTAGCGAAGTGTTTCTTCAAACAAGTGACGATCTGCTGTCGCAGTGTTGCTTCGAGTCTAATCGTGAAGCAGCGGAAGAAACGGCTGCTTCCGTCGTCCGCGTGGCGCAGACGATAAGCAATCACGCAGTTTCGCAGCGGGGTATAATTACGTCACGGTCGTCAAAGAAAATCCTTTCAGTGACCCTCTCGCTCCAATATTTATAAACAGTTTTTCCAAGGATAGGAGAGACTTGGGGAGGTGGTTGAAGTTTTGGTATCTTGGTAGTAGAATGCTGGTTTAGTGACACATGTTTATTTATACCTTGAAAAAAAAAACCAAGCCACAACCGTGAGACTTGGTGTTAGATTTTCTCTACATATTCACCCCTCAGTGCGACACATTTCTTCCAAAGATAAATGACATAGCGGAGATCTTGGTTCTAGAATTCTACATCTTGGCTGTCAGGAAACATTCTGTTTCGAAATACTGGACTGGGCCATAGGTTCATAGCGTTTTCCCATAAGTTTAACAGGGACTTTAGCCATTAGTAATATATTCTCCTTTGCTATTTACAACAGTCTGCCATCGCTGGGGCAACTTTTCGATTTTGTGATGTAGAAATCACATGGTTTCGAGGCGAAGAACTCGTCGAGCCATATTCGGAGCGTATTTTCATTCGAAAAGGAAGTTCCCCGAAGACTGTTCGATGAAGAGCGGAAAAGGTGAATAAGGTGAGTGCGGAATGACTTCCCAACCCAACTCCTGTATAGTGTTTTTGTTGGACTAATGGAATGCGGGCTGGCGTTATCGTGGAGTAGCGTCACTTCATGCAATCTTCCTGGTCGTTGTTCTTGGATTGCGTCTCCAAGGCGTCTCATTTGTAGACAATAAATGCCAGCAGTGGTGGTTAACCCTCGGGGAAGCAATTAGTAGTACACCACACCTTTGCCGTTCCACCAGATGCATAACGTTATCTTTCGTGAATGCGTGCATCTTTGTATGGGCTCAGCCATTCCTTTTTTTCCCCTCTCATCAACATAATGACACCATTTCTCGTCATCTGTAACGATACAGGACAGGAATGGTCGGTGTTGTTCAAGAACCAACAGATGACGAGCATGCAAAGTGCACGTATGGCCACTCGCTGATCGTCATGATTTTGGCGCAGAGCATACACCTGATTTTTTTTACCCTTCCCCAATGCATGCAAACGTTGCATGATGGTGGAATGACCACAGTTCATAGCATTTGCAAGTTCTCGAATATACTGATGTGGATCATTGTGAGTGAATGCGTTTAAACAATCATCAAACCCCGAAGGTATTACTGAACGAGAAGAGTCACTAATGTCAAAATGATCCTCCGTAAAATGAGAAAACCGTTTTCTTGCCGTGCACTATCCAGTAGCATAGTCATACACGGCGCAGTTGTTTCTCGCCTTGCCGGCCGCTGTGGCCGAGCGGTTCTAGGCACATCAGTCCGGAACCGCGCTGCTGCTACGGTCGCAGGTTCGAATCCTGCCTCGGGCATGGATATGTGTGATGTCCATAGGTTAATTAGGTTAAGTAGTTCTAAGTCTAGGGGACTGATGACCTCAGATGTTAAGTCCCATAGTGCTTAGAGCCTTTTTTTTTTTTTTTTTTTTTGTTTCTCGCTGCCTCCGCTGCTGTCGCCCGTTCATTGAACTCAGACAGAAGAATATTTCGGAATTGTCCCGATTTCTCCACTTGGCTCTCCCTTTTCTAGCGTCCATAGCTCTACTTACTAACACCAAACGATAAAATGACAATACGTAAACTCAAATTGCAACCCTGAGTTACAAATAAAAAATGACAATCGATAAATAAATCCATGACAACCCGAATACCAACATGCAAAACAAAAACGCTACGAATTTATGCGCCATTCTAATACATCTCGTTGTCATTCTGGTAATACCTGCCACACAATAGTTCCTTCACCCGAGGAAAGAGGGAAGAATCACTGGGTGCCATACCAGGGAAAAATTGAGACGACGGAGAGGTTTCTGACGGGGAAGGGGGGATAGCGGTGAGAAACAAAATTTGATAGCCCAAAGAAGGAGCACGTTTAGCTGCGTCCTGTGCAGTAAAAACACGTCCTTTGACAGCTTTCATCGAAGTTTTTTCTTGACAGTTTCCTGTAATACCATAAGGAGATTTCAGTGGAATGCTTCTGTGATCGTTTGTATCTTACTAATATAATAATGTTAGCACCTCACAAAGGCAGTCACAAAAAATACTCGGATGACCTTATCTGTCTATGGTTGGCTTTTCGTCTTTTTCGAACGTGGTGCTCCTTTGTGACGGAATCTTAGTGACTCGTCCAGCCAAGACGGTTGTATGGCTAAAGAATTTACACAGATTGGATTCACACAGTTGCAACATTTCCGCTGTTGGCTCGGTTCGGTGGTTTTTTTGAACAGGTTTGAGCAGTAGAGTGGCATCCAGACAACGAGTTATGTTTGAAACGTCGTGCAAGGTGTTGATAACTGATGCCTGACTGATTTTCACTTTTTTCACTGTTGCCTTGACTGTGACATTCCGGTCTTAGAGCACCAGGGCCTCCACTCCTCCTGTGACTTATGGTTACTCAACGGAGATTGTCTGCCACTCTGTTCGTCATTCAGGCTTGCTTGACCACAATGGGAGCGCCCGCGCCATATAAATCACTGTGTCATGTGATGGTGCATTGTTGAGGTACACTTCTGCCAACTCAAGATGGATTCTTGCGTTGTTCTCCTTAACTCACAACTTCCCATTTTTTATGGGGGGTGGGGGGACGGGGCGGCAATGACGGTGTTTCTCTATGCTTATATAATATAATGATGTCAAATAACATAAATAAATACTTGATTTATTCTTTAAAGTACACAGATGAATAGAACTGCCTGATCATTAGATAGATCACTGAGGTGATACAGTGGCTGACGTTTACACAAACATCTAGAGTCTAGATTTTGGTATTTCTGTTGAATATTCCTTTTTATAAGCAAATTCTAACAGTTTAATTATTTTTAAAGATAAATAACATGTACTACACAAAATTACGTATACTCATTATATAGCTCATTGTTGTTGTATGGCAGATCGTCAATGATGTGGGATGCAGCAGTTACACTAAAATGAAGGAAATACGTAGTTGGCAAGCAGTAGGAATAGTGAGCTGCATCGATTCAACGTTAGGGTTGATGACGAAAGCAACATAAGACAAGAAACTCCTCTAACAGCAAATGTGTACCTCTTCGCATTGCAGTGAAGTTGTCGAAACTACACAACAGCTCATATTTTAGAAGTTGTAATCTTATTAGAATAGGTTTACTTTCCTACATACTTCTTCTGCGGGTTATAGTACACAAACAAAAATCGTGTGTGACTGCAGAAAATGTGTTTTGGCTTTAAAGACAGGACCATTGTTTTCAGTACTCATACACCTCCAGCAACTACACGCTTCCAACGTGCGTTCACCGCGATGTCGCCAAACACGGATGTAACCATCATGATGCTGTAAACAAAACCTGGATTCCTCCGAAAAAATGACGTTTTGCCATTCGTGCATCCAGGTTCGTCGTTGAGTACACCATGTGATGCAGCGTCAAGGGTAACCGCAGCCATGGTCTTCGAGCTGACAGTCCGTGCTGCTGCAAACGTCGTCGAACTGTTCGTGCAGATGTTTGTCTCCATCTGTTGACTCAGGGATAGAGACATGGCTGCACGATCCGTTACAGCCATGAGAATAAGATGCCTGTCATCTTGACTGCTAGTGATACGAGGCCGTTGGGATCCAGCATGGCGTCCCGTATTACCCTCCCGAACCCACCGTTTCCATATTCTGCTAACAGTCACTGGATCTCGACCAACGCGAGCAACAATGTCGCGATACGATAAACCGCAATCACGATAGGCTACAATCCGATCTTCATCAAAGTGGAATAAATGTGGAAAAAATCAGCACCCAGTTGCACAAAAGAAATTTTATTTTTTTACCGGTTTCAGGTACTTATTGCCCTTCTTCAGCGGATTAGAATTATCGCTTTATTATCGAGCGTCAAAAATAAACAGTTATATGCAACTGTATGCAGTCTTTATAGTTGCCGTTTTGTCTAAGTTTGGAAGTCCACAGTTTCGTTTGATGTGTAAAATGATACTGTAGCTTAAAAAAGAAACAAAAACATTACATGATATTTGTTTATTACATTTGGACTCTAACACAACATCTTGGCGAAAGGTCGGTGGCGACTGTCCATTCTTATAACGAAATCTTAAGAACAATGATTCCAATCATCACAGTTTGTAGGAGTAAAAGAAGATTATCGAATGCGTCGCAGTGGAAACGTAGACGTGGGCCCAAATGAATGTGGGGCATGTCTCACGAAGTACACTAATAGAGTTACACCAGACCAAATGCAAGGAAGATTGTTAGAATTAGAGAATGAAACAATTAAGAGGAAAGAAAAGAGACTAGGGCATTAGATGAATAGTGACTACATAGTAGAGGATGCGTTAGAACCAATAGTGACTGGAAAGAGGACAAAGGGAAGAGTAAGTTCCCAGCTAGTTGCCATCGAGATAAATACGTCATACGCCGCTACTAAATGGTGACGGAAAACCAGACGGACTACAGAATGTTCAACTTGCTGTGATGGAGCTGCCTAATGGGCAAAACACATCGCAAGCGTTGGAAGTAAATACATAGTGTCAACCGTCGCATTGTTTCGTGGTTCAGTAAAAAAGCACTACAAAAACACGTCACTGTAATTTATGCGAACTAGGCACATTATCCGAGGGTAATACAGGGACCCTCTTGCAAATGAAATCTTGTTACTTATTTTTCAACATCAGATCAGACAAAATAATGGTACTGTAGCCGGCTTGGACTTCTCAATACTTCGTCATGAAATGATCTGTTTAAAAAGAAGGGAAAATGGGAATTCCTTACTTGTGTTACCTGGGACTGGAACAAAATAATGAAAAATTGCGTTGTATTTATTGAAGGCTAACTAAATACCGCATCGTTTAAATTTTGTCTAAAAATAAGACTGTCTTTTTTTTTAAACCTAAAGGCAAAAATTTGTTGTGTATTGGCTGACATCAGATCTCACTCAGAGTGTCTGGTAGAGGGCGGGAACCACTGCCATAGCCATTGCATCCGGTGGCATTGCCGTTGGTAGGCATGTGCAAACCGGTGCTTGCCCTCAAGGCCGCCAACGGTTTCGCGCCACGGAAGGTCACTACCATGCCTGCGAACCGGCTGCAACCGGTTAGCGAGCCTCCTCCCAGACAGGGAAAGCAGCTCTTGATAACCCGTGTAGCCGCGACCGCCCTGACTGAGCGAACGCCGCATATCTCGAGAACCGGACAGAACTGGTTAACACTTGGACACGCCAACGAGCTTCTGTTTTGCTCTTTAATTCTCGCAAATAAGAGGCCAGCTCGAGAATAAGTATCTTGGATGTTGCGTGGTATGGAGCAAGGTATGTATACTCGGAACACAACACGTTCTAGGGGAAATGGTAGAGATTTCAAGATAAACCCGTAGGCGTAGTTTTGTATTACACAATTCACACAGAAACGGTCCTATTTTTCCGTGAATGGAATTAAAAGATAATGCGACTATTGTAGCTGCCAGTATGCACAGTTACCTTGGACCTGTAACTGAACAAACAATATGACAAATCACGAAAAATTGCAACATACACTATGCGTTCAAAAGTATCCGCACACCCCCAAAAACATACATTTTTCATATTAGGTGCATTGTGCTGCCACCTACTGCCAGGTATCCCAAATCAGCTACCTCAGTAGTTATTAGACATCGTGAGAGAGCAGAATGGGGCGTTTCGCGGTACTCACGGACTTCGAATGTGGTCAGCTGATCGGGTGTCACTTGTGTCATACGTCTGTAAGCGAGATTTCCACACTCCTAAACATCCCTAGGTCCACTGTTTCCGATGTGATAGTGAAGTGGAAACGTGAAGGGGCACGTACAGCACAAAAGCTTACAGGCTGACGTCTGCTGACTGACAGAGACCGCCGACAGTTGAAGAGGATTGTAATGTGTAATGAGCATGCATCTATCCAGACCGTCACACAGGAATTCCAAACTCTATCAGGATCCACTGCAAGTACTATGGCAGTTAGGCGGGAGGTGAGAAATATTGGATTTCATGGTCGAGCGGCTGCTCATAAGCCACACATCACGCCGGTAGATGCCAAACGACGCCTCGCTTGCTGTAAGGAGCGTAAACATTGGACGATTGAACAGTGGAAAAACGTTGTGTGGAGTGACGAATTACGGTACAAAATGCGACGATCCGGTGGCATTTGAGTCATATAGAACACCTTTGGGATGGTTTGGAACGCCGACTTCGTGCCAGGCCTCACCGACCGTCATCGATACCTCTCCTCAGTGCTGCACTCCATGCAGAAACCTTCTAGCACCTGATTGAACGTATCCCTGCGAGAGTGGAAGCTGTCATCAAGGCTAAGGGTGAGCCAACACCATATTGAATTCCAGCATTACCGATGGAGGGCGCCACGAACTTGGAAGTCATTTTCAGCTAGTTGTCCGGATACTTTTGATCACATTGTGCATATCGATGAACTACATACAAAAGTATGACGAACGTTATGTTTCCTCAGACGTCACATTCTCATCATTACTGGGTGTAATACCTTGATGCAATCGATGAAGTGCGACAGTTGGAAACTTCGTCAGTTTTGCCGATAGGTATGAGATGGTACCCGACCCATTCCATTCTTACTGTTCAGCGATGAAGGTACTTTCGTAAACGAGCGAGGTGGTGCAGTGATTAGCACACTGGACTCACATTCGGCAGGACGACGGTTCACACCCGCGTCCAGCCATCCTGATTTAGGTTTTCAGTGATTTCTCTAAATCGGTTCAGGCAAATGCCGGGATGGTCCTTTGAAAGGGCACGGCCGACTTCCTTCTCCATCCTTCCCTAATCCGATGAGACCGATGACCTCGCTGTTTGGTCCCCTCCTCCGAATCAATCAATCACACTTTCGTAAGATACAGCATCGACAATATCTTTACCAGTTTCCGTAATGAGATTTTAGCTCTGCAGCGGAGTGTGCGCTGATATGAGACTTCCTGGCAGATTAAAACTGTGTGCCGGACCGAGAATCGAACTCGGGACCTTTGCCTTTCGCGGGCGAGTGCGACGTACTGCCAGAATTGAAGCTGTGAGGACGTGTCGAGAGTCGTGCTTGGGTAGCTCAGTCGGCAGAGCACTTGCCCGCGAAAGGCAAAGGTCCCGAATTCGATTCACGGTCCGGCACACAGTTTTAATCTGCCAGGAAGTATCATCTTTACCAGTATCGTACATCCGTAGTACAACCTGCACCTACACTGCTTGACAACTACTAAGGAGCAACTGATAGTTGCTAAGGAACAACTGCCAACTGCTATGGACCAATTTCTACATAACACCCGACCGATGATAGTGATTTTCTGTACGCATTTCACAGTTCATGCAGTACGGTGTTTGACAGAGTTTGTTGTGGAGCCGATTAGTGTGACATTCTGTATGGTACTGTAACACGTCTGCAAGTCGTCATTTGAGTGCTTACGAACGTGGCCGAGCAGTTGGATGATTCGAAGCCAGTCAAAGTGTCTCTACTCTCGCCACAGATATTGATGTGTCTAGAAGTGTCATCTCGCGATTCAAAGGGCCGCTGAGGGTGGAAATGCTATGCGAAAGCATGCCGCTGCACGTATACGGACCACCCGCAATACGATCGATACGTAGGTGTAGTGGCGAAAGGGAACAGGCATCTCAGTCCTAGCCAGATCGCTGCAGATCTCTCAACCGCAACCGGTACACGCATACCATTTACCAACGATTGATTTGGGTTCTTTTGATGCTCGAAAGCCTGTTAAATGCATCTCACTTCAACCACATCACCGTCGAGAAAGAATTCGTTGGTGTAGGGAGCATGCTGGTTGGGGTCAATAACAGTGGTCCAGAGTGACGTCCCACTTCAACCACTCCACCGTCGAGACAGAGTTCGTCGAGGTAGGGATCATGCTGGTTGCGGTGAGCAGCAGTGGTTCAGAGTGACGTCCTCCGACGAATCTCACTTCACTATGACAAGTGATTCTGGCCACACGTTAAGCACCGCACAGCGCTCATAAACGTCCTCGGTATGGCCTAGGCGTTATGGTGTGGGCAGGAATTATGCACAATCGCTGAACACCACTGCGTATCTTTGTGCGAAGTACCATTACAACACAGCGGTATTTCAGGGAGATGTCTGTTTAGAGGTGTGGTATGTCCCGACATTCTGTTCATGGACGACACTGCCCGCTCACGCCGGACCGCTGAGGTGTTGGACAAGTGGAAAGTGAAGACATGGAATGTATGGAATGGCCTGTATACTCCTCGGATCTAAACCCTACAGTGAATGCCTGGGATGCCCTTCTCAGAAGGGATTTCTCAACTTACACCCCCCTCCCCCCCCCCCCCCCCCAGAACCGTGCAAGAACTAAAAACTCGAGACAGGGCTGGGACAATATCCCACAAGGACTAAAATGGTTCAAATGGCTCTGAGCACTATGGGACTTGACATCTGTGGTCATCAGTCCCCTAGAACTTAGAACTACTTTAACCTAACTAACCTAAGGACATCACACACATTCATGCCCGAGGCAGGATTCGAACCTGCGACCGTAGCAGTCGCGCGGTTCCGGACTGAGCGCCTAGAACCGCTCGGACACCGCGGCCGGGCCCCCAAGGACTCCTCAACAGTTTGGTGGCCAGCATGAATAACAGGTTCAAAACGTGGATTAGTACCCCCGAGGAGGACATATTGCTTACTGAGAATCCGATTTCTTTCTTTTTTTGTTTTGAGTCATCAGTCTTCTGACTGGTTTGATGCAGTCCGCCACGAATTTCTTTCCTGCGCCAACCTCTTCATCTCAGAGTAGCACTTGCAACCTACGTCCTCAATTATTTGCTGGACGGACTCCAGTCTCTACCTTCCTCTACAGTTTTTGCCCTTTACAGCTCCCTCTAGTACCATGGAAACCGTTCCCTCATGTCTTAACAGACGTCCTATCATCCTGTCCCTTCTCCTTGTCAGTGTTTTTCACATATTTCTTTTTTCTACAATTCTGTACAGAACATCCTCATTCCTTACCTTATGAGTCCACCCAATTTCCAACATTCATCTGTAGCAAGACATCTCATATGCTTCGATTATCTTCTGTTCTGGTTTTCCCACAGTCTATGTTTCACTACCATACAATACTGTGCTCCAAAGGTACATTCTCAGACATTTCTTCCTTAAATCAAGGCCTATGTTTAATACTAGTAGATTTATTTTGGCCAGGAATGCCCTTTTTGCCTGTACTAGTCTGCTTTTGATGTCCTCCCTGCTCCCTCCGTCATTGGTTATTTTACTACCTAAATACAATAATTCCTTAGCTTCATCTTCTTCGTCACCATCAATCCTGATGTTAAGTTTCTCGCTGTTCTCATTTCTGCTACTTCTCATTACTTTCGCTTTCTTCGATATACTTTAACTCCATATTCTATACTCATTAGACTGTTCATTTTATTCAGCAGAACATGTAATTCTTCTTCACTTTCACTCAGGGTAGCAATGTCATCAGTGAGTCGTAGCAGTGACATCCATTCATCTTGAATTTTAATTCCACTCCTGAATCTTTCTTTTATTGCCATCATTACTTCTTCGATGTGCAGATTGAACAGCAGGGGCGAAAGATTACATCCCTGTCTTACACCCTTTTTAATCCGACCACTTCGTTCTTGGTGCAATATCGACCTTTAAGTTAGGAGTCTGACTGTGTCAAACATGAACATCATTTATATCTGTTATCCTGATTTCCCATGCGGAGAAATCTGTACCGTTTTTCATTATAAATATACCAATTCACTTCTATTACTAATGTCTGTGTTTCACATTCTCCATCACTTCCTGTGATTATTCATGTCCAACAATGCCTCTGATCCTTACAATTGTCAAGCAGTCTACATACGTACAATGTTAAGTCTAAATAGCACCACGAAGACACATTTTCACGCTGGAGTCTTTTTAATCATGTGGTACAGTGCAGCTGAGAATCGGTCAACGTGGCTGTCGTCGCATCAGACTTATTACGTGGACATTTTCTGCAAAATTACCGAACGTCCAATCCTGTTCATGGTTCATGGTGCCAAATCCCAGTTGCAGGATGCCTAAAAAGTTAGGAAATGAGAATGTGTCTTGAGGCAGAGCAACAGGCAGCGCGCAAATTACCAGCACTACACTCATCCTGGATTTGAGACTGGGAGCGCTTAGCGACTTCCAACAAATTTTACACACGATTTTAAATCTATTCGAAACTTTTACTCGGTAGCAGTCCTCACAAAAAGATTAAAGGAAAAAAGTTTACCGCTTAGTACAATATGTCATAGCTTAGAAGATATGACGTCGTAAACAATGAGATTCGTGAAAAACTTCAGCCTCAGGCATGACGTGTTAATTTATTACTTCTTTACTACTAACTCTATTCGCAACATATTTTGCAGACATTACCTACCACTGAATATACCTGTAGAATTATATTATTGTGCGACATGAAGTTCAAGCGATATGCCATCATAAAATTGTGATGCTTGCAAAACTGACTTTTGCATAAAACGGTGCACAAATTACCCATACTGACCTCATCCAGTATTTGATAATGAGAGCACTTAGCGACTTCCAAAAAAACTTATGTTTTCAAACCTTTTCTCGCATACATGTTTAACGTTAAATATTTGACACGTTAACTTTTTTTTGTAATGGAATGTGGATATGATGCTCACTTCCTAGTCGAGCAGAGGTCAGATTAATGTTCTATCTGAGAGATACAGTTCGAAGAAACTAATCAAGAAAATTACACTGAGGTTCTTCAACTCACTGAGATTCATGTTACTAAAAACATGCATCAGAATAATTTACATTTCACTTGAGCAGCATTTCCTTATGATGCAAAGTTTCAACTCATACTGAAGAAGGCATTTTTACCATACGGATATCTGTATTTATGGGAGAAAGCAAACTTTCAGGCACTGCCGTATCAGATGCAGAGTATGGGCATGCAGTGAGTGTATGGCAGAAGTGTGACATCTCTAATTTAAAGGAATATGTGAAACTTCATGTGGACATCGACGTGGGCTTGCTTAAAGCTATTTTCGAACGATTCTGGAGTGTATGTGGTGGTAAGTTCCTACGGGACCAAACTGCTGAGATCGTCGGTCCCTAGGCTTACACACTACTTAATCTAACTTAAATAACTTACGCTAAGAACAACACAACGAGCATAGTGATTTACCACAGTGTCCAGAGCACGGAGTTCAAGAAAACGGTTCCCACCCCAAGCTAATGACAGTGCTGGAGGGGAAAACAAGGTATATATTATATTATCGTAATTTCCAGCAATGTCTCAAGTTTGGCTTGATTCTGGATAGAGTCATCCGAGGGAGGACTCGAACGTCCGACGGGGGGAGCCGTGCGGACAATGCCAAGCCGCCTTAGACCACACGACTATCCTGTGGGGCTTCTGGAGTGTATGCATGGACACATACGAGCTGGATCCTGCTTACTACTACATTGCACTAGGGCTTCTGTGGACACTGCTTCGAAAAGGACATGTTAACATCGAACTCTTGAGCAATGTTGACATTTGACACGCTGTTGTTTTTCAAACAAGGGATTTGTGGCAGACTTTGTCAGTGTATCTATAGGCATAACAAAGAAATCAACCAGTGAATGCATGAACAGTTGAATGCATCTGGTGATTTAAGCTACATCGTGTTCTTGGATATAAACAACTTATATAGACAAGCAATGAAACCACCTCTACTTCTCGAAGGATTCCGATGACTGTCTGATACATAGTGCCCCAGATTGGATTTTAAAAAATCAATCGTGTGGGCACGTTCTGAACCAGGGTACGTTTCGTAGATTTAACATACCCTATAAGATTGCATGACGAGCGTAGTGATTTACCACAGTGTCCAGAGCACGGAATTCAAGAAAACGGTTCCCACCCCAAGCTAATGACAGTGCTGGAGGGGAAAACAAGGTACATATTATATTATCTTAATTTCCAGCAATGTCTCAAGTTTGGCTTGATTCTGGATAGAGTCATCCGCACTATTCCCTTCAAGCAGCATCCCAGGTCGAAGGAATACATTAATTTAAACACCAAAATAGGGCTCTTGTGACGTGTATATTTGAGAAAGATTTTTACAGATTTGTAGATAACACAATGTTCAACAAAACTATGCAAAATGTCAGAGAACATCGCAAAATTCACTTAGTTATCCATTGGAAGGAGCGTTATGGCGCAACAGATTGTATTGTCAGGCCAAATTTTAAATGGGCTGCAATCTCCAACAAAGATTCTATTACTCTGTAGATAGAATAAAATTTCAGCAGTGTTCACGAAACCTGTTTATATTGATACATATATATTCGACCTATCCAAACTCCAAATGTACCAGTTCATAAATCTGAAGTTACTTTATGTGGATAACGACAGCTTCACCTATTGGGTGAAGGGTTGTGATCCAATTAAATAATAAGGTGCCACCTAAATGCATTCAACAAGTGTGCTTACACGGCTAATAATCCTTATAGCATAACATCTGGCAATAATAGGTCATCAGTCCCATGAAAGATGAGGCAAACGGGTCACTGATTGTGGAGTTTGTAGGTCTCTGCTCAAAAAAGTATGCATATCACACAAATACTTGTGCAACCCTGAGACGGGCTAAGGATGTGTAGCTTGTGGCATCTGTGGCCCTCGTAGTTGAAGACTACTTGAAGTTCATGCATGGTGGTGTAGATGGTGCTCTGTCACCACACTGCACATGGTACGCCAGTTCAGTACTCAGTCATGAAGACATGAGGGCACACTGTCTCGCAACTGAGAAGTGGTCTGTCTCAGCATAATGAAAAGCAAGTCATTTGTGCTGACGGGGTCGAAACCCTGCCATACATGCATAGTTCACTTGAGTGACAGTCTGTGTGTATTGAATATTTTGTGAAAAAATGTGTGTGCAGATATGCAATTATGTGTAAATGGGCGAATATATAAATCTGTGTGTGTGTGTGTGTACTTTGTTTTTTTTGCACACGATTTTTGTGAGTGAATGTCATGTACCTCGAGTTTTGCACATCATTTATGTGAGATAAATTGTTTTCTGCGCACCACATGTGCAAAGGCACATCATGTGAGGAAGTTAAACTGCTTTCTGCACACCATGTGTGTATTGTCTGTACAGTAGGATAAGTTTTGCTGCTGCTGGCCACGCCAAAAGAGATCGCATTTACATTGGTGTTATGTGTCACAGGGGAGATCTGTAAATAAATATTTCATATCAAAGAGTAGCTAAGGAATGTACAAGCTCATCAACTGCCCCATGAGCATTCCAGTTCTGTCAAGTGTGGTTAAAATGTATGAGTCTTTCAACTGTGTTGTGAGTATTCCAAGCTGATTGAGGAATAAAAAAAGTTCATCAACCGTTTGTAAACTGTGAAAGCTTTTTGAAAACGTAACCTATGAGACATTTTTTTGTGTACATATTCCTATAAATTGTTAAGTTGCTATCGTGAATACTGTATATAGTTCTTGCACTTTGTTTTTCTATATATTATGCAAAAATGTAAAGCATATCGTTTATCTATGCTGAAAATTTAGTGAAGTACTCCAATATTTTTTGTAAGAAAGCATAGTACCTGCAGTTATTGATTTTCACCATTTTGTTTTGTTTTATGTGTTCACCACAAACATATTATTATGTGAAACAAACACAGGTGTTGTAAGATTCAACACACTGTCAGCCATCCATTTTGCTGAACAAATGAATCTGTTTATTAAACTCAAGTCATTCGTTTATTTCATTCTACCCTGTCATATATATATATATATATATATATATATATATATATATATATATATATATATATAATTGTTTACAATGTGCCACAATGTCTGCATTGCACATGTCCTTTCTACAAGACTGGGTGCATTTACATTTCATTTTATGCAGAGACAACTTTCTATAAGGAGGAATGCATTACAACTGTTGAAATATGAACTCCTGCAGAGATCCCTCCCCCACTAGTGTTTGTTTAAATAAAGAAGCATCCAAATTTAGAGAATGCAGTGACCATACAGCTCTGAATGAATAGTAGCTTTTAATAGGATTGAGCCACTTTCTCAAGTCTCAGCCAGAATTCCACACTGTTATAAACAGCCCAACAGGTGTGTGCTGGAGTGTGACATCGTAGAGCCAGTGCCAATATTCCAGCTCTGAGCCAGAATTCCACACTGTTATAAACAGCCCAATGGGTCCGTGCTTACCTGTGACATCATAGAGTTCCACCAATACGCCTTGGTCACAACATCTTGTATCTGAGGTCAGCCATTTTGGATTCTGACGTCATAGTTAGGCTGTGTCATTCTAAGTCGGCCAGCATCATCTTGCATTTCTTACAAGTTATACTTAGGACAACAGCCGTACTTCCATAGGAAACTCAATAGCTCAATTTGGCTATTTTTTTCATTTCCTGTCAAAACTTTGAATTTTCCACAAAAAAATGAATTTCCCGCCATTTAATACGTAGGCTAATTGACTTTTGTCAGAGGGGGAGTGGTGGGGGTGTAAAAATCTTATGACCCACTGGCGACATCATTGATGGCATCACTGGTGATACTTTGGGCCGGAAACAGCCCGGCATATCATCTGCTGGTGTTCCTTCTGCAGATTTTGACTTCACATATCAGTGATTATCTAATTTAAGTTATTCGTGTCTAACAGTGGCTTGAGTATTGGAATTGCTTGTTTTGGAATTGCATGTTAATTACTGTCAGATGTTGAAGACTAGTTGTAAGGAACAATGTATGCTCGTTATCACTGTTCATCCACATTACTCAGTGAGTATTGTAGTGCCCCCAGAATTTTCCGAAAGTCTGGAGACACTTGTGTTCCAGCCGTAATTTTAAAGCAGGGCATAAGGATGAGCATGACATACTGCACCCATTTATTGTTTGTGCAGGCGAAACTGGAAGGGAGATAATTCGTCGGCACTGGCAAGTGTTCAGTGCGACCTGCCAAGAATAATCAAATACGGCCCAGAAGCTCCGTGGCCGGCTGCAAAGAGTAATGTAGCTTTGTGTTAATGAAAAAGAAATGTAGAGACTCGAAATAGAGACTGTTTAGAATACGTTGAACTGCTGTTGAGAATACGTGGACTGGACGTGGATAGTCAGCCACGATAAAAGCTTATGTATTAATTGTGTTCAAAAATGTGTAAATAACTGATTCTGGGTGCCCGGTAATGTGTGGGCTTACGTCATAAAGTTTAGTTGTTTTTCTGTACAAAGTAGAAATAAATATGTTCTGGTGCATTGAATGATATTCCAAGAGTAGTGTGTTTTTTAAATAAGAAGAGAGAGAGCGAGAGAGTGAAAATTTCCCCTTCCTAGCAGTGAAATCTTTGGAGAAGCGTCCAGTGCTAGCAGAAGACATCGGCGCTTCAAGAAAGCAGAACCAGCATTCTTCACCAAGTAAGTCCACGAAAACGCTTAAACGGTATGGAGAGAGCTTAACATTACACCGGGCCACCGCAATTTCTTGAGCTGTTAACTGCAAAAGCCTGCAGCTGGAGCTGTTCTGATCATACTAGCGATAAATCATCATTAGTGCGCTGACTACTAGCGAGGCCACTGCTGACCACAGTGTAGCCTGTGTGGTTATAAAGGGGCTATTTCGAAGTGTATACTGAAAACATAGACACACTATGGCTAGGGTTGTATTATAATAAGAGGGTTATTGCTCAATAGTTGCAAATGATGTTCTTCGACTAACAGCTAATATCTCATTGGTAAGTGATGTTATCATCATTAAGGTTAATAAACATCAAATGAGTGTTCTAGCTTAAGAGTCAGCTTGGCTATAGTTTCGTAAGTCGCCACTAGTTTGTCTGCTAATTCATAGTAACCATTACTACTAACCAGGTACATGTTAATACTCATGTTATTTAACTAAGTCTCCTATGGATGTTGTTGTGACTATTTAACCTCTGTGTTAACCAGGTTGTGTTTGTGTGAGGCGACATACACCAATTATGCGGATGTTAGTCTAATAATTACCAGTTTTATGGAACAATTTGAACTGTATGACAGCTGTGACATTTAGTATCGATTAATTCCAGAATTTTATTTTCTTGAAGTATTTAATTCATTATTATCAGTGAATGTATTTCTACGAAATATTTAAATTGTTGGTCGATTGCATGTTTTGTTTTGTATGCTTTAAACATGATTGTTGTCAGCCATTTATGTTATTGGTCAGAGTGATGAGGAAGTGAAGATCTTTAATAGGTCATATTAACTATTCATATCTCTGTTTCGGAACAAAATCTCTTATGCCTTCAAACTGCCTTCTGCCTTCAGCAATTCCCAGGTTCACACCATCACTGCTTATCGAAGCTGCACTGGCCGAGCTGAGTAAGTTTCGACGTCTAGCACAGGGTGCACTCTGAACACTTCGGATAGTCGAACTTCTCATCTGATTCTGAAGATCAAAAGTTGAGTTGCATGTGATATTTGCAGCTGAAGAAATGAGCAGCAACTCTGTCACAAAAACACAGAACTCCACTTCCCAGTCGTATTTTGTGCCACCATAGGAAACTTTTCTGTGATCACAGATCATCACATGGGATGCTCTGTACTTCAAAATGATGTTTTGCTCAAGGAACTTTCCGATTTCTGGAGCTTTGGCAGTCAGAACAGCTTTTGTGACAGCATAGTGGGCGAGGTAGTAGTCAGTGCAAACTATTGAGCATTGATTATCATTTGTCGAGTTCGGAAATCCCACGAGAGGTCAGTCCGAATTCGATGGAATGATGCTGCTGCAGACAGCAATCTTACCAGATGGCTCGAAGGTAACTACAGCACATGACTTCATCATTGGCATTTTTACAGTGGCTCAAATAGTGTTTAACACATTAGTAGAGACGTGGCCAGTGATACCTGAATCTGATTCTCTGTAGAGTCTTCACGAATCCCACATGACTAGAGTATTGTGGAAATGCTTTGAGAATGCTGGCTGTAGATAAGCTGGAACGACATACAACAATTACCATCCCACTGAATCCTTGTTCCTCTTATACAGTCTTCTGTATATTAATTTCTCCTTTGCTCATTTCCCGCTTCTTCATGCTTTCTGTGGTTTTCAGCAGTCCTTCTGTTCAATAGCAGTGTCATTTCATGGTAATATGGAAATGTCGTGTGGCTAGGGCCTCCCGTCGGGTAGACCGTTCGCCTGGTGCAGGTCTTTCGATTTGACGCCACTTCGGCGACCTGCGCGTCGATGGGGATGAAATGATGATGATTAGGACAACACAACACCCAGTCCCTGAGCGGAGAAAATTTCCGACCCAGCCGGGAATCGAACCCGGGCCCTTAGGATTGACAGTCTGTCACGCTGACCACTCAGCTACCAGGGCGGACATTTCATGGTGTGATCATTGAGATTTCATACACGCTACTGTGTTCGGCCGAAGGATTCCTTGAAAAACAATCTGCATTCAAGTGATTGTGTCCTCTTTTGTTCACGTCATACTCCTGAAGCCTCAGGATTCATGTCACCATTTGACCCAACAGATCCATCAGGCTGTCAAACAACATAGAGAATGGTGATCCATCACAATGGTGAACAGTTCGCCAAATAAATATGGCTGAAACTTGTTAATTCTCCAAACAAGTGCAAGGCACTCTTTCTTCGTTATAAACTAGTTCATCTTAAACTTGGTGAGTGCTCTAGAAGCATAAGCCATCACCCCTCTTGGTTTTAGAGGATTTGGCGGCCTGGGAGGCGGTTGTTACCTCTGTACACTGATGTGCACAGCTGTGGCATGTTGAGGAGTAACCTCATCAGTGAGCGGTGATGGGGTTCATCCTGCAGGCCGATGGTAATCATCTGCAGTTGACTGGTGTGAATAGATCTGTTGTGGTGGGTGAAGTCTAGTAGTGTCCTCCTTAGGTCTGTTCTTCTATGGGACGCTATATTTGACAAAGGCGTTGGTTGTTCCTGCATTGGTTTGATCCTGAGCTGTTGCTTGATGGATACAGACTAAGTCCGAATCAGCTGAATCCATTATTCCTGGCATGTTCAGCTGGTAGTGGAGAGTGGTGCTGAAAGTTGATACACCCCTTCTTTCACATTTTGTATTACTCTTTGACATGTGGGGTCGACATTCATGGCCGCTATCTCTTGTGCAATCATTCCGACATTTATGGCTGCTGTATTTCTTCTCCAACTATCTGTTGTATAAGAGAAGCGGGTTCATGGTAGTCTTCCACAATTGCCATAGGGGACCTCATTCGGGACTCAGTCCAACTTCTCTTGTCTGACTCTTTTCTGTTATATTTTCTTGCTTCGCCGGCGCCACTTGATGAATTCCTGTCTTCGTGACATCCTTTACCAGAAGTGCCTGGTAATATCTTCTGTGACTCCTCTCATAAACTGTGACATTTTGTCAGAGTCTATCATATTCATATTCATGATTTGGTATAAAGCTAGAATATTCTCTATTTATGACTATGTCATTTCCTTATGATGGCTGGCCTTATTGTTCAGTAGTTCTTCCTCTAAGTGGACTTGCTGCTAACTGTCACCGCACCTTGCTTTAACTCAGTTTGGAATTTGTCCCAGCTACCCAGCTTCTCTTCGTTGTTCTTAAACCACTGCTAGGCTGTGCTGTATTAGCACATATTTGCCAAACACATTATGTCATCCCACCTGTTGTATTTGGCTACTCCCTTTAATCCTTTCCATAATTTCATCAGGTCTCTGAAAAACAGTGATTGATCCCTGATGTGCAGCTGACTTACTGCTGATTTGGGATCTAATTGTATCCTGTAAATACAAGCCTAGAAAACAATGTACTACAGTTTCATTTGTCAGGTTATGTAAACTCACAAAACTGAGGATACTGGTCGCAGGGCAACCCGCTTATCCCGCATGAAGAATCTTTCCACTAAGAGAAAATAGGTGTTTGGTGTGCATTATCCGGCATGCACTTTATTGGCTCCATATTTTTCAATTATACCTCAAACAGTTACAGACATCTAGAGATCTTTGAACCTCTGTATGCATAATTAACAAATGCAGAGAAGATGTATGCGGTACTCCAACAAGATGGAGCAACCACTCACACATCCAACCAAATTATGGTCCACATCACAACATGTTTGCTGAAGTCAGACTTGTTAGTAGAGGTCTCTAGCCTCGAAGATCCCCATCGTGTGATTTTTATTTATAGAACACACTAAAAATAGCCCGCATCTCGTGGTCGTGCGGTAGCGTTCTCGCTTCCCACGCCCGGGTTCGATTCCCGGCGGGGTCAGGGATTCTCTGCCTCGTGATGGCTGGGTGTTGTGTAATGTCCTTAGGTTAGTTAGGTTTAAGTAGTTCTAAGTTCTAGGGGACTGATGACCATAGATGTTAAGTCCCATAGTGCTCAGAGCCATTTGAGCCACTAAAAATAAAGTGTATGCTCACAATCCTCACACAATAGTCGATCTTAAACGGAACATTACTAGAGAAATTAACAACATCGCGCCTGCAGAATTACAGAATTTGCTGGTAACATCATCACACAAAGTCAGCGATGACTGGATGCCTATTACCACCACTTCCAGAATGTCATATAAACAGATAACTTTTTTTAACGATAACGGTATCCATTCTTTTTCAGTTAGTTCATTGTTACTTGAATTTCGGGCATGAGGTGTACCAGTTTTACGTCAGACATCATGTATAAGATCTTTTCAAGAATATACACCATCTGAATCATTGTTTACAGGACCCTGGATTGGGAAAACCCGTGGTTGTACGTCTAGTATTGCTGTCAAATCGAATGAAGATGTCATAAAAAATGATTTACCAATTTAAAACATGTTAGTAAATACCTACTGAATACTAACACGGAATGTAATGATGATTTACGTTTTCCAAATTTATAGCAATTAAATAAGGGATTGGTGTAACTATAGTCGCCCATTTACGCTGCTAAGTATTCACACTGATGTAATTGCATATACCAGAAATCTGGTTAATCATCGCCTCCGTTAATTCAGCCGCGAAATTTGTCGATCAATGACATATAACGAGTTGCAACACTGGTGAGCGATATCGAGGAGTTTGTATCTCCGAGTTATTCCACTTGTCTGTTTTTTCCTGCTATTCCGCGTTGCGGTTACGTCTGCTTGTCAAGGACGGCTGGCCGTATATATCTCCAGCGACACAGCTGTTGAGTACAGTGTCAGAATGAATGCCGCGAAGCGCGTACTGGCAAATGCTAGCCATTTAGACATATTTAATAGTGTATTAGGCACCAGGTCATTTCACATTTCTCAGAAGAGGTAACTATACATGACCTTTGTAGCATACTTTCGTGCGCAAAATGTAACATTAGCAGCAGGTGCTAGATATTTAAGTAGGCTACCGTAATGTGCGGTTTTGTGGAATGGTATCGTAGAAGATCCAAAAGCTGAAGATGCGATCTTGTGAGCTAAAGGAAGAAGATACAGGTACTTTGTGATCCACAGCTGTTGTATTGTTTACAATAATGTGTCGTACAGACTTCAGGAAACTTTCACCGTGGCTTGTTTCCCTTTTTATTGTGGAGCTTCCGCCTGTATAGCACTGTTGTTTATTTTGCCATCAGGTTCATTCTGCCCTGTTAATTCATTTCCTTCTAACTTTTTTCTTTACCCCCACGTTTTGTACGTCAGATACGTAACCCAAAGTAGTTAGAGAAATGATTAGTTCTATAGTCTGATGAATACATAATGGCAATGGCATAATTTGGTATATATTTTTTTCCTCGATCTAGTATAGACGAGACAAAGAAATTGTTAGAAAAAGAGTAGGGCCATAGTCAGCATTAATTTTGTTTTGTTATTAAATTGGTATGTGTATCTTATTACAAAAAATTGTTTCCTTCTATTATATTTATTACAAAAAAATATATATAATTTACTATTATATTGCTGCACAATATACTCATTGACGTTTATGGGAGATGGGGCAGCTGCAGTTTCTCCCAATGCTGCATTCACATAAGTTATTGTTAAAATGTGTTTGTAATGTCGTATGAAAGAGTACAGTGAAGGAAAAAAAGATAGAGGATTAATATTATTATAAGTATACTTTTTTACATTTATTGCACTTACTTAACTTTTCGCCTAACATAATGTAGAATTTAAAAAATGAAGCCTTTTACACAGTAATCAAACAATGGAAACTCCAGGATGGATTGTTTGTGCTGTAATAGTAAATGGAAGTTAGGCCAGAAAGTCCAGTACTGAGATAAAATTGTAGCTATACTGATTTTGTTTGTAAAAGTTTGCCCCCATTTTTTATGGTGGTGGAAAAATAACTTATTTGGTGTGGGAACTAGGCCTATGTAATTGGCAAACAAGTTTAGCATTTTACAATTCACACATGGCTGAATGGAGAACTTCAAAGTTTTCTTCATATTTCTTCTTACAGAAGTAGGAGTGAATGAGCACTCTGTGCTAATCATAGTGCACTTGGTCTCTTGAGGCATTTACGTTCAAAGTCCAATTTAAGCTACTGGCAACTTGAAAACTTTAATTTTTGTATAGGATGTATTTAGTTTCCTGATCATTAATCTTGAATACCAGCATTTTCATATACTGCATTTCAACTCTGGACAATGTAGAAATTCAAACTTGTCAGTTTCAGCACTTCACTTAAATTACAGCAGTTCCAGTGTGGTTACACTAAACTTCCTCTCTATGCTTGTTAGAGCTAACATTTTCGTATGTAGGGACGAGGTCCTCAAACAGGTAGTAAACAGAGGCATGCAAGAAAATGAACCCTTGCAATGTATTGCCCTTTTGTATATGATGACTTGATAAGTGTTTAGGGGAATTGCAGGGCAAATGCTGGGGCAGACTCATAAAGCAGGCAGTGTAGATGGAAAATTTAACTCTTTCTTACACACATTCGTAGATCACTTTGTCTTGATTTCCAAACAGAAGCAAGAGGAAGGAATGGATAACTACTGGTATTAAAAAATTGTGTGTGGATTAGGGAACTATACGGTACTGAATATGGAGAACAGTCTGTAATTATGAGTTGAAATTCCATTACCACCAGCATTGTAGAATCCCCCACTCTGTCATTATAAAAGAAAAACTTTGGAAAAAAAAAATCTGGAAGCATAAGACAAAATAATGTGGAACATTATTAAACGAGAAACAAAGAAAAATAGCAATCCAAATGAAACTGAGCTCTGCAGGAAAGAACTCTGGCAGAAATTGCCATTTTTGGATCAATAGTCACTTCCTCACAGTGGTAACAAACATGGTACCCTTCAATAAACTGCCGGATCCACATACTTTACTTACTTGTTCAAACACTGCACACATAACCAGCAGAATTTAGTTTCTAAAATACAAATCGCAAGGCCAAAATTCATGGTCACAAAACAGTAGCAGATAGGCAAATCAATTTCAATTACACATTTCACACTCCTTCCCGTCTTTCCGGAAGTGTTCGAGGAAGTGGCCTGTGATAAAATGCCAACTCATTTGACTGAGAACTTGTTAATTGTTTCATTCACTTTTGTTAAGGATTCTCCACAGAGAAAGCAATAAAATGCCCATGTCCTAGCAAAGCCAAAGAAGGAAAATTACCATGTTGGTATATTTGCTGACCTAGCCAGGTCTTTTGAGTGTGGGGTCTCAAAATTTTCCATGGCAGACTGTCGCAGCATTAATAATGGCATCCCTTGTTGCCTCCTTGTCTAAGATATTGTACTGTAAATAGGACTCATTATTTACAGATGTAGGTAAATACTTTCTTTGAAAAATACAATTGTAATCAAGTAAACTTTGAGCAGCCTATAACCGATAAATATCAGCTGTCTACTATAACTGATGACTGTTAAGGCAGTAGTTCTTTTTAAAGTAAGTTTTGTTTCTCATTTATTTGAATTTAGCTGGCATAATCGTGTATAGCACAAACCAGTATAGGGACAGTTTGTTAATACAGCATAGAGATTATTTTTATGATTTGGTACTCTTTTTAATGTTCACTTTCACTTTTTCCACTTTCCCGAAGGTTCTCCTTTTTGATTGACTCAGTGGAACACTAAGAATGAAATTCATTTTACCAGAGCTACGCATTTATCCTCTGACTGTCACATGGTTCTTTACACTCAACTAAAATGATAATTAAATTCCTGAGTTACTTGTGCAGAAGCAGCTTTGACATTTACTCTTAAAGAAACATCCTGCCTCTATCAATGTCTCTTAATTTGTAGACATTAAGCTGCCTTAAAGAGGCTTGCACAGGATAGAATAGCACGGAGAGCTGCATCAAACCAGTCTTTGGACTGATGACAACATGTGCAACCCAGCTTGATCTCCATGTGTAACAGGTGTCGTCATAAGTATGTGAGCATTTCCTCACTAATCTCCACAGCAAGCTTTAATTACACCTTAACACAGCTACTAGACATCTGTACATGGAAATTCCAGGTTGGAATACCAACAGTGTCATGAAATAGATAAATTGCTGCTCACACTAAAGATAACATGTTGAGGTGCAGACAGGCACAATGAAAAGACTGTTACACCTGACGTATTTGGTTAAAGTCTTCAAATAATAAAAGGAAAGCACACACACTAAAACAGGCTTTGGTCGCAAGCTCATTGTGTAAGTCTTTTCATCACCCCTGTCTGCAACTCAGTGTGTCATCTTTATGGTTAGTAGCAATTATCCTTTTCAAAATACTACTGTACACTTTTAGTTCTTGCCACATATTGCCACTCAATTTTACATGCCAGCAGTTCCTACTAATACCCTCTCCTCAGCTGATGCTCCTCTGTTCTCATGAGAAATACCTTCAAGTAAGTATCTCTTCTGAAGCTACGTAGGGATACTGACATGCCAAGCTCCCTGTGACATACGACAGCCCTAACACATATACTTGGTCTATGGAAAGAAGGGTGACCGTTTGACAGTCTTCCTCAGGCGCCCTCTATTGTGCCCCCTATGACATACAGTATCAAAGTTTGCTGTAACTTTGTTTTCATCTCGGAGACAGTGTCCTATTAGTAGAAGGGAATTAAAAAAAAAAAAAAAAGACAAAATCCTCCATATGGCTTGATAATCTAGTGTGTTAAACGCTATGCCATTTAACTTAAAGCTACCCCAGAAACAGTAGTTTCTACTCCAGTTCAAAATTTATCAAAAAACTGCATGTGTTACTTTCCCCACATCTTAATCCAGTAAAGTAAATGACAAAAAATGGATATGCCCTGGAGGACTGTAAGTACAAAGTAACGCTTATTCTGGAAGCTAGTTCAATTATCGAGGTAACTTGTTTTCACTTAACGTGACACCAACCATTATATCTGTGTTGAATTAGAAATGATTACTTGTTTTAGGTTTCCATATGGACATTGACTTTAATAGTACTTTGTTGAATGAGAATTTCTTATTGGATAGCTTAAGAATCATTAGAGTATTTTGTTTTAAATAAGTGTTCACCCAACTGATACAACAATAATCAGATTAAATTTGTCGCAGGTTGAAAGCAAAGATTATAGATGGTGTGAAAATTGCAAGAGATATTAGAACAGAACTGAAAGTTGAGGTGGAGAAATGGGTAGCAGAGGGCAACAGGCATCCACATCTTGCCGCTATTCTTGTTGGACAAGATCCTGCCAGCAAATCTTATGTATCAAGTAAAATGAAAGCTGCAAAAGAAGTTGGTAAGTGAGGGAATGTCTGATCCCACTTTGTCACAATAACTCCTTTCATGGTAGTTGTTAAAAAATCCTATTTTTTTCCTTTCACTGTTTCCTCAGTGTGTAAAATCACAACATTTGTGTGCCATATGCTACCACCTCTCTCTGCACCCAGGTGAACTGGTCAAAGTCAAATCACAATATATGCCAATTTCTAATTTACATGAATTTCAGTTAGGAGGGAAACTGTTTTCTTAATTTATCAAAGTTTTTCAGGAGTTACAGTGAAGATATTGTATATACTATCACAGCAAACTTTGTTCATCTGAAATCCACAGGCATTCTGATACTGCTACTCTGTCTTAGCTATTGACTTTTTTTTTTTTTTTTTTTTTTTTTTTCAGTGCTGCTTGCTCCAACTTAGTAGATACTGAAGGTCAAATGTACATGGAGCACAGCATTTTTCATTTTAGGCCATTAGTATAAAATGTAACAGAAGTAAGTCAACAATTTTGCAATCTAATAATAAAGTCAAGCAAGATGTGAATAATTTTATTATTTTCAAATTTTACATTGACATTTAAGTAATGTAATTAAAAAAAAACTGTGGGATCACTCCAATTCATAAAATTCCACCACACATTCATGTCTGCAGTGGAAATACTTTTTTACTGAACAGAGTAGCCTAATTGATTTACAATTATTTGTTGTTTTATATAGTAAATAAGTTGATTTTTAAGCAGAGAAAACTGCTGTAGTGTATATATTATATCTGCATGATAGATTAAATATTTAGAGCTAATAACTGATTAAATAAATTAATTTCCAGGTATAACTACAAGTACAATAGCTTTAGCAGACACTGTAACAGAACAGGAATTACTGGATCATATACAGCAGTTAAATGAAGACGTGGCAGTGGATGGCATACTTGTTCAGGTAATAGTAGAAATAGCACTTGCAAGAAGGCACTTAAAGCAGTGAACTGTTAAAAAAACCTTGTCCTACTGCTTTCTCTTGTCTTCACTATGCACTGCAGATATTGCTAATAGTGAATGCTTCATACATTCTCTTGTACAGTACAAACAAATAATTACCAAAAATTTAGTATTGTAGGTAAAACACTTAAATACCATTAATAGTTTATTTTCATTGATGGATGGATTATTGTGTTTCACTGTTCTTAAGATTCTTTAGTTACCTTTACATTACAAGCTGAAAATTATTTCCTTCTTTTGGGCATTGCAAATGCCAGGTAGCAACGGAATACATAAAGTCAGTGATCAAGTCATTTAAATTATGAATAAAAGTTGTATAACAATTTCCTGAGGTTGACAGATGGTTATATGGTCATATAGACATAGGAAATTGTGCATTAGCATTAGTATTGGATATGATTATGGTGCAACAAATCAGTGCTTGCCAGCAAACAACTACATGCTGTAACAGCTGCAGTTTTCTTTTGGAATAAATTACTAGTATGGCTTCTACTAGCTTCACACATTATCTCATCTTATATGCAATTGTGTTGTCCAATATTCACTTTTCATATGATTTTGTAGCTGTGCAATAATTGTTGGTGCTGTGCAAGAAAAATCTATCAGGTAATGGACACAGTTCACTTTTTACTTCTATCCTCCCTTCTCTCACTGTTTCCAAATAGAAATGGGACTGAGCGATGTATCACAATGGCAAGTTATCTGTGCTCTCCCTAAATCACTCGAGGCAAATGCTGGGATGATTACTTTGTTACTTTGAAAAGAACATGGCCAGGTTTCTTTCCCACTACAAGTTTGTCATCAGTGGAATGCTCAACCCTAATTTTCCTTCCATATTTTCTTTCCTTGTCTCCCCCCCCCCCCCCCCCCTCTAGCTTTCCTTTAAGAGAGGTTCTTGGAGACATAGAATGGAAATATGATGTATGTACACCTTTGTGTCTCTCTTGCACATTAGAATTTTCATTTTGAAAAATGTACATCTGCTTGTGTTGCAATGCAGACATTGTTTATCTTAAGGTTGCATTTTTCTTTCAGTTGCCTCTGCCAGAGCATATAACTGAAAGGGCAATATGTAATGCTGTTGCTCCACACAAGGATGTTGATGGATTTAATATTGTCAATGTTGGTAGATTCTGTTTGGATATGAAAACCTTAATCCCATGCACTCCTCTGGGTGTACAAGAATTGATTAAGAGATCAGGTTTGTACTATTGCTTGTAACAAGTGGTAGGATTTAACTGTTCTGTTTGTATAAATATTTTTGGTGTTGGGTTATATGAAGTGAGCATTTTCTAGGTTTGTAATAGCAATTTGTGGAAATCACTTCATTTTACAAAAGATTTTCTGTTTATAAGTTGCAGACAGGCACAATTAAGACACTTATATAATGCTTTCAGCAACAGCCTTCATCAGCAAAAGAAACTCACACGATTCATATACACAACAAGCACACTTCACATATATATGACCACCAGCTCCAGCATCTTGGATCGAATGCTGGAATTGTTGGTCACGTGTGCATGAGGTGTGCTTGCTTGTATATATGAATTGAATTTATTTCTATTTTGCTGATGAAGGCTGTGGCCAAAAGCTTCATGCAAGTGGCTTTGAACAGTGCCTGTCTGCAACTCAACATGTCTTGTTAACGGTAAGTGGCAGTCCATTTTTTTTCCCACATTGTTGTCTTTATCTGTTACTGTTTAATTCAATGAAGGCAGAAGTAGAAAAAGTAAACAAATAATTCTTAGTGTTCATTTACTTTTGTTCTCATAATAGTTCACAAATAAGTTTCAGTGAAATAGGTTGACTATTAATTTTTCTTATGTTTCATAGGTGTAGAGACATTTGGGAAGAATGCTGTAGTTTGTGGCAGATCAAAGAATGTTGGCATGCCCATAGCAATGCTGCTTCATGCTGATGGTCAAGGTATGTTCACATTCTCAGATTTTAAGAGCCGTTATGGGTATCATAAAATTTTACAATACTAGTCTCTAATATAGTGCAACACAATTTAAAGAACAACAAAAATGTTGAATTTGCATACACTAACAGGTATTGGACCTGTTCTTTCTTTAGTTTCTATATTAAGTGTTAATTGCTCCAGAATTTCTGAGTTCACAGCAGCATTCTTGTATTATCTCCATTGTTGGGGCAGTGGTTGGAAGCTTTTATGGTATGTCAAGGAGAAAAATAATAGTTTTTTTCCTTGATGGAAAAAAATTAGTGCCTGTAAGATCCAAAAGACACGATTACTAAAAGCACAATGAAAGAAGGAATATGAGAAGACTAAGTTGCTTGGATAAAGTTTCTAAAAACCACGATTGGCAAGACAAAAAATAACAGTATTTGGGAAGAGATTGTGACTTACATTGGTAAAATCAGTAAGTTACAGATAAATGAAATAAATGAAATAAATGAATATTGACTGAATACATGAAGGAAAAATGTCACACAGATGTACATACATAGACAACTGATGACATTTAGATGTTCTGAAGAATAATCTACAGATGAAGAGACAAACATTCATTTTTTGATTATTAAAATTGATGGAAATGCAAAAGGATTATTGTATGTATCTGAAATAATTGCATCATACCTAGTACCATTTATAAGGCTTTTCATAATTTTGAAATATGGTACAGTGTAGTCGTGAGAAACCATTCCCATATTGTCTAAAGGATGTGTGGCGGCATTGAGCAACACACAACATATTAGTTTCAAATTTTCATCTGGTAATTGAAAATGTAAAGTGATCCTGCACTTGCAGGTACAGCTTTGAACAATTTTTGTGCCATTTGTAAATCTGTTTCTAACAATGATGCTCTTTGTTGTTGCAGAAATCAAACTTACGTTACACTTAAACAGTATTCACTCCTTGCATTCTAGCATTGGTAAGACAATAAATAACAGTATCATTAACAAAAGAAAAGGAAAAAATACAGCATAACTATTGCAAAGCTGTTATTCAGTTTCGAAATACTCAAATAAAACATTGGAATGTACTCTATCTAAAGAAATCAAATGACTTCTGAGAGTATGTGTGAGTGTGAGAGAGAGATTTCTGATTTTTTGGACATCTCTGAAACAAGACGCCACACATCTATGAATATACGTGCATTGATGACCACTGATCATTTCCATGTGGATACATGGATACACTCCCCCCTCCCCCTTCCCCGTACTCCTGCGGAAATCAGTGTGAGGCTGCGAGCAATGAGTATGGTGGAGAAGGGGCGCTATGTAAGTAGTATGCAACAAGTTGGGAATTTGGGATGGACGGGAAGCATGCTCAGTTAGACAAAGTAAGTAAGGTGACCACGTCCACAAATTGGAAAATCCGGTTTCATTTCCTGGTCCAGCAAAAATTTTAACTTGTCACATTGAATTCATTTCAGTGTCAGATTGCATCTGATGTCAGAATTTCTACTTTATTTCGCATTTGATATTGTTTTTCCTTTGTCAATGCAGGCTTTTTCAGCGAATTTTGATGATGAAGTCTTCTCGGGTTATCAGCCAATCCAAGGCATTGTTCTGCAGCAACATTTTGACAAGCTTCCTACTTGTCATCTTCAGGCGACGACTGAGGCTCACGTCTATTGCATGCCTTTATAGTCACCAGATCGCATGCTCCTCTGCAGTGGCTGTGTCAGTTGCATGTCTCCAGAAGGGATGTCACAGATGGTGCTGGGGAGAGCCATGGACTGGGGAACTTGCTGTGTGCTGGAGGGTCCAGACATTTCGTCCTGGCACTGCCTGTCTGTTCCATCTGCTACCTTTATTGCCTTTGCATCAGAGCACTCCTGGCAATACTTGCAGCTGCTACTTCCCATGCAGAGCTCAGCTGGAAACTACTATCCTGGCAAAAAAGATCATCATGGACCTGTGTCTGAACTGCCTCTTTGGTAATCATCACAGAACCCATTCGCCTGGCACAGCACCCTGCTACGTTCAAAGTGAAACATATTACCTTCATTGATGCTGAGCTCTGTGACTACAGATTTGTTTGTTTGGCCAAGGTTAACACTTCCCACATTCTGAATAGCACTGTGAAATACACCATTGCATCTGGTCGATGTATTGTTTGTCACGATAGCAATTGATGCTATTGACTCCATACGATGGTAGTCCTAATCTGTCTTTCATTGAGCTGAGCGTAGTTTTGGTTTTAGGTGGGAATGGTTTTGACATTATTTTTCTCCAGAATCCTGGCAGTCCTGGCCCTGGCTGATCCAGCATGTGGAAGGAATGCCAGTTGGTTACTCTTCTTCCAGGTTATTTCCTTGCTTGGCTGTAGATCATATCTCTGAGTAGCTGTTACTGTGAAAGGTTTCCCGAGGATGATGTAACTTGTTGGGTAGACGCTCCTTGTTCCCTTGTACTCTGTGCACCAAGGTTGTAACCACATATATCTCTTGTGCTGGATGGTGGCAGCTGTACCAAAACACCAGTAGCTGCCACCATCCAGCACAACTGAAATCTGTGCTCACTATCTTGGTGCATAGAATGTGAGACATAAGTGACAAGGAGAGTCTACACTCTTGAATTGCAGCACTTGTGGGGGAAATCTCTCACAGGAAAGGCTGCTCGAAGACACAGGTAAGACGCACTCTCCAGCCAAGTGAGAAGAAGAAAGATGATGACCTGGATGAAGACACAAAGTGTCTGGTGTTCTTTCCCTATGTGGCCGAGATTGCCAGGATTATGGACAGCAGAGCACAGCCTCAACAAAGGTAGTGCGTTTAACTTAGAACAGACCAGGGTGCTGTGCAGAACATGAAACATGTGCAACCAGGAGACAGGTTCTGGGGCTCAATCGTCAAGAGGCAGTGAAGATATAGGTTCATGATGATCTTATCAACCAGGATAGTAGTTTCCAACTGTGCTCCACGTGAGATGTGCCAGTTGCGAAAACATGCCAAAAGCACTCTGATGTGAAGATGACCATGGCAGCAGATGGAATAGACAGCTAGTATGTGATGATTTGACCCTCCAGTGCTTCTTCACTACCATCTGCAGCTCTCTTCACCGTCTGTGACATCGGTTCCGAAGATGCATGATTGGCACAGCCATTGCAGATGAGGCAGAGGAACTTATAGTCCAGTGGCTATAAAGACAAGCAATGGACATGAGTCCAATATTTTGCCTGAAGATCACGAGTAGGAACTTTTAGGAACTTTGTTGAAATGTTGCCACAGGACACTGCCTTAACTCAGCTGATAACCAGAGAAGACATAATCATTATTTTTATTTTTTTCTGTAATAAAAATGTGAAAGGTGCTCTTTTAATTTTGAAATCCTTTGTATTTGACTTCTAAATGTGATTGTTAATTGTGATAAAATACAAAAAAAGCCCTTTCCTTTCAGACATCTTAATTTGAATGAAGCCACTGCACCTTTGTGTTACTGAGTGGGATTAGAAGTGTAATATGATGGTTAGAACCGTTGAACATGTGCGGTTTTTATTTGATTGCATTTTTTTATATAATTTTTCTAAAGTTATTTAGTAGCTGTTCTAGTCACTGGAAACATAAAACTTTGTGTATATACATATAGATGCTATAATCTCTATGCACATAAAGTAAATTCTGTTGCAGGAGAAACTTCAGCAATGGATGCTACAACAACAATCTGTCATAGATATACACCACCTTCACAGCTTGCTACACTGACAAAACATGCTGATATAATAGTTTCAGCTGCAGGTAAGCAACTTTAACATAAGCCAAAACTTTTTATTCAATAGGAACACACCTATTAAAGGCCTTAATACATAGTCCAAACCTTGCAGTAAAGAATGGTAGACATTCTTCAAATAAAAATTATAACATATTTCTATTCTTCATTGTAGTAAATGTATTCCTCAACCTTCCTATTTGTATAAAGCTGCAATGGACCTCCTGCCCCCCCCCCCCCCCCCTCCCCCGCTGACCGGTGTGGGCGAGCAGTTCTAGGCCTTCAGTCTGGAACCGCGCGACCGCTACGGTCACAGGTTCGAGTCCTGCCTCGGGCATGGGTGTGTGTGATGTTCTTAGGTTAGTCAGGTTTAAGTAGTTCCAAGTTCTTGGGGACTGATGACCTCAGATGTTAAGTCCCATAGTTCTCAGAGCCATTTGAAACCCCCCCTCCTCCCGCAAAACATACAAAACAATAAGACAGACAGAAAATGCTGCCATCTTCCTGAGTGACAGCTTTGCTCAACAGTGTGTCATATATTAGCAATACTTATCTCAACAGACAAATTAATTTAAATGATATTAGTCTGATGAACAGAATTTTCTCAGTAAAGCAGTCTCATCTTTTCAGCAAAATGCCACATTTTATTCCATCTAAGTGGATTGATTATAATTGATAATGTGAAAATCTATGTTAAAAAATGATCTTCTTACACTACAGTAATCTTTTTTTTTTTTTTTTTTTAAATTTCTATGAACCTTTCCTATCTTGATTCTGTTTTTATTGCTGTTGGCACTTAGTATAGAATAATTTACACAGAAACATAATAACGTGAAGTGAGGTAATCTGCACTTTTCCACTGCTTATTCCAGCTGTTTCATATTTTTATGAATTGTTATTAGTGAGTTATTTTGAGAAAAGTATTAACTGTAATGAGTAATATGTCTTGAAAAAGCTAGTTGGGGAGCTTGCACAAGCAATAATTTTCTGGTAGGACAAACAAAAAATTATTTATACAAAAAAACAAGAGTGTAACACAATCATCCTCCTTTGCTGGCCATAGCAGTCTGCTACTCACCGACTTTTTATTCGGTAATTGGTGTATGGGACAGGTCTTGCATGTAGGTCTATTGCAGGGATAAGAACCACGAGGTGAGGGGTTGGGGGTAGGGATGGACAAGGACAGTGTTTGATTTAGAAGGGGGGGGGGGGGGGAGGTTACAATACTGTTGTCTTCCAGGAGGGGTTGTTAGAAACTGACTTCTGAAAACATTAATTTAACACTTTTTGCACCTTCTGGAAATGTAAATGTAGCATATGCACTAGTAAAATATGAAGTTATGTCATACCACATTTCAAAATCTGCAGTTCAGATTTATGTTTGTCAGAGGTACCAGTGTGTACTGACACAAATCGAGCACTGCACAAGGACATTGTTTAGGTTCAATGGGTAGCCGAATATCACTGGAAAGGGGGGGAGGGAGGGTGGTAGATGATGAAAGGTGGTCAAAACCCTGGCAGAGAATGTGATTCAATTGCTCCACTGCAGTGCTCCTTTGTGGCCAGACAGCAGGCTTGTGAGAGGTGGTAGGTGACTGAAGGGACAAGGCATGGGAGATCTGTTTCTGTACAAGGTTGGGAGGGTGATGTCAGTTTGTGAAGGCCTCAGTGAGACCCTTACTATATTTGGAGAGAGACTGCTCGTTACTGCAGATTTGACAGCCACAGATGGCTAGGCTGTGTGGAAGGGACTTCTTGGTATGGAATGGGTGGCAGCTGTCGAAGTGGAGGTATTGTTCATGCTTGGTAGGGTAGATGTGAACAGAGGTACTATGTAGCCATCCTTGAGGTCAAGATCAACATTAAGGAAGGTGGCTTGTTGGGTTGAGGAGGTCTAGGTGAAGCATATTGGGCAGAAAGTGTTTAGGTTCTTGAGGAATGGGAATAGGTTGTCCTCACCTTCAGCCCAATCACAAAGATGTCATCAGTGAATCTGAACCAGGTGAATAGTTTGAGATAGTGGGTGGTTATGAATGATCCTCTACATGTCCCACAAATAGGTTGGCGTAGGATGCTGTCCCGTGGATGCCCATTGCAGTACCACAGATTTGTTTTATGTTATGCCTTCAAAGGAGAAGTAATTGTGGGGGAGGCTGTAGTTGGTCATGGTGACTAGGAAGGAAGTTTTAGGTTTAGAATCAATTTGGTGTTGGGAAAAGTAGTGTTCAGCAGCAGTATGGCCATGGAGGATGTTAATGTGGAGTGCAAAGATGGCATCAACACTGATGAGCAGAGTGCTGGGTGGTAAAGGATCAGAAACTGAGAAGAATTGATGGAGGAAATGATTGGTGTCTTTTGCATGGGGCAGTAGGTTACAGGTAATAGGTTGAAGGTGTTGGTCCATGAGATCAGAGATCCTTTCTGTGGGGGGTGCAGTAACCAGCCACAATGGGGCACCCAGGGTGGTTGAGTTCATGAACTTCAGGAAGCACATAGGAGTACTGCAAATGGTGGGATGAGGAGACAGATAGACTCAGAGGAGAGGTTTTGGGGAGGGCGTAAGGACTGGAGATCCTGATGGATTTTGGAAATTAGGTCACTGTGGTAGGTTTTATAGGTGGATGTGTCAAATGGCTAGTGGAGACCCTTTGCCAGGTAATCCTTGTGGTTCATAACCACAGTACTGTTTTCTGGAAGTAGGATTATAAGTCTGAGATCAGTTTTTAGGTGATGGAGAGTGAGGTTGGTTTCCATGTTGTGGGATTTGGGGAATGACAGTGAGGTGACCTGTAAAGTTAGGAAATTCTGGAAAGTTAACAAAGAGTGATTCGGGGGCAATGGGGGTGGATCAGTTGGATGGAGGAGTGAACTGAGTCAGGCAGGATTCAAGTTTTTTTTTTAGGTTGAGGCTTAGTGATAGGGTTAGTGGCAGAAAGTATTTCCACTCTACAGACTTGGAGAAGGAGAGGTGGTCTTCAACAAGCCCATAGTGATTGAATTTGGGAGTGGGGCAGAAGGTAAGTCTTTTTGAAAGGATCAGGGACTTTGGAGGACAGGTTCATGACAGTGTTTTGGATTTGTTTTCGTTGTGGATTCCATATGGTGGTGGAAGGAAAATTCTGAGGGGTGTGGTGAATGTAGTATGTGTGCGAGGCATGGTTTGCCAGCAAGGAGGAGATGAGGGAGAGATTCAATGGAGGCTGTCATCGAGCTGGTTGCGAGTGGTTGTCCAGGTGGAACGGGAGGTGAACAGTTTGGAGAGGTTTTTTGAGGTGGCATTGTGCATGCTACTGTAGTTCCAGTAGGGCAAGAGTTTCAATCTGGGGGATGGGATTTAGGAATTTGGGATTGCAGAACAGGAGAATTTTTTGGGTGGAGAGAAGGTGTTGCAATGAGGTTTGGGCCTGGTTTATATATTTTTGTAGGATAAGGTTGGTGAGGGCAATGGCCTGACAGAATTTGAAGAGATAGAGGTCATTGTGGAAGGAGAGGCTACACCTGGAGATTGGTAATTCGGTTGTCGGGTAGATGCCATGAGCTAGGCAATAATGCAGGAACAGTATGTGGGACTAGGTTCTGGCTAGGGATAGGGAAACTTTTTTGTATTGGTGCAAGTGGAAGGAGCAAGAAGCTTTAGTGGGATATAAGGAAACATGTAAAAATATGTGGAATAATTCACAAAAAAGATGAAGGATAAGGTAATGGGGAAAGTGGTGAGAGCTGATGAGGGATTAAGGCTGACAGTGAAAGCAAAAAAAAAGAAAAAAACTAAACGCACATGAATACAGAGATTAAAAAGAAATAATGAAAAGATGGTAATAGTGGGATGCAGGTCAGTGAGTGGATATGTGTGAAGATAGGGGACAGTGGGTGTAACTGTTCATATGAATGGCTACTGCTGCCAAACTGTTGACAAGACAGCTGGACCACCCAATTGCTGAACGTGCCGCCCAACTTGTTGTGGTTCAGTTCAATGACTGCTTTACAGCATTTGTCAAATGGATCCTTCCTATCAACATTAGCATTTTCTGAAATGCACAGATGGGAGCTCTCCCTACAACATATCCTCCATTCTTATAATCTCCCCCAGCCCCTCCCTCTGCTAATCACTGTTTTCCAGCTCCTTCCCTGCTCCCAATCCAGCATAGCCCTCGCCTTCTATTCCACCAATGCCATCTAAAGGTTCTTCTCTTCTCTAGTTCTCCCCTCTCCCTTTTCTGCTCCTTGCTGCCTCTCCTCCCTCCCTCCTTCCCTCCCCCCCCCTTTCTCCCTCAACCTCAAAACAACATCCTGACTGTACACCCAGCAGTCCTATCCTGTCCCCACCACATACCTGCATGCTCTCGCAAGTAGCACGTCACCTTCCCCCACCCCCACCTCGCTGTCCTTCCCCCTTCCTAACTCATGCCTCTTCCTTATACCCACCAACCACCATGGATTGCTGCTCACATCAGAACTTCTATTTTTGTTTTACTAGAATGTAAAAATCATTTAATACAAGGTGAATGACTTATTGACTGCAGAGTTTTTCAAATATGTATTAACTGCATTTCAGGTGTTCCAAATTTAATACGGGCAGATATGGTGAAGAAAGGTTGTTGTGTCATTGATGTTGGAATTACAAGAATAAAGGATGTTAAAACTGGAAAATCAAAACTAGTTGGTGATGTTGACTATGAAGGTAAGCAGTGTTAGTTAAAAAAATGGTAGAACTGGATCTTTGCTTGTGTTTTTGTGTTTGATGGTGCTAATATATTGCAAGGACTAGAAGTCAGTGCATTGAAGTTTGGTTTGTTAATATAGAGAATCCCTTATTTTACATTTGTTGTTTGTCCTGCCTGTGGCAACTGCCCAACCATGATTTAGTAATTATTCAAATTTTAATAATGAGGCTACAAACCCATACTACCATCACAGGTATCAGTTACCTTAAAGGAGGAGAGTCGTATACGCTGATGTGCAAAAACGTTATCACTGCCCACTGTGAGGTTGAATGCCTCCTGGTGGTGTTGCAGGTGCATGATGCAGTAAGGAAAGAATGTAAGCAAAAGAGAGGCAAATGGGCAATCATTATAGCGAAAGTATGTGTTGCAAATATGGAAATCCACTGATAAGTGATTTTTGACAAAGCACACATTGTTGTGGTGCTGCAACTGGAAACAAGAATCTCTGAAATGGCGAAGCTGGTCACCTGTTAGCATACTTCTGTTGTGAGCAGCTAAGGAAAATGGTTGAAGGATGAAGCCCGTAGGGCTTATGGTATTGGATGACATCATGATAAAATGTAGAGGTTGGAGGATCCCCCAATATGTAATCCAGAGTAGGCAGCGATCTGTGGCAGATCAGATAAGAGTACAAGGCTCATGCAGGCAAAAGTGTTTCAGAGCACTCCATTCAAAGGCCATTGTTGAACATGGAGTTCCATGTCACATGATCCCTATGTGTTCCTGTGTTGACCCAATAACATTATCAGTTATGATTGCAGTGGGCACAATGTCACTGAGATTTCACTGTGGATCAGTATAACCATGTCACCTGTTGAATGAATTGCATATCTCGTTACACCAGGTAGATTGTTAGGTCTTTACACACAGTCATCCAGGAGAATGGTTATACAAAACATGCACTGAGCCACAGATGCAGGCTGGTGAGAGCAGAATTATGCTGTGGGGGTACCCTGAGTTGGTCTTCCATGTTATTTGTGGTGGTAATCAAAGGCATCATGTTGGCAGCGAACTACATGAACATTATTGTGGACCAGCTGAATCACTTCCCTCTACAGTTATGACATCTTCCAGCAAGATAACTGTCCATTTTGCAAGGTCAGAATCATGCTATTGTTGTTTGAGGAGCTTTATATTGAACTCACATTGATGTCTTAGCCAGCAAATACGCCAGATGTATACCCATTGGAAAACATACTGGGTGGCAGCTGTGTGCCTGCAAACCACCCTCTCATGGTGTGTGGGAATTGCTTGACCTGTGCATACACGTCTGGTGCCACATACTTCGGAATCCTGTCAAGACTTGTGCAATCCATGTCAAGCAGAATCTCTGTTGTACTGTGTTTGAAAAGTGGAACAACACATTATTAAATAGGTGGTAATGTTTTGGCTCATTTGTGTGTGTGTGTGTGTGTGTGTGTGTGTGTGTGTGTGTGTGTGTGTGTGTGTGTGGGGGGGGGGGGGGGGGGTAGTGTGTGAGTTTTAATCGAAGGCATCATGTCGGCAGAGAACTACATGAACATTATTGTGGACCACCTGCATCACTTCCCCTTACAGTAATTATCCTAATCTTGTCCTCACAATCCCTATGTGAGTGATATGCAGGGGGCTGTAGTATATTCTTAATCGTGTAAAGCCTGTCCTTGAAACTTTAGTAGACTTTCTCAGGATCTTCGAGTCTTCCAGTTCAGTTCCTTTAGTATCTCTGTCACACTCTGCCATCACTCAAACCTGTGACCATTTGTGCTGCCTTCTCTGGATACATTCAAATCCTCTCTTAGTCCTGTTTGGTATGGGTCCCACACACGTGAGCAGTATTCTAGAATTGGTCACATGAGTGATTTGTAAGTATCTTTTTGTAGATTCATTCCACTTCCCCATTATTCTACCAAACATCTGAAGTCTACCATGTGCTTTACCCACAACTGAGCCTGTGTGATTATTCCATTTCATATCTGTACAAAGTGTTACAACCAGATATTTGTGAGAGTTGGTGAATTCCAGCAGTGACTCATTGATAGTATAGTCATAAAATGCTAAATTTTTTGGATTGTGAAGTGCACAGTTTTACATTTTTGAACATTTAAAAGTGGTTGTCAATCATTCCACCACTTTGAAATCTTATCAAGATCTGACTGAATATGTATGTAGCTTCTTTCAGATAGTTCTCCATCATAGATAAGTGCATCATATGCAAAAAGTCTGTGGTAACCATTAATATTATTCCTCCTCCTCCTCCTCCTCCTCCTCCTCCTCCTCCTCCTCCTCCTCCTCATGATCATCATCATCATCAAAGACTGATTATACCTTTCAGCATTCAGTCTGGAGCATAGCCCACTTATAAAATTCCTCCATGATCCCCTATTCAGTGCTAACATTGGTGCCTTTTCTGATGTTAAACCTATTACTTCAAAATCATTCTTAACCGAATCCAAGTACCTTCTCCTTGGTCTGCCCCGACTCCTCCTACCCTCTACTGCTGAACCCATGAGTCTCTTGGGTAACCTTGCTTCTCCCATGCATGTAACATGACCCCACCATCTAAGCCTCTTCACCCTGACTGCTATATCTATAGAGTTCATTCCCAGCTTTTCTTTGATTTCCTCATTGTGCACACCCTCCTACCGTTGTTCCCATCTACTAGTACCTGCAATCATCCTATCTACTTTCATATCCATAACCTCAACCTTGTTGATAACGTAATCTAAATCCACCCAGCTTTCGCTCCCATACAACAAAGTTGGTCGAAAGATTGGACGGTGCACAGACAACTTAGTCTTGGTACTGACTTCCTTCTTGCAGAAGAGAGTAGATCGTAGCTGAGCGCTCACTGCATTAGCTTTGCTACACCTCGCTTCCAGTTCTTTCACCATGTTGCCATCCTGTGAGAATATGCATCCTAAGTACTTGAAACTGTCCACCTGTTCTAACTTTGTTCCTCCTATTTGGCACTCAATCCGTTTATATTTCTTTCCCACTGACATTACTTTCGTTTTGGAGATGCTAATCTTCGTACAATAGTCCTTAAATTTCTGATCTAGCTCTGAAATATTACTTTGCAAACTTTCAATCGAATCTGCCATCACAACTAAGTCATCTGCATATGCAAGACTGCTTATTTTGTGTTTACATATCTTAATCTCACCCAGCCAGTCTATTGTTTTCGACATATGATCCATAAATAATATTAACAACAGTCGAGACAGGTTGCAGCCTTGTCCTACCCCTGATGCTACTCTGAACCATGAACTCAATTTACCGTCAACTCTAACTGCTGCCTGACTAGCCATGTAAAGACCTTTAATTGCTTGCAAAAGTTTGCCTCCTATTCCATAATCTCGTAGAACAGACAATAACTTCCTCCTAGGAATCCGGTCATATGCCTTTTCTAGATTGATAAAGCATAGATACAATTTCCTCTTCCACTCATAACACTTCTCCATTATTTGCCGTAAGCTAAAGATCTGGTCTTGACAACCTCTAAGAGGCCTAAACCCACACTGATTTTCATCCAATTGGTCCTCAATTAAATACTCGCACTTTCCTTTCAACAATACCAGAGAAGATTTTTACCCACAACGCTGATTAAATAGATACCTCTGTAGTTGTTACAATCTTTTCTGTTTTCATGTTTAAAGATTGGTGTGATTACTGCTTTTGTCCAGTCTGATGGAACCTGTCCTGACTCCCAGGCCATTTCGATTATCCTGTGTAGCCATTTAAGACCTGACATTCCACTGTATTTGATGAGTTCCCACTTAATTTCATCCACCCCAGCTGCTTTATTGCATTGCAATCTATTGACAGTTTTCTGCACTTCCTCAAATGTGATCCTATTTCCATTATCATTCCTCTCCCATTGTACCTCGAAATCTAAACATTACTGAACGTATTTTCACCTACATTGAGCAACTCTTCAAAATATTCCCTCCATCTGCCCAAGGCATCCACAGGATTCACCAACAGTTTTCCTGACCAGTCCAAAATACTTGTCATTTCCTTCTTACCTCCCTTTCGAAGATTGCTAATTACACTCCAGAATGGTTTTCCAGCAGCTTGACCCATAATCTCCAACCTGTTTCCGATTTCTTCTTGGATGCTGCAATTATCTGTTTGGCTTTGTTTCTTTCTTCAACATAACTTTCTCTGTCTACCTGAGTTCTAGTATGTAGCCATTTTTGATATGCCTTCTTTTTCCTTTTACAGGCTGCCTTGACTGTGTCATTCCACCAAGCTGTTTGCTTCATCCTACTTTTACACACTACTGTTCCAAGACATTCTTTAGCCACTTCTAGTACTGTGTCCCTGACCTTGTCCATTCCTTTTACACTGACTGTAATTGACTACATTCAACTAACTGGTACCTTTCTGAGATTGCTGTTACGTACTTGTACCTGATTTTCTTATCCTGAAGTTTCTCCACTTTTATCCTCCTACATATGGACCTGACCTCCTGCTCTTTCAGCCTCACAATCCCAATTTCACTGTAGATTAAATAATGATCAGTGTCATCAAAGAATCCCCTGAATACACGTGTGTCCCTAAGAGCCTTCCTGAATTCCTGATCTGTTATTATATAGTCAATGACAGATCTGGTTCCCCTGCTTTCCCAACATACCGGTGAATGTTCTTATGTTTAAAAAAGGAGTTTGTGATTACTAAGCCCATACTGGCACAGAAATCCAAGAGTTGTTTCCCGTTCCTGTTGGCCTCCATATCCTCTCCAAATTTACCCATAACCTTTCATTACCCCTCTGTTCGATTTCCAATCCTGGCATTAAAATCACCCATGAGCAGAACACTGTCCTTGTCCTTTACTCTAACAACTACATCACTGAGTGCCTCATAAAAAATATCCATCTTATCTTGATCTGTCCCTTCACAATGCGAATATACTGACACAATCCTAATTTTCTTGCTAGACACTGTCAAATCTATCCACATCAATCGTTCGTTTACATACCTTATTGTAACTGTGCTGGGTTCCATTTCTTTCCTGATGTAAAGCCCTACACCCCATTGTGCTATTCCTGCTTTGACTCCTGACAGGTAGACCTTGTATTCTCCCACTTCCTCTTCTTTCTCACCCCTTACCCGAATGTCACTAACAGCTAAAACGTCCAGCCCCATCTTACTTGCAGCTTCTGCCAGCTCTACCTTCTTCCCAGAGTAGCCCCCATTGATATTAATAGCTCCCCATCTCATTACCATTTGTTTGCCAAGTCGTATCTTAGGAGTCCCTGGTTTGTCAGTTAGAGGTGGGACTCCATCACCTCCAAAGGTCCGAGGCATTTTGCTCTGATTGTTGCCAGCATCATATTTAAAGTACCAGGGAAGCAGGTTGCTAGCCTTACTTGCCCCGAGTCCCATTGGGTTTTACCCCTAACGGCTGAGGAACTAACCGGTGGATTTGGTAGTCTTTGCCGTATGAGCACAAAGGTGACCACAACTCAGAATATGTCCAAGATGCCCAGCCTTATTCCAAAGTAACTGGTATCCCAACTGTCGGGACCACTTACTTGGCCACTCATACGTTGCCCGTGGTTCATGAACTAGGACATGACTACAGGAACCCACACCATGAACCACTAATATTATTCCTAATGTATTAAAATAAAACATGAACAGCAAGTGTCCCAACACACTTCTACATCTGACGATGACCCTCCATCCAAGATAACATGTTGCATTGTCGCTATCAAAAAGTCCTCAATCCAGTCACAAATTTCACTTGATACCCCATATGATGATACTTTTAACAATAAACATAGATGTGGTACTGAGTCAAATGCTTTTTGGCCATCAAGAAATACTGCATCTACGTGACTGCCTTCAACCAAAGCTTTCAGTATGTCTTGTGAGAAAAGTACGGGTTGTGTTTCACATGATTCCAAAAAATGAATCAATGCTGGCTGCCATTGAGGTGTTCATTCTGTTAAAGATACCTCATTTTGTTTAAGCTCGGAATATGTCATAAGATTCTACAACAAATTGATGTCGGGGCTATTGGATGGTAGTTTCGTGGATCACTTCTACTACCCTTCTTGTGGACAGGTGACCTGTGCCTTTTCCAAGAACTGAGCACAGTTTTTTGTTGGAGGGATTTACGATAGGTACAAATTCAGCATAAAATCTGACAGGGATTCCATCAGGGCCTGGAGCTAGTTCAATTTTAACGGCTTCAGCTGTTTCTCAACACCACTGAAAATAATATTTATTTCATTCATCTTTTCAGTGTATGGGAATTAAATTGGGGTAATTCTCCAGGATTTTCTTTTGTAAAGGAACACTTGAAAATGGGATTAAGAATTCCAGCTTGTGCTTTCAGTTCCTGTCACATTCTGTAGAGACTGGCCATTGACTTTGGTGCTACTAACAGCATTTAAATATGACCAGAATTTGTTAGGGTTTCTGAAAGATAACTTGACTGTATTCTGCTACAATGGTCATTGAAGGCATTACACATTGCTCTTTTGACCAAATGTGTTTCATTCAGTATATCTCTGTCTACAGCCAGACACTTCATTTTACACCTATTATGCAGTGACCTGTTTCTTTAGAAGTTTCTCTACAGTGACTGTATACCATGGAGGTTCCCTCCCAAAATGGACTGCTCTGTTAGGTATGTATCTATTCAGTGCATGTTCAGCTATTCTTTTAAACTTAAGCCAGAGTTCCTCTACATGCTTCTACCCTGTGCTGAAAGTTTCAGGTTCTTCATTGAGATAGGACACAACTAGATTTTTTGTCTAGTTTACTGAACATACATATCTTCCTGCTTGTTTTAGTCGTCCTTTGTACTTCGGTCATCATTGTTGCCACAATCGCATCTTGATCACTGATACCAGTTTCAAGATGGACATCCTCAAAGACGTAAAGTCTATTCACTGCCATTAAATCCAACATACAAAGTGTGTAAAAAAAATCATCTGATTTGGAACGTCTATATTTCTAAAAGTAATAAACATATACAATGAAATTTTTTTTTAATGAATGGGAAACTTTTTTTTTCCCCTCCTTCATACCTTTTTATAGGTGTTCAAAATGCCCCCTTGAAGTGCACCATATATGTCAATGCGGTATTCAGATTGTTCCCACACTGCAGCGAGCATGTCTTGAGTTACAGCTTCCACAGCTGCTGTTATGCAATATCTCAATTCATCCATTGTTCTTAATAATGGAGGCACGTTAACAGTCTTTTATAAACACCGATAAGAAATAATCACATACTGTCGGGTCTGGTGACCATGGAGGCCAGTAGTGTAAGGCTGAATAATTTGGTCCAGTGTGACAGATGCATCGTTCAGTAATCCTTTGATTTAAAAATTCCATCCCTTCCAGATGCCAATGTTGCGGTGCTTCATCCTGTTGCTAAATGAAGTCATTTGAATTAGTCTCCAAATGTGGGAAAAGAAAGTTCTCGAGTATATAGAGATGTGTAGCAGTGTTCTCGCCAAAGAAAAATGGACCATACACAGTTACCCATGAAACTGCACAAAACAAATTAAATTTTTGAGAGTCCCTCTCATGTTGTACAACTTCATATGGTTATTATGTACCCCATATTCTTACATTATGATGGATCACCTTTGCACTTAAATGGACTGTTGCCTTGACACTAAACACTAAGCATGGAAGGAAACTGTCATCCTCCACCTTTCCAAGGACAAAATTACAGAACTCCACACATTGTCATGTCACATTCATGAAGAGCTTGCAGTAGCTGAATTTTGTATGGTTTCACATTTAAATATCGACACAACATACTGCAGACGGACATCAGGAGCATGTTGAGCTGCACAGTAAACAGATTTCTGGGGACTCCTTGTGAAACTATGGCGGATACGTTTGGCGTCTGTGTCACACTTGGGGATGACCCAGCGATTTGCCTTTACACAAACAACTTGGTCGTGGCATTTTATCATGCTCTGTGCTGTAAGAGGATCTACACCGTACATAGTAAGAAAGTCTTTCTGAACAGTCATTACTGACACGCACTACGCAAAACAAAGAACACAAAACCCTTTCTGTTGTCCCAACACCATTTCTACTAGAACTGAAGTGGGTACAAATTTCTGCTACCTAGTGGGAACCATGTAAAACTCGAGAGTTTGCACTTTCCAACAGTATGTTGTTCTTACACATCTCTCAAATAATATAATAGTTAAGATTTTTTTTTAAATCATACAATTCTTTAGATCCATCTATATTTTCAACATGAGTGGGGTTCCTAACTATTTGTTCTAGGTAGTTTTCAGAGAAGGTATTTAGTAATGTTTCACATAATGTCTTACCATGCCCATTACTAACAAGTGTAATTTTCCCAATTGATTACTGAATAATTAAAGTCTCCAGCGATGATTTCAGTATGATTTGGATCTTGTGTACAAATGAACTGAGATGTTCTTTAAAGCTTCTGGTTACATAAGTAGATTAGTCTAGTGAGCAATAGGAGGATCCAGTTATCATTTTATATCCACCTCTGGTGCTGAGTCTTGCCCAAACAGTCTCGCATGCAGCTTCAATTTCCATCTCAGTGGATTTCAGTGTCTTGTCGACTGCTACAAATACACCACTTCTTTTTTCCATTTTCCATCCTTTCAATATACACTCAGATATTCCCCAAAAATCTTATTGCTTTTGATTTCAGGTTTCAACCAGCTTTCTGTACACAATGTTAAGTGAGCTTCACTGCTTTTCAGGAGTGATTCAAACTCTAGCACTTCGTTGTGAATACTTCGGCAGTTAACCATTAGGATTTAAGTAGTGTCACCTGTGGGAGACGTTTCTTTCGATCTTACACCAATACTTCTTGGTTTCCTATAGCTTTTGTTATTTGGATTGGATGGACAGTTGCCTAATTACCCTTGTGCACACCCTGCACACAGTCGGCTACCTGAGGAGCAGCCTCTAACATTTAGTGCAAACTTGACCCATTCAGGGGCACATATGGTTGTCTCAGTTCTCAGCCCTGGGGGACAAGTCCAGGAAGTTACAGCATGTACAGCATGGTCTGTCACAGAATTTTCAAAGTCTCTGGTTCAGTCCTTCCACTGGACTCAGAACCAAAGGGCTAGGATCAATTCTGGGGACAATGCTGTAAATTTTGAACTTTGTTGAAACTCCACACACAGGGTCAGTCTTCTCAACCTTCTCTGCCAATTGCTGGAATGACCCAAGTATGACCTGGGAGCCCAGACAACAGGCATCAGTTAGTAGCACCATGTTCCCTCAATGGCTGTTGGAATAGCTTCTTCAATAAGATGATGAATGAGGCTCTCGGACAAACACACTGAGTGCACCTAGTATCCTTTCCTGTCCCTTGCTGCCATTTCTCTAACACATAACATCATTCGCTGTATGTCTGAACTGCCGACAAGTAATAGACTCCTACACTTTTGTGTTTGCCTCTTGTTGACACTGAATCAAAGAGATTTTCTCCAACAGGTGAAGCGAGTCCCACTGGCTCAGATTCAGTGAGACGGCACTTCAAACTTGTCAGTTAGGGGGATTGGTACAACACCTGGGTCCTCACCCACCCTGTAAAGGATAACTAGATCTACCGTTGACACCACTCACAGTGAAGTGGACGAGCAATGACAGATCCTGTACTTTGAGAGGAGACAGGATCCACAGGAGAGGATAAAACTTGGGGTACCTCTGGTACTGGTATCACAGGTACATGATTCTCAGGAGCACCAACTACTAATCATTTGACAGTAGTCAGGGTGATTTCCAGCTGCTTACAAATGTCAGCCAATTCATTCCATGTTTGAGAACAGCATTCACAGTTGGGCTGCATTTTGGCTAGTGCATTATATTAGAAGGCAATGAACCAATAACTTTAAATTAAGCCTACTAATTACCTTCTAATCTGTTGAGCTAAATAGTTGCTAATTCCCTATGAGAATTGAAGCAAATACACAAAATGAAATCTCTATTAAGGCAACACAAAAACCTGTGTAAAAGTTACTAGTTTCCTGAAACATTTTGAGGTTTATTATATTTGTTAACAAACTGGAAATAAGAGTTAATTTGTGATAGAGGTAGATAATATATAGGGCTACTCATCTTCAAGGGAAAACTAGATGTAACACAATATGTTAGTTAGAATACCTGTCACAGTAACTAAATCACTCATAGATTACACAAAGGATAATGGTAACTTCTGAAAATTTTCAAAAACCCCATGTTTATTTGCATTGATATGTGATGAAATTCGAGGGTGATGTATTCTTTGGCAGTAACTGTGAAACACACACACTGGTACCCTATGAAATAAGTACCCAAACACTCAAACCGGTAACTTAAGAAAATATAGTTTTGTAAGAATTTGAAAATTCCCAAAAATAACCTGTTTCTCATGTAATAATGTAATGAAATTAGAGAAAGATTGTTTTGGATGAGGATAGGCCTACTGTTCCCAAAAAAAATATTTTAGTTCAACTAAGTTTTAACCCACAATTGACAATAACAGTAAGAGTTTATTCCAGCATTTCATAATATATCACAATACAGGTGGGTATTGATACAACTGATGAAAGATTATGCTGAAGCAATGTGAACAGTAAAGTATGCTAGTCAAGAACTTCAAATCAGCACAAGAATCTTATACACAGGGTCACACACAAAGGGAAAGTCTGAAGTTAGCATTTATATGCAAACAAATGTGAATATTGCATGGATTTTTCACTTAGGCATTTCTGTCCACACTTCTACACTGGTGTGCAGAAGAAGAATGGTGCAGTGCGAGTTTCTCAGTCAGTCTCTAAAATGTGCGACACCAACAAAGGAAGTCTTCTGCCTGTTGCAGCTAACAATATTGTACTGAAGACCACAATAAAGGAAATTCTTAAGGGGCTTATGATACGCGTTACGTTACATGAGAGGATACATTATTACTCACAATAGAGGAAGAGTAAAGAGAAAGCTGACACAGTGAGAATGGAAAATGCGGTTGAGAAACAGCAACAGAGGAGAAGAGACATTCTCTTAAAAGCAGGCAGGAAAGCGCTAAGCCAGATTACCCAGGACAAAATATATCAGATGCAAGAGAATAGACCATTATTCACCAGTCCTCTTATATATGCTAAACTGATCAAAAAATGTTTCGCACCACCTGATAGTATATGGTTCTGAGGGAACAAGTGGAACAAAAAACTTAAGAGTGAAATAAAAAGAAAACAATAACAAAAAGTATATGTTTTGAAGTTTCCATTTATACATATCTGAGAAATCACACACTGGTGCTGAGTTTAAATACAGCGTTGCTCCACCCTGTGCATTGATGCATAATTAGATGCATTGACATGCTGTCCACAAAGTGATAGAGATGTTGCTGCTGAGGGCCCTTTTGCTCTTAGGTGTTGGTCCATCAGAGGTTATAAACAGTGTGAGGAAAATTCGTGTGCCAAGACAGTGCAAATTCCAAGTGATCTGAAGAAAGCAGCAGCAGTCATGTCGGCATACACAGCAGGCCATTTCATTCAGTTGGTTTCCGCCACATGATAGATGATGATCACAAAGGGGGGCACTGTTTTGCTGGTGCATAATTGTCTTGAAAGGTGAACCCTTGTTAAAATGTTGACAGTGGGTTGGAGGTTCCTGTCCTGATATTGCCAAGAAGGGTCTCTCCTCTATAATTAGGCTTACCATAGTTTTTTGGGTCCATTCCATGACATATTCATCAAGTTACTGAACAGTTTACTGAAACATTAAACTTAATATATATTTTCAGATGGATTTTTCACTAGGCATGACTTCTTTCACAAATGGTTTGTTTGTTGTAATGCATAATAAAATTCTCAACAAGGAAGCTCGGAATTTTAACATTTAGCAGATTTTTAACAATAGCTACTAGAGGTTTACCCCTTTCTCAGACCATATGTACTCGTAATTGAGAAAGATCTCTCAACTGCAGCAGATATCTCAGTCAAAGACATTGCTAACTCAACCATTTCAGAAATACTGCAACATGGAACGTGTTATTTGAAACACTTTAAAAATTGTTTTTCACTTTTCTTAAATAGTATGTGGTACTTTCTCAGAGCTCGAACCACAACCTATCCTTATGTTTTGAATTAACTGGTTGGAAAATGCACATTCATGAAATACACTAAGTGATCAAAAGTATCCGTACACCTGGCTGAAAATGACTTAAAAGTTCGTGGCGCCCTCCATCGGTAATGCTGGAATTAAATACCGTATTTACTCGAATCTAAGCCGCACTTTTTTTCCAGTTTTTGTAATCCAAAAAACCGCCTGCGGCTTAGAATCGAGTGCAAAGCAAGCGGAAGTTCTGAAAAATGTTGGTAGGTGCCGCCACAACTAACTTCTGCCGTCGAATATATGTAGCGCTACACAGGCATGCTTTGTAGGCACAGAGATAAATACTGGCACCAAAACCTCTGCGTCATTAAATAAATTAAAAAAAGAAAAGGTGGAAGACGAGCTTTTTTTTTTTTTCTCCGCCCCGAGTTTCGACCACTGCATTTTCATACATTATCCAACGAAGTAAATACAAATTCCGTATTGTTCATCTTCGAATGTAGCAGAATTTCAATGTACTACGAAAATCCGACTGGCAAGACTGTTAGGGATGTTTGCCAATATGGCCAACTGTACGTTCTGGAGTTTTTCCTACCTGTGAGAAGTGATGGCTGCTAATAGGAACCTGATGAAATGTGAATCACATGCAGTATTCTCTTCACCATAAGAATAATACGAATATAAACATTTTGCCATGTATTCTTTCGTGTTTGCTGCTATCTCATTTAAATCCTGTCTGCCTAATAAACTACGAAACTAGAGTGAGACAACAGCAAATGCGGAAGAATATATGTATCGTGTCATGTTTATATTCGTATTATTCTTATGCCTAATAGTGATACAGTCAGAAATGAAGCACGGCAACTGACTAGATTTTTAAATCTAAAATGTCTCTAATTTCTGTGCAGAATGTAATGTACTAAAGAGGCGTCTGCAAAGATTTTCAAACGGAGAAAAATGTTCGCTGAACTCTCGTTCAGAACATCTTCTGTCATACAAAGTCTATCATTTGGTTCTTGTTGATCATTATCAAAGAAAGCAGCAGTGTAAGTAACAACAAATAGCAGTCTCTTGCCATTGTTTCGCTAAGCGGCGGTAGCACGCACAAAAGCAAGCCATGTCGCGAGCGGCGACAGGTCGTAAACACGCACAATCAGAATGCAACAAACAATGCATGACACAGTACAGTAATGCATTTTCAGCTTAGAGCGACGTAAACACCTATAACAAAGAAAATGGCACTTATCAGATCAAAGCAAAATAAGCAGTCAATTCAAACCAGACGAAGCACGTGAAAAATGAAGAGTACCTGTATAAATACGAACAGAGCGCCTGACACATAGCAATGGCTAGCTGGTAAAGCTTAACTGCTAAGCTTAAGACTAGAACCAAACTACTGTAGCTGTATCGTCTTTCATTCGACCTAAATTGTCTCATATTACAATGGACCAACTTTGTTTCGATTTGGAGGTGCGGCCTAAAACTTTCCTCTCCCCTTGAATTTCGAGTCTCAAATTTCAGTTGCGGCTTAGATTAGAGTGCGTCTTAGATTCGAGTAAATACGGTATAGTGTTGGCCCACCCTTAGCCTTGATGACAGCTTCCACTCTCGCAGGCACACGTTTAATCAAATACTGGAAGGTTTCTTGGGAATGACAACCAATTCTTCACGGAGTGCTGCAAAGAGAGAGATATCGAGGTCTGTCAGCGAGGCTTGGAACAAAAAGTTGATGTTCCAAAACATCCTAAAGGTATTCTATAGGATTCAGGTCAGGACTCTGCACAGGCCAGTCCATTACAGGGATGTTATTGTCATGTAAACAGTCCGCCACAGGCTGTGCATTATGAACAGGTGCTCAATCGTGTTGAAAGACTCAATCGCCATCCCTGAATTGCTCTTTAAGATTGAAAACAAGAAGGTGCTTAAAACACCATTATATGCCTGTGCTGTGATAGTGCCACGCAAAACTACAAGGGGTGCAAGCCCCCCTCCATGAAAAACACGACCACACTAGAACACCACCACCAACGCCAAATTTTAATGTTGGCACAACATATGCTGGCAGGTGATGTTCAGGAGGCATTTGCTATACCCACACCCTGCCATCAGATCGCCACATTATGTGCTCATCACTCCACACAACGTTTTCCCACTGTTCAATCTTCTAAAGTTTACGCTCCTTAAACAAAGCAAGATGTTGTTTGGTATTTATCAGCATGTGTGGCTTATGAGCAGCTGCTCAACCATGAAATCAGTTTTCTCATCTCCCGCCTATCTGTCATAGTACTTGCAGTGCATCCTGATGCAGTTAGGAATTCCTGTGTGATGGTCTGGGTAGATGTCTGCCTGTCACACATTACGACCTTCAACTGTCGGCAGTCTCTGTCAGTCAACAGACAAGGTCGGCCTGTATGCTTTAGTGCTGCATGTGTCCCTTCACATTTACACTTCACTATCGCATCAGAAGCATTGGACGTAGGATGTTTAGGAGTGTGGAAATCTCATGGACAGGCATATGACAAAAGTGACACCCAATCACCTGACCACATTTGAAGTCCATGAGTTCCACAGAGCACCCCATTCTGCTCCCTCACGATGTCTAATGACTACTGAGGTCACTGATATGGAGTATGTGGCAGCACAAAGCACCTAATATGAAAAACGTATATTTTTGGGGTGTGCGGATAGTTTTGATCATGTAGTGTATGTCATTGGTATTTATGGAAGCTTTTATAATTTCATTAATACCTTGTGCACTATCTTCTACATAAGACCAGGCAATTTCAGTTACTAAATGTATCTACTAAAACTGACTAACTTTATCAAAATTGTTATTTCCTGCTTTAAAGAAATCTCATATGTTTGATGAAGCAGTGGCATTCATAGCACTTCTATGTTTAACTGTTTTCATGTAATCTTCATTATCACTGATCCTTTATGTCCAACACAAAGTACCACAGTACATAGTGTGCGGTAACATGTGTTATTACTCTCGTTACAATTTCAAAAATTTGTACTCCTGTTGCAGGTTAAAGCTAAACACACACTTTATTTTGCCCATTCCTAAACAATGAGGCAAAAAATAAAGAGATAAAATGGTTAAAAACCTGTAGACAAATTACTTCACACCTGAGAAAAACATAAACACATGGCCCCTGTGGTGTTGTCAAGTAACTAAGGTGAAACATTGTGGCTAAACAGGTAACTATAGCTCCCCATTGACATTAGTGCTTGCTTCAAGGTCAGTTGAGAGAGGCACAGGCATAAGGAAATGTTTAAAAAAGTTATGTTGAACATGTACGTTTAAAATTTAAAAAAATCCTTGCCTGTAATAAAATTCTCAAACTCCGAAAGTTTTTAGCGATCCCAGATGGCACTAAAAGAACTAGGACTGTCTGGGCTAATCATGGATGTATGGTAAGCATTTCTACACTTGAAATCAGTCCTAAACATGACTGATATACTTTCATCCTGAAAACAATGGACTGCAATGCCTAAGACATGCATGGCTAGCTGGTCACTCCCCACCCCTCACATCCTTCTGTGGTGGTCTTAAAGTATCAGACAAATCTTGTATCATTAGTGGAGATAACCTGACGCCGTTGATTTGGGTTCCGTGCCAGGTGTTCCCTTATCTTTGTTCTTCAAATGTCATAGTGGAGGGGGGTTTGCTCTGTGTGTAATTTGTGCTTAGTAAGCAGATTGATCATTGAGAGATGATGGCAAACTATGGGTTAATACAGACCATCCAGTAACCTCCAGAAATCTCATTCACAGTTCTTGTCGTATTCTTCTTGACATCTCTGTGGGCCGTAATTTGAAGGTAGCAATAACCAGCTGGTGGTGTTGATTGTGAATAACCACTAAGAGGCAGGCCCACAATGTTGATTGTCTCAAAATAGTGCAACTGTTTCAACGATATCATTTCGCGCCATGAAGATGTGCTGATGGTCTAAGCCTGAAATGATTCTTTGAAGCAGGTTCACATTTGGAAACTCCATGCGCTCTACTACACTGCACTGAGAATGCAGCGTTACCTCCATGACACAGGTTGCCATACATAGTGATTGATGTGGTTAAGAGTACTGCAATAGGTTTCCAATTAAATAACAAACCAAAATTATGCATGTCATGAAGTTTGATCAAATACTTTTTTATGTGTTCATATTAAGTATTGGATTTAATTTTATCCATAGGTGCTATTGTTTCTTCCATGACTGTATTAATATTGTAAAATAAAGAACTGTCTTCAGTCACAATCATCATTTCATTTCGAGCCTAGGGAGCTCATCATTAGGTGCTCTGACAGTCTACATCAATTTTTTTCCCCTCAGATTTAGCTTAATTCTAGTGTTTCCAGTAGTGGATACGTTGTTTTGAAGCACAGTATGAATAAACATCTTTATGTACATGTATACACTTCCCATTCTACAGCTTATTTGTAAATACATGTACGTAAACATGTTTATTCTTACTCTGCTTCAAAGCAATGTATCCACTATTGGAAACAGATTACAGTTAACCTAAATCAGAGAAAAAAGCAAGGTAGGCTGTCAAAGCACCTGAAGATAAGCCCCAAAGCTCGAAATGAATCACGCGTTGAAATAGAATCATGGTCATGACAGAAGGTGATTACTTTTTATTTTGTGAAATCTTTGATTTTCCATTATTGCAGCTGGTGAGATGAATACAACTAACATCTTAACAGTGGTAACACATAATCCATATGTCACTGAGGCGGTTCGAATTTTTAGTGGAATTAGCTGGTGGAATGTTCTGTGACTACTTCATTTCAACACAACTCTTGCTTTCCATATTACACCTCACAAACAGCTTAAGGCAATGGCTTTCAAAATTGGAGATAATTCTCAGGGTGGTATCTGGGCAATAATGCCTCATTTTGTGTAAGATTTTATGGGTGAAGCACTGTTTACAAACTATGGAAAAAAATCATAGTTATTTCTTGAACATTGTGAAGACTGACTCCCAAGGACATGAAATAATGTTTAACATAGAGCTTGTGCTGCGATGAGTCCAAATGAAATTCAATATGCAGTATTGTCATCCAGAATCAGTTTATAGTAAAATACAAACTGTACCTGTACCTGTAGTATGTCTTTGCTTAAATTTGAAACAGTAGGGCAGACGAGTGGGACCTTCTCTCCTGATAGCAGGACAATGGTTTGAATTACCGTTACTTAGTCATTTGATAAAATGCCACACATTTCGTGTAGTTAGTTGAAGTTCTCTCCATACGCTCTTTTCAATGCCACAGAAACGTACATAGTTCTATAAAAGATGTCATAATTCGACATTCATAAATGTTAAAAATAACTTGCATATTTCACCAGGTTGTCCACTATAACATAACAAAAACTGCACAGTGGTAAATGTACTCATTCTGCAAACCCTGAGTGGAAAAAGTGCATGGTATACTGCTAAATGAATGCTCAAGGGCTAGTAAGATAACTGTTAGTAAGGTTTTTTCCTACATGACATGTTGTGAAAGTTGTTCTTGTAAGCTGACTGGTATGTGCATGACTATGTGTGGGAATGTCTCTCCCTCCACAAACATTTTTAAATGTAACACTCCCATCACTTGGCAGCAATGTAATTTATAAGTAAGGTAATTAATATGCATGGCGCATTAAAGGAATAAAACAGACAGCCTATAGTGGTTAAAACGATTCCGTCATTTACATGTGTTGAGGCTCTGGACACATACATGAAGAAATTATTTTCATTTGACAGGCTCCCAAATTTGTAAAATCTGTCTCCCTCTTCCTTGTGCTACATTGCTGCAGTAAAAGTGTTAATTGTATGGTAATTTTGCAAACAACAAAATAAAATTCTGTATTTCATTTACAAATTATTTATGGTACTTTCTTCAGCTGTCAGTGAAGTTGCTGGGCACATAACTCCTGTCCCTGGTGGTGTTGGGCCAATGACTGTAGCTATGCTCATGAAGAACACAGTTATTGCTGCTAAGAAGACTGTTGTGTACAATATCCTCGATCCTGGAGCTGTGGTACAGAAGAAGGCTTCTCAGCTGAGGCCCTAGTAACACGACATTAAAAGTATGTAATTTTTTTGAATTTTGAGCATAAGGGTGGCAAATATACACTCTTAGCTGCCTGAAAGTTTAACACTGGAAGCAGGAACCTGATTTAAAATAATGTAGAGTGAAGGGTGTATCCTGAGTAATAAAAATACATTTTAATTAATTATGTGTCTGACATAGTTTGCATGTACATCCTAATATCTCAGAGTAATCTCTTTGCAAACAGTTTTTTTTTTTAAATGCAATTTAGTATGCACTTCAGATCACTGTCATACACTGCTACACTGCTTTGCAGATATGAGGCGTTCCCCATCACCTTTGTGCAATTAACAAATTTCTTAATTGCTGAATGAATGTTACTTGTCCTATGTTTGCTCTTACCCATCATGTTTTGTTTTAGGTGATGCATAGAAACCACACAGAGGGAGTATAGGAACTCCACCACAGTCTTTCAGTGAGAAGAAAATTACGATATGTTGACTGTGATCATTGTCAGTATTGAAGCAAACTGTTGTGAAACTAAATAAGCAGTCGGAAAAATCAAGTCAAATTGGGTATTAAAAATACTGTTTTTATGCCCTAAAAACTAAATATATGTATGTAATTTGAGTGGAGTTTAAATTTTAGCATAAGTCTTATTTATTTTTATAAGAAAAAGTGATCAGTCCATCCAGTTTTTATATAATGAACAAAATAAAGATAAATATTTAAGAAGTTAATGTTTTTTTTTTATTCATTTGGTGAGAAATCAATAACTGAAACACAATATTTCTAAGAATACATTATTCACGTTGTTTAAATTATCATTGCAGCAGCACAAACTTGGTATCAGTAAATTATTTCACTTGTCAGAAAAAATCCTTTGGATTTGTGCTTCATAGTCACACTCTGTTCTCACTGTCATTAGTTCTTTCAGACTCATTTATTGGTTGTGGCCACTATGAGCCAGGAGCAGCTCTGTCACAATCTTCCTGAATGCAATACAATGAATCAAAGTATGTAGACTTACTTTTTCAGCTTAAGAATGGTGGAACAGAGATGTTAAACAATTTAAGGTCTAAATTCTGTAAGCAGTGACCCAAAGGTTAATGTTAATGAGTCACTGTTGGTATTGATGACCTTGAGCACATACTTGAGGAATAAACGCTACCACACATTCTAAAGAAAAAGTATTTGGAGTTGTCAACAGGCACATACAAATGAAAGAAAAATTGTTAGCTTTAGGAATACATCCTTTCTCAAGCTAGACTAAAAACACACACGTGCACCCCTACTGAACTGCGGCTGGACACATAATGTGAGGATTGCAGTTCAGTAGGTGGACTAGGGGTTGTTGGGATGGATGGATGGATGGGGGGAGGGGGGGGGGGGGGGCAAGGCAGAAAGATGATCTGGTGAACTACCAGCTCAGAGGGAGGCAGCTAGTTTGCTGGCTAGGAATTGTAACATTATACGTATGAATGCTGGTGGTTCTGCCTAGAATTGGTAGGAGATTAATTTGCTTCTATGGCTGATTGCTAGCCGGTGGGTCCAGAGCTGAGGGTACCCAGTAGCGGTCCAGTGAGGCAACCGGTATGGCCCTGCCTAGGTACAAATGTGTCGGTGGCTTGATCGGGAAAGCATAAAATACAGTGCAGGGAATTTGGACAGTGGTTGCTTGCTTAGCCAATGAATAGATTGTGCACCAGAAATGGTGAACTTCGGCAGTCTGAAATACGGTTTCTTAAAACTCTCAGAAATTTGATGATAAATCATTTAAATAGAAGAGAAAATCTGAATACATCTGCAATTCTAAAAATAAATAAATAAAATGAGATTCACCCAATGAAACAATAACATTCTCAATATCTTAAAAACTACAGAAGTTAATATTTTACAGTGACTAAATACACAGATGAGCCAAAACATTATGACCACATACTTAAAAGCATGTCTGTCCTCCTGTGGAACACAGTTCAGCAGTGATTCTGCATGCCATGGATTCAACAAGTGTGAGACAGTTTTCCAGAGGTTTCTGGGACCAGCCGCCTATGTCACACTTGTGGGCATGGAGTTGGTGCCCAATTGTGTCCCAGTTGGGTTTCATCAGATTTAGATAAGCCCGGTGGCCAGGACATCAATGTGAGTTCACTATCATGCACCCCAAAATATTGCAGCATGATTTTGACCTTGTGACAGGGACCGCTATCCTGCTGGAAAATGCCACCGTTGTTGGGGCAGACATCAGGCATAAGAGGTTAGATGTGGTCTCTAATCGTGGTTACATAGTCCACAACTGTCATGGTGCCTTCGATTACTACTGTAGGTCCCATGGAAGCCCAGATGAATGTCCCTCATAACATAATACTACTCTCACAGGCCTGCGTCCATGGCATGCTGTATATTTCGCACAGCTGTTCATCTGGATGACGGCATATCTGGACACAACCATCGACCTAGTTAACAATAAATAGGATTCAACTGACCAGGTGACATGATTACACGAGCTGCGATCCAATCTCTATGATCCTGTGTCCACTGAAATCATAACTGACGATGTTGTTGGGTCAACAAGGGAACAAGTAGGGCTCCTCTGTTCCAGAACACTATGTTCAACAGTGTGTGCTGAACGTTTGCTCCAAAACACTTCTGCCTGCCCCAGCACTGCACTCTGTTGCCAGATCTGCCACAGATCACTACCTATCCTGCCTTAGAGAGTGGGCAAGCCTCTGATCCCTAGGTTCTGTGATGAGGTATGGACATCAAACTTCTTGTCGCCTACTCGTGGTTTCAGCATTCTTCAACCACTTTCCATAGATGCTCATAACAGTAGCACATGAACAGCTGACCAGCATTTGGTTTCTGGAGTGCTCATTCCCTGGCACTGGGCCACAACTTAAGTAGATTTCCGCATTTGTGCCACTTATTGTTGCTAGAATGATTCCTCATTCATCTCTGCTCCAATCGTATACTTCTTAACCACATCATGTTCCTTCAGTGGCACCAGGCAGCATACAACCTCACAGGGGGCAGTGGTCACAATGTTCAGACTCGTCAGCCTATTTTCACAATGAACTTTACAGTTAAATCTTTAAACATTCCATGCAGTTTGAACAAACAATATCTTGGGTGGTAGCACTGCACTATAGCTATTGTCCCTAAAAGCTATATATCTATATCTATTTTATTTATTGATTAACTATGTTTTATATATTTTCTTTATGCAGACGTTTGTCAGCTCATCATCAATCACATCCTCCATAATAGCGGCAACTGAATGTGTTATTAATGAATCACATCTTGTCATACTTGAGTTGTTGTTTTACTATTTTGCTAGTAACCTTACGTAACCCTTGAGCAGTTGTTCCAAAGTATAAAGTGTATCAACCACAAATAACATTGTTTTGTACCATTCCATTGTTATTTTACAACTGTGAGTTTACTTCTATTCCTCCATTATTGCTTCAGTTGACACAGTGATACGCTGTGTTGTTATAAGCCCAAGTGAGTAGCAGGAATATAAAGTGAACAGTGAGCCAGGTGAGAAAAAAATTGACAATTTGTGCAGGAAAACTCCAGATTCTGAGCTAGCAGCACAAACCCCTAATGAGGCAGTTGCCTATGAGATAATTAGTAATTGAATAAGTTTTTGGTGTGGATCTGATGCAGGTGCACTGTTTAATGCTCCAAGTGGGTCATTACTGTGTGGTAACACTTGAACACAGCAACAATGTAATACAATGAACCCTTATTTTATTATTGTTTAATTAAACTAAGATTATACTGTCAGTTTGCTCATACATGTTTACCTTGGTGACATAGACAGCTATCCTTTACATGTGTTTAAAGTACGCCATGTGGCAGCTCATGTTTTGAAAATTTGCGTCCCTGCTCGAGGATCAAATATCATTACAATAGATATTAACTGGTAATTTAAAAGTGGTGACACCACCTTTGAAAAGAGTACTAAAACATGCTTCTATGAAGCAGACATAAGTAATTGTTTAAACAATATTTGATGATATTTTGTTTTTTTTTAACATAAGCACACTGGCACAAATCTTTATTTAAATTTATTGTAAAGGGCCTATACGTGACAGAACGTTGATAGTATTTGATTGTTAAATATAGTTAGTTTAGCAAGGAAATGATAAAGTTGAGTCAAAATCATGTATGTATAGCATAAGAATGATGTATTTTGGTGGGAATGGCCTTTGGCCAATGAGAATTGCACAGTGGCAGAACACTGCTGGTGTCAAGTGGAGAGACACTTTTCGAGTGGGGCATTCAAGGAAGCGATTCTGAACATTTTATATTTAAATCTATTGGAAAGCAGACCTGCCTGTGGTATTGTGGGTTATTTGGTCGTGTGGGTGATAGATTCTGGGAGCTGAACAGCCACTATAATAATTTAACTTTTGTGAGGTCTTTGCATTACAGAGTTGAGAATATACAGAGTATAAGTTCCCTCTCATTAGCTTTTGTGTGTTGTTGTCATACTGAAGTATGACTTTAAAAGAGCTGGCGAATATTTCGTGCACTGTGATCACGAAATGGACTTAGTTTTTCGCATATCTTTGCTGGCTATTTAACTAGAGGATTTTGCTATCATTCTCATAAGGCTCTCAGTGCAACTTTACTGCACTTAGTAAAGTTATTTTTTGTCTGTATTATAACTGGTTACCATAGAGTAACTTTCCATATATTTGCCATTAACTTTCTTGGATAAACATTAGTCAACATAATTATCTGGTGTCATCTACACCAATTACAAGCATTAGAATAGAATAGTTTTTATGGCATTAGAATAGAATTGTTTTTATTAATTATTCATTTATCTATTATTAATACATAATTCTAGCTAATTCATAAGATTGTCTGACTGCAGGATCACAGCTAAAGGTTATGGAAACCTGCTGGGCATGAAAGCAGATGTGCAGCTCTACTCTATGATATAATTGAGCTAGTCTTTTAAACAGAGGTGTGCACAGCACAGTTACTTAAGGAGCAAGAAACATCAAGTAAAGTTGCAATTTGTTTGCTCATATGGGATGCTGTTTAGAGAAGCTGCTACTACTCAGCAGAATATCCTTTACATTACATCGCAGAATGCAGGAGGGAGGGGTGGCAGATGCACAGACTGGTAAGTGCTGATGAGATGTAGAAGTGTCAGAGCCAGTGGGGACCAGTACATAACATGGAGACATGATAGGAAAGAGAGAGGAAGGGTCAGTTGCTGTGTGGAGGATGCAGGGGATGTGGATTAATGGAGGTGGGGCCACGAGGGTTACGGAAGGGAAGGATGTGTTGTAAGAATAACTGCCATCTACATAAATCAGAAATGCTGGTGGTGGAGGGAAGGATCCATATGGCCTAGGCTATGAAGCAGCCACTGAAATTGAGCTTGTTTTGCCACTTAGTAGTCAACTTTGTTCTTGGCCATAGTTTGGCAGTGGCCATTCATTCTAGTGGATAGATGTTTGGTAGTCATATGACATAAAGAGCTGTGCATTCATTGCAGAACAATCGGTATATGGCGAGGCTGTTTCAATGGGCAGCCGTTCCTCTGATGAGATATAGTAAGCTAGTGGCAGGGCTGCAGTAGGAAGTGCAGGGTGAGTGAATTGGACAGGTCTTGCACATGGGTCTTCCATAGGAATATGATCCCTGTGGCAAGGAGTTGGGAGTGAGAGAGGAATAGGGATTAACTAGGGTGGTGTGTATGTAGAGATGTTGCCATAATACCACCTTAGGAGAAGTGGGAGGCGTCTTGGATAGGGCATGATGATAAAGATAATCAAAACCCTGGTGAAGGATATGGTTCAGTTGTTCCACTGCAGGGATGTATATTGAGTTACCAGGAGGGTACACCTTTGTTGCTGATTCTTGGGTTGATGGGAGGTTCAAGGGAGTGTGGGGATATGGCATGGGAAATGTGTTTGTGGGAAATTGACTTTGTATGAAGGCCTTCATGAGATATCCTACTAGACAAAGCATTTCTTGTCACCACAAGTATGCTGTCCATGGGAGGGGGGGGGGGGGGAGGAATTTTTCGGTGTGAAAGAGATGACAGCTGTCAAAATGCAGTTACTGTTGGTGGTTAATGTGTTTAATATGGAGGTGTGGATGGAACCATCATAGAGGTGGAGGTCAACATTGAGGAAGGTGGGACATTTGATTTGAGAACCAGGTGAAATGGATGTGAGAGAAGGTGTTGAGATTGTGAAGGAATGAGGACAGGATGTCTTGGCCCAGATTCCAGATCAGGGCATTATCATCAATGATCCTGAACCAGAAAAGGGTTTGAGTTTTGCAAGGCTAGGAAGATTTCCTTTAGGTGGCCTATAAAAAGGTTGGCATGGGAGGGTGCCTACCAGTTGGCCGTGGCTGTGCCATGCATTTTTTTATATATATCCTCTGAAAGTAATAGTTGTGTGTCAGGATATAGGTGTTGCGGTGTATGAGGCATGATGTAGTGGGTTTAGAGTCTGAAGGATGTTGAGAGGGATAGTGATAGTGGAAAGTCCATGGAAATGAGATATTTTGGCCTACAGGCAGATGGCATCAACACTGATGAAGAGAGAGCCAGGGTGTAAAGATGTGAGAATGGTGTAGTCAGTGAAGGAAGTGGTTAGTATTTTTGGTGTGAGAGGATAAGTTTTGGGCAGTTGAGGAATAAGGATATGGTGCCTTGGCCCTGAGTCCAGATCATGGAGATATCATTACTGACCATGAGCCCTCAGAAGGGGTTTGTGGTTTTGGGAGGCTATGCAGGCAAATGCTTCACCGCAGTTGTGATGAATCACATTGACTACCTGACAGAAGTCTCCTACCAACCATCTGACTTGTTCACCTAAAAGCTCTGTCATAGTGATCGCATCCCAGAAGTCCAATGTAACTTCCAGTCTCTACTGAAATTCTCAGGCACACTGCAGAGTCTCTCCTGCCTCACCCCTAACAATACCCCATGCACCCACCTTCTACATGCCTTCCTAAATCATTAAAGCCATCAATGTGGAATGCCAAACTGTAGCTGGTTATTGTGCTCTTACTGAAAAAATTTCCACTCTCATTGACCAGCACCTCAAACTGCTTGAAACCTAGCCTCACACATCAAATATTCTAACCTCTTACTTCACTGACTTTCCACCATTCCCATCACTGATTTCTGATTTCTGCCCCCCCCCTCCCACTGCTTTACCTCCTGGATCCCTACTCGTCATTGTTATGACACTTTCCAATATACCAACATCTATCTTCCTAGCCCCCCAAAACTGCCAAAATCTTGTGTAGTTCAGGTTCATTGACAAAATCTTCATGACCTGGACTCAGAACCAAAACACCCTCTTCTCATTCCTCCACAACCTGAAAACCTTTTCACCCATCTGCTTCACCTCCTCAACCCAACTACCCACCTACCTGGACATTGTTCTCCACATCTCTGATGGTTCCATCCACACCTCTGCCCAGAATAAACCAAGTACCAACAATACCTGCATTTCGATAGCTGTAATACCTTCCATCACAAAAAATCCCTCTCCTCCAGAGTGGCCAACATGGATGGCATATCTGCAGTGACAATAACTCCCTTGGACACTATGCGGAAAGTCTCGTGAGGATCTTCATAGACAGGCGCTACTCCATAAACATAGTCCATAAACAGTTTTCCCATGCCATATCCTTGCATGGTACCCCAAAAATAAGCAACAAAGGAGTGCTCCCTTGTCATTCAAATCACCTTGGACTGGAACGACTGAACTATATCCTTCACCAGAGCTTTGATTTTCTATCATCATGCCGTGCACGAGATCCTTCGCATCTTTCCTAAAGTGGTATTCCATCACCCAACCCACACAACACCTGAGTCTGTCCCTATGTCATTCCCACACCAATCGCATCCCTGTGGAAGACACAGTTGCCTGACCTGCTACTCGGTCCACTCGACCGGCATTTCCTGCTCCAGTCCTGTCACAAGCTTATCCTATCCCAAAAGAGGCAGTGTCATCCTTTAAAGCACTCTTGTCATATAGCAATCATTATGCAATCAATGAACAGCTTTTTATGTCTGTGTGAAAAGTTACCAGCTATCCATCAGAATGAATGGCCACTGCCAATCTATGGCCAAGAACAAAGTCGACTACTCAGAGGAACAACATGCTCATTTCATTGGCTGTTTCATAGTGTAGGCCATCTGGATCCTTCCCTTCACCATTAGCTTTTCTGAGCTATACAGATGGGAGTTATCCTTGCAACACATCCTTCACTACCGTAACTTCTGGCTCCTATCTCCATAATTCCACTATCCTCTCATCCTCCAACAATTGCCCCTTCCTCTGTCCTATCACCGCATCCCAGTTCATGTCTCCACATTACTATCATGAGCTGGTCCCCAGTGGCTCCATCACATGCATAACATCATGTACTAGTCTGTGCACCTGTCATTCCCTCCCTCCTGCATTCCTAACCAACAAACTGGCTGCTGCCCTCTGAACCACTAGCTACCCACCCCTAACTTCTCTTCCTGTCTCTCATCTCTCTCTACCTCAATCCATTCAGCCTGACATAGCTTCCAGCCCATCATAATCCATCAGCTTATCTACACTCCTGGCAATGGGGGTCCAGCACCCTCAATGTGGGAGCACAAGTGTGTGTTTTGGTGTGTATTTATAGCGTAGCTTGAGAAAGTATTCTGAAAGCTAGCAAGTTTTGTGTATTTTTAGCGTGCACTTGTCAACAACTCGATGCTTCTGCTTTTTGGTGAATGGTCTCCTTTATTCTTAAAATATTCACATTCAATCAGAACTTTCCTACTACTGTTCACATATATTCATATGCAAAGCATTTGATACAACTTCAGTTCATTAGTAGGATGCTGGGATTATGTAGCCAATCTGAAACATTTTGCACCATATTGCTAAAATGTGTTGGACTAATATCAAATAGGATTAACAGCGATATCAAATGTTACAAAGAAGGGCAGTGTGGCTAGTCACAAGTTTCACTATCAGGTATGAAATTCTGAAAAACTGTCAGATGTTTGAAAATGATCATTAGCTATCCTTCAAAAACCTACAAAGAATGTTTCAAGTGAAGTTTTAAGTGAGGATTTTAAACTATAAAAACATGCCAAGGACAACAAAAATGATAAAATAGAAAAAGGTGGTGTATGAAATGTAGAGAGAAAAGTGTAAAAAAAGGTCAAATATTCGAAATGGAAAGTACTGACTGAACTACACTGATCAGCCAGAACATTACGACCTCTGCCCATGGTGACATGTGACTTCATAACAAAAGTATGTAAGTGGAGCAGACATGGACAGGGGATCACCCTAGCAAAGATATGGGCATCAAATGGGGAAATCGATTGAGATAAGCAACTTTGACAAAATGTAGATTATTATCATTATTATGCATAGCCTCTGAATGAGTATCTTGAAAACAGTGAAGCTGGTCAAATGTTCATGTGCTACTGTCGTGAGCATCTATGGAAAGAAGTACAAGACAACTACCTCTAGGTGCTAAATGGTTGGATGTCCATGACTCTTCACAGAACATGAGGCTTGGAGCCTTGTCTGCTCTACAAAGTAGGGTGATGGTGGTCTGTGTTTCAGTGCACACCGGTCATCATACTTTGTTGAACATGGCATTCCGCAGCAGGCCATCCCTACATCATCATCAATTACGCCTGCAGTTGGCGTGGGACCATCGGGATTCGACCATTGATCAATGGAAATGTCGGCTTTTCACATGAAGCAAATTTTTGCTACGCAAGGTTGATGGCCATCTTCACAAACGCCGTCATCAAGGTGAATGGTAGCTCGAAACATGCAGTGTGCTATGGACGCTGGCTTGTGTGAGCAGTATTATGCTATGGGAGATATTCTCCTGCACTTGCATGGGACCTGCGGTAGTAATCTAAGACAGGCTGATAGCTGCAAACCACCAGCATCCTTCATGCTTGATGTCTTCCTTGACAGCAATGTCATCTTTCAGCAGTATAATTCTCCATGTCTCGGAGCAAGAACCATGCAACAGTGGTTTGAGGAGCATCATATATGTAGATGTCTTGGAAACCAAATATACCTGATGTATCCTTTGGAATCCATCTGGGTTGCTATCAGGATCAGTCACCACATAGGCAAATAAGCAGTCCATTATTTATGCAAATTACATGACCTGTGCTTAGTAATCTAATGCCACATACCTCCAAAAACCTACCAACAAACTGTCAAATCCCTGATATACAGAATCAGTGATGTATTTTGTTCCAAAGACGGACAAACAAGCTATTAAGCATTTGGTCATATTGTTTTGGGTCATCATTGTTACTTGATAACAAAACTGAGTGCAATGTTAACTTGATAACAAAACTAAGTGCTCCTCCCAAACACTAAGACTATACTGATAACATCAACAAGAAATTGTCATCATCTAAAATAAACATCAAGTGCTGAAGGACAAGTCGCAAACTAACCTGCAAACTGTGCTCTAGTGTGAATTGTTGTTGCAGATAGTTGTAAGCCAGTAGAAAAGGAATGTCCTGAAGAATCTAGACTGATTTATCTGCTTGGTACATGTACTGGATAGTTCAGAGTGCACTTACAGTCAGAGTACTTAAGAAAATTTGTAGCTCAAATAGATCTTGTCTGATGTAGTATTTTCAAGACCACCACCATCAATAACATAAAAGGTGACTTCACTTAAGAAACAGCTCTTGATACAATTGGGCAAACCTATACAGCAGTCAAGGCTGCATTTCTGCTTATACAAAGTAGTGATTTGATACATTGTCTGCTGTGTTGCTACTGTCAGCCACAGCAGAGCCTCGTGCATAATGCCATGCACCTGGCCTGGCTTGTCAGTGAAGCATCCATCACTAAGCATGTGGCTGTCCATGTTTTACATCCAAAATCTTGACTTCTGTCTGTCCTGCACACATGTCAACAAAAATAGTTCTGGCCATTACTTACATTTCTGAAGTAAATTCTTATTACTGCCAATAAAAAAAATCTTTGAAAGTAGAAAATACTTTCCATAGTTTGTGGAACTTATTTTGGGACAGTAGAAAAATACTGACTCAAGTGACATTTTTTTGTTTACTATAGCTTTTCACGTGGATGAGTGGAAGAAAATGTAAATTTTTATGCTTCATTGATCCAAGTGCACAAACCACTGTCTTCTGTAAGAATGTCTCAATCTCCCTAGAATTGACCTTACTTTGAACAAGACATCTTTCCATAGTGATGCAAGTGGAAAACTACACTTAAATCATTGTGGCTCCAAGTTATGGTTCCAATTTAGTGTTAAAGCTAAAGTCATAAAAGTGCAAAATACTAGTATGATGGTGATATATAGATGGGAGTTTGTGTAACTTGTTATATTAAAGTCAAAATAGATTCAAAAGAAGAAGACAGACATCTTCATGCCTCAGGAATGGTTTGATCTCATGCATGGCTGTCAGAAACATAAACCTTTCATAGTTTGAGCCATGGCTGACAAGTATGTGGAGTTTGAAAGCCTGTCATGTCACTGCAAAGATTACCAAACAATTTTTGGAGAGGATGCAAAGATATCACAAACACAAAAAATAAAATTCTTCAGGGGCTCAGTCCTTATTCATTACAAAGATGAAAATACAGAAAAATATCTCTCTATCAACATACCAATGCTTTCATTTGGTAAGTTACGTCATCTTTGTTTTTAGATATATTTTTCCCGCGTGGAATGTTTCCCTCTATTATATTCATATCATTAATTTGAACCCAACAATCACGTTTGTTATTGTCACTGTTGCATTTCGAAATCTTTTCTGTCATCTTACTTTCTCTTTTTGTTTGCGCAAGTAGTTTCACTTTGTATTCGCCTTCTCCTTTTTAGCATAATCTACCATATAATTTTATCCTGCCTATATATACTCAATAATACGTAACCCACTTCCAAACCATAACCAAAATTTTTTTTTTCCATTTTCAGCACTACCGCTGCTATAAAATCCACTGTTCCCAGCTCACAAACAGTTCCTTTCACCTATTAAACTACCATTTTGGCTAGTTCTAACAACTTTCGCTTTATTTCCATTTCCGTTTTTCCCACATCACTGATCATTTTTAGCTGCTTCCCACAGGTTTTAACGTCATTATTTCTTCGTCAGACAATTGTTAGCCTCATTTTCATAATCTGCCACCACAAAACCACTCCTTTTAATACATTTACATGCAGTTCTTTCGAAATTTTCCCGAATTTCTCCACCCTTTAACGTGTTTTGGAGGCAACACAAAACACCTAACTATTGTGCACATCGTTGTTTACCAACCCAAGTTCACCACAGGATCAACATAGCTCAGCTTTAACCAACACTTTTTCGACTTCTTTCACACCAGATCTCCAGTTGCTTTCTAGTTCACCTTTATCTCTCCCCATATATTTTCATTTTCATTTCAGCCTCATGTTACACTTTCCACCTTCTAATACCATGTCACCCTCACAAAATCCCCACAATGACCCCATTAAGTGTTATTTACATTCCCTCCGCAAACATGCCGTCGCCCTAGCCAGATTACGCTCCCATATTTTATTTACTCAGGCTTGTCTGGCATTTGGCATTACCCCCAAAGGCCTCACACTTAAAGTTCCCTCTCTGGCTGTAACCCTTCTTTCCATCAGTCCCTATACCAGTTCCAAACTGAACAATCCATAGCCCTCACCCACCTAATTCTTCACCTGCACATCAACTCAGCCAATGAACACACCCGTCAACTCCTATCCTTAATAAAAGTCCTCAATCTTTCCTCTCCCACATCCACATCAGCTGTTCAGAGCATCCTCCTACAGGCCAACCGCAAATTAGAACAGCATGCCACCCTCCACCTCAAAAAAAACTATCCAATCTCCTGGTTTCCCACCTCCGGAAAGGCAACTCAGTCACCCTCCACAACCTTCCCAGCAAACCTCAACTTCCTCTCATTGCACACAGACCCAGTCTCTCCCATCTACTAAATCTCCCACTTCCAGCTCCACTCCCCCCAAAACCTCAAGATTCTAATCAACACAATCTGGAACACAACACCCTAATTCAGTAGTTAACCTTTCCTCCAAACCTCTCTCTCAATCTGAAACCTCTGTCCTATCCAAAGGCCTCACCTTCAGCCCTACTCCCAGATTCAACCAAACAGCCCTCATCAAAGATTTACTGCCCTTCACTCGTACTCTCTGCTGGAAATATCACTTTGCCACGAAGAAAAATAATCCTAATCCTACTCCTAATGATCCAACTCCCCAAGACACTATCCAAATTGAACCCTGCATGGAACAGTTCCGTCCTCCGTCACAGCGGGACCCACCACCTCTTCCTCAAAATCACCCTCTCCAAACCTTCCAGAAATTTCTCACTTCCAGCCTTGCCTCTCAATCCTTCTTGAAAAACCTTAATCCTACTCCCAACATCACCACAGCTGAAGGCCAGGCTATCCGTGATCTGAAGGCTGACCGATCCATCGTCATTCTTCCGGTGGACAAGGGTCCCATGACCGTGGTACTTCATCATCGGAAGTATGTGGCTGAGGGACTGCGTCAGCTTTCAGACAACACTACATACAAAGTTTGCCAAGGTAATCCCATTCCTGATGTTCAGGCAGAGCTTCAAGGAATCCTCAAAACCTTAGGCCCCCTACAAAACCTTTCACCTGTCTCCATCAACCTCCTGATCCCACTGACACCCCGCACCCCTACCTTTTACCTTCTACCTACGTCCTAAAATTCACAAACCCAATCATCCCGGCCGCCCCGTTGTAGCTGGTTACCAAGCCCCCACAGAACGTATCTCTGCCTACGTAGATCAACACCTTCAACCCATTATATGCAGTCTCCCATCCTTCATCAAAGACACCAACCACTTTCTCGAATGCCTGGAATCCTTACCCAATCTGTTACCCCCGGAAACCATCCTTGTAACCATGGATGCCACTTCCTTACACACAAATATTCCGCACGTCCAGGGCCTCGCTGCGATGGTGCACTTCCTTTCATGCCGATCACCTGCCACCCTACCTCAAACCTCTTTCCTCATTACCTTAGCCAGCTTCATCCTGACTCACAACTTCTTCACTTTTGAAGGCCAGACATACCAACAATTAAAGGGAACAGCCATGGGTACCAGGATGGCCCCCTCGTATGCCAACCTATTTATGGGTCGCTTAGAGGAAGCCTTCTTGGTTACCCAGGCCTACCAACCCAAAGTTTGGTACAGATTTATTGATGACATTTTCATGATCTGGACTCACAGTGAAGGAGAACTACAGAATTTCCTCTCCAACCTCAACTCCTTTGGTTCCATCAGATTCACCTGGTCCTACTCCAAATCCCATGCCACTTTCCTTGACGTTGACCTCCATCTGTCCAATGGCCAGCTTCGCACATCCGTCCACATCAAACCCACCAACAAGCAACAGTACCTCCATTATGACAGCTGCCACCCATTCCACATCAAACGGTCCCTTCCCTGCAGCCTAGGTCTTCGTGGCAAACGAATCTGCTCCAGTCCGGAATCCCTGAACCATTACACCAACAACCTATAAAACAGCTTTCGCATCCTGCAACTACCCTCCTGACCTGGTACAGAAGCAAATAACCAGAGCCACTTCCTCATCCCCTCAAACCCAGAACCTCCCACAGAAGAACTCCAAAAGTGCCCCACTTGTGACAGGATACTTTCCGGGACTGGATCAGACTCTGAATGTGGCTCTCCAGCAGGGATATGACTTCCTCAAATCCTGCCCTGAAATGAGATCCATCCTTCATGAAATCCTCCACACTCCACCAAGAGTGTCTTTCCGCCATCCACCTAACCTTCGTAACCTCTTGGTTCATCCCTATGAAATCCCCAAACCACATTCCCTACCCTATGGCTCCTACCCTTGTAACCGCCCCTGGTGTAAAACCTGTCCCATGCACCCTCCCACCACCACCTACTCCAGTCCTGTAACCCGGAAGGTGTACACGATGAAAGGCAGAGCCACGTGTGAAAGCACCCACGTGATTTACCAACTGACCTGCCTACACTGTGAAGCTTTCTATGTGGGAATGACCAGCAACAAACTGTCCATTCGCATGAACGAACACAGGCAGACAGTGTTTGTTGGTAATGAGGATCACCCTGTGACTATACATGCCTTGGTGCACGGCCAGCACATCTTGGCACAGTGTTACACCGTCCGGGTTATCTGGATACTTCCCACTAACACCAACCTATCAGAACTCCGGAGATGGGAACTTGCCCTTCAATATATCCTCTCTTCCTGTTACCACCCCAGGCCTCAACCTCCGCTAATTTCAAGTTGCCGCTGCTCATACCTCACCTGTCACTCAACAACATCTTTGCCTCTGTACTTCCGCCTCGACTGACATCTCTGCCCAAACTCTTTGCCTTTACTGACGTGTGTGTGTGTGTGTGTGTGTGTGTGTGTGTGTGTGTGTGTGGATACCTGTCCCTTTTTCCCCCTAAGGTAAGTCTTTCCGCTCCCGGGATTGGAATGACTCCTTACCCTCTCCCTTAAAACCCACATCCTTTCATCTTTCCCTCTCCTTCCCTCTTTCCTGATGAAGCAACCGTGGGTTGCAAAAGCTTGAATTTTTTGTGTTTGTTAGTGTCTCTATCAACATACCAATGCTTTAGTTTGGTAAGTTACGTCGTCATTGTTTTTAGATATATTTTTCTCACGTGGAATGTTTCCCTCTATTATATTCATATTGAAAAATATAAAGTGATTGACCTCAAACCTACTGAAACTGATTTGGAGGCAATTCTGGTAACACTCAAAAGTTACATACCTGCAGAAGCTAGGGTAGCAAAGCCAATACCATACAAAAAGATGCAAGACATAAAAAGTTCTTAAATTTGCTCCATGAGCTCATCATTCATTCTATCTATCAGTTCCACGTCTACCGAGAAGAGGACGGGGTGATGAGGCCCAGGACAATGAAGACACGCTATCATATGGAGTTGGAAATGATTAAGTTTTGTTATCTCCTTAGATCTTCATGATTCCTTTAGTGCAGAAACCAAACTTTTTGTATCTTCCAATAAAAATATCACAATAAAACATATTTTTATTTATTCTAACATTAGTCAATATTTATTTAAAAATTTAATCAACAAATTACCAGTTTCATTAAAACAAACACAAACGCGTTTCCTTTGTTTTCTCAAAATGACGAGAATGTCGCTTGGATCAGTGTGATTCTACTGCAGCCTTCTTAAAGAGAGAGAGAGAGCTTCATGAATGTTGGAAAATAGGGTTAGATTACTTGGATCTTGAGATTGAGATGGACATGACAAGTAATTTTGCTTCCTGAGAGCAAATACTGGTCAGTCACATGTAATATGACAATTTCTCAATTGAATATACCCATTGATAAAATAATTGTGAGTCTCACAAGTGAAGAGGTTGACAATGGGCTCCACTACTGTGTAAAGACTGACATTTGAGGGCACAAATTACATTTTGGCTGTGCCTTTGTGTGGATTCCATGAAGCTTTCCAGTGTATGGTCAACTGGAAGAGCTATGCTCATAGCTGACATAGAACATATGTGACTGACTTCATATAAGATATGTACTTGTACCCCTGATTCACTATATGGAGATGTCACATTCAGAAATTATTCTGTATTTCCTATCCTTATGGTTGTTCATTTCGTATTATAAAATTTGATTTTTAGTTTCTGATTATAGTTTGTCATTCTTTATTTTCTTCTGTTATAAGTAATGTTAGCAGTAAATTGACTGGAATATTGAAATTACTTGAAACAAGTAATTTTTTCAAACACATTGCTTAGAAGGCATCCCTATTTAGGTAGCAATGGGACAGGTTTAACAAGTGCAGCAGTAAATAAATAAATAAGTCTTAAAGCCGATATTACTACTGCAGGTGATCTGAAAATGACTGTTAACTGGTTTGCAGATTGTAATGATCTGGGAGATGTGTTATTTTCTACCGGATTTGTCGATACCGAATTGTAAATGTTTTCTTATATTTTTGTCAGAATTTTTTAAATTGTAATTTGCCTTATTATATGCTAATTTACTTATATTTTTGAGAGTGAAAGCATATTGATTACTATTAGTAAATGTGATGAAGAATATCAAAGAGACTGATTACAAGTGGAAGCTTGTGTGTTGTGTAAAATGTCTTTGACGCTGGAGTTGTCTTTGACTGTAGTCAGTCGGCAGTGAACTCGTGGTGTGTGTTGACGGTAGAACAATGTGCAGGTCGCCGTCGTCATAATTTGAAAGTGAACAGAAAAAAATGAATTATGTTACTACTTTTTTATATAAACTTTAAGAAGAAACCACATTCGAAGAAATGGTATTTGAAGCACCAAAAATGAGGCAAACGCATTGAACCAGGTCATTTCTGCAGCCAATGAAACTGCATTGTGGAATCATACTTCCACTAGACAACTGAAGCCAAGACAAATATCGCCTTGTAAACATTTCACGGAAAAGGTACTGTCATGAAATATGCCAAATTTAAGTAAATAAAAAATAGTGAGCATATTTCAAGATACACTAGCTTATACAGGCCTTTATGTTTGAAGTGACTGAAGTATTTCGTGCAAGGGGGAGAGAGAGAGAGAGAGAGAGAGAGAGAGAGAGAGAGAGAGAGAGAGAGAGAGAGAGAGAGAGAGAGGTGCACCAATTCAGAGAAAAAAATTGGTAGACAAGAGACAAAACTCAATTACTACTCAGAATTGTAATATCCTTCAGTCTGCTGTTAAAAAAACTGAAACATAATTGCACTACGATCAGAAATAAAACATTCCAAAAATAAGGCAAAAAAACAATTTGAAACATTATTGAATAAGAATCAAATCACAGGGATCAAAATGAAATTAAGCTGCCAGGAAATAGCTCTGTCAGGTATGGTGATTATGCTTTGACACTAGGAGTAAACATTGCACCCACTAATACACAGCCAAATATTGATGCATTAGATTTACTTGTGCAGACATTGCAAACATCAGTAGACATTAGTTTAAAAAATACAATACTTTAGTAGATTACAAAATTTATCTGGTGACTAAAAAGTAGTAATTCTGATGTCTCTGGTAAGGTTTTTAGTAGAATATTAAAATTTCAGTGTGGCCTCATTTGATGAGCCTCGAGTTGCTTTTGTAATCAGTCAAAGACTTTGGGCATATATCAGAGAGACTTAAGTATATTGTAGAAATACCCATGTATAAAACAGATGATAAGCATATCATCTCTCATTGCAGACCTATTTTACTCCTTCCAGTCTTCAAAAAAAGTGTTTGAGAAAGTGACCAATGATAGACTACTGTGTCATTCACCACACTGCTTGCTGCAAGCTTAGTCATTGATGTCTCACTGTCAGTCCAGGTCATAGCATCAGGCTCTGCTGTGACTACCAGCAGGTATCTGGCATTCATAGAGAAAGCAGTACAAGATCTCAAAAATAATGTATGGCAGAGCTAAATCGGAAAAATATCTTGTTGGTATATTTTTTGACCTTGGTAAAGTCTTTATTGTGTGTACCACGACATTCTACATGGCAAACTAAAGCGATATGGCATTAATGACACCCCTTTTGAATGGATGAAGTGTTATCTAATATAACAGAAAGCTGAGGTGCTCTGACAGTCACAGGTATGAAACAAATCTCACAAGGGAATGGTCCAATCCAACATGTAAAAACATGTCATCAAGTTTTTTAAACAGGAAAAATACACCAAAAGAAGGACCCTGTTAAAATTTTGTCTGCTAAAACATACTGCAAGTATTTGAAAAAGAAATGTCAAAAATTACCGAAGTCGCAGTTCACCAGGCAGCTAGAGAAATGTGCAACATGGTAGGCATGTATCTTTGGTTGCAGTACATCAGTAAACAGATAACTTGACTTGGTGTGATCATGATTTGTATAGCGAATTTCAGTTTTCATTGACAGTTTCAGTGAAACAATTGTCTGCAGTTACTATTCATTCAAATTTGCGTCATTTAATATATATAATAATTACTAATTGCCTTTGTGGCAGCATAAGTGGTAAGAAGGGAGATAAACAAAATTAATATTCATTGTGTTTAATGCTTAATGTTGAGCAATGTGCAAACACAGTTTTGCTGCATAGCATCTGAGCACGAACTATTCATATGGAAGACAGACTTACATGAAGTAATAAATGTGTGCCAAAATAAAACTCACAAAACTGTGAAAGAAAAAGTACCTGAAAGATTTACTGTACAAGGTGGTCACAAAGTCCCATTACTCGTACTAATAACTAACGCAAACCACTAAACTTGAGTAAATAATGGGGAACAACAGTTCCTTGGAGGAGTTTTCTTGAGATATGAAACATGTAGAGCTACTCATGAGAGGCAATGCACCATTACTGATTGAGATCTACAAGACTGGGCCATCCAAATCACAACTGAGATGAATATTGCTGATTTCAAGTCTTCCTTGACCTGGTTAAACAGATTCAAGTCATACAATATAGTAAATTCCAGAATGATGAACTGTACTTCAAGTGAAAGTGTAGAGGAGATCCATTAATTCGTAGGTGACATGAGGACAGAGCTTGTTGTTATCTCCACATCTGCTGTGTCTAATGCTGATCAGTCAGGTTTCATGAAAGAACTGTGAACAAACTGCATTTCATCATTTCAAGGTGAAAAAGACAGAATCTGGTGACCAATCAATTAAAGCTATGACACATTAATATACAATAACGACAGTGATAAGTATGAGTGGGTTACTGTTTCTGCAGCTTTACTTCTGTCTTCGGGGACCTCAAGCCATATTAGGGCCAAAAATAGAAAGAGGGAGGACTGTTCAGCAGGAAAAATCTTATAATCAACCCATCAAAATCTGGAAAAATAGGAAATAATTATTTTTAACATTTCCTTTGAAGCAATTTCTAACCAGTGCAAAAGTTAATTCTTTGCTTTTGTTGGACTCTTGGCCTGGACATAATGATACATCTGTCTTTCTGGAGGATAATGAAAAGACTATTGATATTATTCATATTCCGTCTGGAACAATCGATGTGATTCTCGCAGAGATTTTTTTTTACTTTGGAAGCATTTTTAAGGAAACTGTCAAACATTATAATTTCCGATAGCTCTATGCCATTTTAGATTTATCAAGAAAACAGTAGTCTTAAATTTCAGTCGTTTGTGCTTTATCAGTGTGCTTTAGCATTTTTTATGAATTATTTTAAGTATGCTCTGTACACAGCAAAATAAGCAGAGCAACGGCCAGCAACATTTCTTACCCTTCTGCATTTCTGTCTAAACAAAACTAGTAATTACTGTGACATGCCTGAAAACATCAATTTTTGTTTTGTCATGTGTAATTAGATTAAGGAAAATTTTTGTTTTCATCATTAAAATGGCATTTCCATTTGTTGTGATGGCTATGGCGAATAAACAAAGAACTGTTTCATTGTTACTAAAATATACATTATTCAAATCTTATCATAAGAAAACTGTGCTACAGGAATTGTTATAAACTGTTGTATGTGTAAGAAATATTTCATTTCAATAAATAAAAGTCTTCTATAATGTTACATGAAACACTGCCTCAATTTATTTTCCTCTTACAGTCATCTTTGTAAGAATCAGATACGCAACAGTTTAACTCTCAACATGAACTGCCTTCTACTTAAAACATTAATGATACATAATTTTTTTATTGTTTTCACACTCAAGTTCACTTTTATCACTCCGGGTATTAGCCCTACATGGCACTATGTTCTCTTGTCATGGTCAATTGCACACTATGCAGGAAGGGCTGTACAAACCACTGTCATACATGTTTCACTATGTGACAAAAACAAATAAATTCAACAATTTTTAAAAAACACTTGCAGTGTATCTCAACAGCAAAAATTTTGACTATAAATTTCTTTTGTTGTGTTCTTTGAGCACAAAAAATTCCAGGTTGGGTTTTGACGAATCGGACTGGATCATTCCTAGTCGTAAAGGGAGAACATAACACGAGGAGTCCCACAAGGACTGGACATGGCCCCATGCTTGATTTTCACCTGCAGAAATAATCACAGAAAACTTCAAATTGTCACCAAAAAAACTGTAATGTTTGCTGATGATGCAAACATACTAGGTGCCTAAACTCAACCTTACCACACACACAAGCTTAGATGATAAATAAACTATCCTACAAGTTGTTCAAGCTAGTCTTAATCTCATGATAAATCATATCGTGAGGACCCTATATCATGCCACACTGACGTATTTATTATTCTCTGTGACATTTGCCATAAGAGTAATAGTTACCTTCATCACAGATTATTTATTACATTACTGCAGCTACTACTGGTTTAGCAGCCAAGCATTTCAGACTAATCTTTGTTTGCTGTCAATCCTTGCTAATGTAGTGATTGTTGTTGCTGTGTGCACACTTGGCATGGGACTGTAGTTGCAGTGTGGAGTTGGCAAGAGTCTGTCGTTGGTCAGCCATGCTTGCTAAACTGTTTTTGGGCTAATTATCCATCCCGCTTTCTATCAGTCTTTAAGTGTGAAGTGATTAACATTGTATTGTGACATACAGGGAATTTTTAAAAACTGAGTGTATTTAAATTGTTTGAAATTAGTAATAATTTTGGAATAAACTATTCAGTTTGTATTTCACTAATAACTGTTCTCAGTTAAACTCATCATTGTCCACTTCCTAAAAGTACCAGCCAAAAAAAAAAAAAAAATACCCGTCCTTTTTTCCCCCCAAGGTAAGTCTTTCCGCTCCCGGGATTGGAATGACTCCTTACCCTCTCCCTTAAAACCCAAATCCTTTCGTCTTTCCCTCTCCTTCCCTCTTTCCTGATGAGGCAACCGTTGGTTGCGAAAGCTAGAATTTTGTGTGTATGTTTGTGTTTCTATCGACCTGCCAGCGCTTTTGTTTGGTAAGTCTCATCATCTTTGTTTTTAGATATATTTTTCCCACGTGGAATGTTTCCCTCTATTACATGAACTAAGAGGTTACGAAGGTTAGTTCAACCCTATGAAATCCCCAAACCACCTTCCCTACCCTCTGGCTCCTACCCTTGTAACCACCCCCGGTGTAAAACCTGTCCCATGCACCCTCCCACCACCATCTACTCCAGTCCTGTAACCCGGAAGGTGTACACGATCAAATGCAGAGCCACGTGTGAAAGCACCCACGTGTTTTACCAACTGACCTGCCTACACTGTGAAGCCAGACAGTGTTTGTTGGCAATGAGGATCACTCTGTGGTTAAACATACCTTGGAGCACGGCCAGCACATCTTGGCACAGTGTTACACCGTCCGGGTTATCTGGATACTTCCCACTAACACCAACCTATCAGAACTCCGGAGATGGGAACTTGCCCTTCAGCATATCCTCTCTTCTCGCTATCCGCCAGGCCTCAATCTCCGCTAATTTCAATTTGCTGCCACTCATACCTCACCTGTCTTTCAACAACATCTTTGCCTCTGTACTTCCGCCTCGACTGACATCTCTGCCCAAACTCTTTGCCTTTACAAATGTCTGCTTGTGTCTGTGTATGTGTGGATGGATATGTGTGTGTGTGCGCGCGAGTGTATACCTGTCCTTTTTTCCCCCTAAGGTAAGTCTTTCCGCTCCCGGGATTGGAATGACTCCTTACCCTCTCCCTTAAAACCCACATCCTTTCGTCTTTCCCTCTCCTTCCCTCTTTCCTGATGAAGCAACCGTTTGTTGTGAAAGCTTGAATTTTGTGTGTATGTTTGTGTTTGTTTGTGTGTCTATCGACCTGCCAGCGCGGTCAGATAAGTCCCAGCTGACGAACACTCAACATTCAGGTTATCAGTGCCATTGCCGCGCAGGATTAGCTGAGCGGTCTAAGGCGCTGCAGTCATGGACTGTGTGGCTGGTCCCAGCGGAGGTTCGAGTCCTCCCTGAGGCTTGGGCGTGCGTGTTTGTCCTTAGGATAGTTTAGGTTAAGTAATGTGTAAGTTTAGGGACTGATGACCTTAGCAGTTAAGTCCTGTAAGATTTCACACACATTTGAACAGTGCCATTACAATCATGAAAACAAAGGAATATGGATAAACCTGTAAAATTTTGAGAGGGGGGGGGGGGGGAGCCTATAAATTGACACTCATTCACTCACTTTCACTTGTAACAGGAAATCTTTTTTTTTTTTGGACAGGTCAGTATTATCTCAGTTGCTTTTCTGAAATCTTTCATGTAATTTTATACGCATGAAATTATGAATTATTTGCACACTTAAAATTTCTGCTATTAATTATGCAGTCCTTTACTGTTTATTATGTTTATTTCTGGATTCATTTATGAAATAATAATTGAAGTTAATAATATAATGAAAACTAGTAGGAATTCATTAGTTAATAAAAATTGTAAACCTTTTGGAATATTGTTATTTTCACAGAGTGTGGGAGTCATAAGCTTGTCTGTGATGTGTTCGGATGTATTTTTGTATAATAGGTGCAAACAATGTAATTTTGGCTTTGTTAATGTGAAAAATCAAAATACTGTATGATATACTAAAATCTGAGAAAATCAGTGGAAAGTACATTTACATAAAAAAATTCTGCAACAACAGTCTTCAACTTTATTTAGATCAAACCAACCATCAGGACCTGATGTTAGATTTTCAGCTTCAAGAATCAGACACCTAGACAAGAAGAACCGGAGCCATCTCAACATCACAAGCTAAGTAAACATGAAAGTTTATTGTAATCTTTGCTTCTCTCAAATCTTCATAAAAGACTTTGCTTATTAATTACTTGGACTAGGCATTGTTTAATGTGGAAATAGATGGAAGAAGGAAGGAGGGGGCAGGTTACACACCTCACTCTCATTGAGCCACACAATCACTCTACAGTATCTCACAAGCTTGAAGACAATTGAGAAAGGGTAGAAGGTGCTACACCTTGGAATAAAACTGCTTTAAAACCATGGAAGAGCTAAAATAAAGACACAGGAAATGTAACTGGCTGACCACTTACAAAAAATCATGGGTGATCCAGTCACCCTTTTAGCACATTAAAAACATCTTCCCAAAATTTTCAGAAACAAGTAGGACACATCACAAAACCTTAAAAGCTGCACCACGTGCATTTGAATGTCAGTTAAAATAGAGGGCACATCTGCTGGTAAATCTGTCACTTTCCCCTCGTACAAAAATAAAACACAGTCTAGTAAAACATGGCACAGAGTGATCTGTGTGCTGCAAGCACCATACATGGGAGGGTCCTCTCCCTGGAGCAAGAAGCCATTCGTCAGAGGGCTGTAGCCTATGCAAAGACGAGTGAGGATGACCTCATCCTGCGGCTGAAAGGAGGTACATCACGGCTGCGTAGTGGGCTTTACGAGATGCTGCTTGTTATCTTTCTAGCCACCCATTTTTCCATCAATGCATGATTCTGTACCTCAGCCATGAGGTGATAGAATGCAGGGTGATGACACACAGAAATGACTGAGAGTCACAACACACCACCTTGACTGCTCTATCCATCTTTTCAGTCCCCACTCATATGTCCTGGGACCCAGCAGAATGACACCTCCTTCTGCAGCTGTTGTAGTTGGACAAGGGCGTCCTGGATCTTTATCTGCTGGGTACAAGCATTGGAGAGAGTAAAGGACACTCAGAGAATCAGAAAAGACAAGGAATTTAATACTCACAATGCACTAATCTGCTCCAGCACCCACAAGATTGCATATAATTCCATGCCAAGGACAGTAAAGTCCTGAGGCAGTTGGACCTTGAGGACACATCAGGGAAAACAACAGAGCAACCGGCAGTCCCCCCCCCCCCCCCCCCCCCCCCCCCCAATTTGATCCATACATAAAGATAGCATTGAGTTGTGGTACTCATTTAAAAGTCAAAAAATACTGTATTAAAACATATGCAACAGTGCAATTCTCCTGTACTGCACCAAATCTAAATTTGCTCTGGGCTTCTGCAGTATCCAGGTTGCTAGATTCTTAAAACCCTGGATTTATGGTTGTACCTGCTCCACTCCAAGTGACTCCAGCACATGGAGCATGCAAATCCCAAATAGCCTTGTTGCTTGTGAACTGTTGGAGAAGAGGCATTCCAGAGGTGGACAAGTAACAGTATGGTATGCCGGTGAAGTTGGAGCTGAGAGGAACTTACATGCCTAGCACGCCATGAGGAGTTGCCTTCAGATTGTAAGTGGTGAAACTTCCTGGCAGATTAAAACTGTGTGCCGGACCGAGATTCGAACTCGAGACCTTTGCCTTTCGTGGGAAAGTGCTCTACTGAGTTCAAGTATCAGTGTGACACACAGTTTTAATCTGCCAGGAAGTTTCATAGCAGTGCACACTCCTTTGCAGAGTGAAAATCTCATTCTTTAAGTGGTGGTTCACCAGCCTCAGCACAGAGAGTGGGTATGGGACAGATCCTATAAACAACCGTGGCCAGCCTAATCCTATCAAGGTGGACAGTGCCAATGATCTTCAGATAAGAAGTATTAGCCAATCAATATGCCATGCACCCATAGTCTAGCCATGATTGGACGAAAACACTACAAAACTGGAGCAGATACACCCTGTCTGCTGCCCAAGCCCTGTGGCTAAGGCTCTAAAACTGTTCAGTGCCTTCAGTGTCCTGACTTTACTGTCTCTCAGGTGTGGCAATCACAACAAGTTGGAGTAAAAAATAAAGGCCAGGAATCTCATTGAGACTTTAAAATGTAGAAGGTGTCTCTCATATGTAAATTAGGCAAATTAAAAATATAAAGAGAATTATCAAAATGATAACACACACACACACACTTATCTGTAGAAAACTGAAAACCCACCTTTGCAGCCCACTCATCTAACCCCTTGCCTGTCCTGGATTGCTGAACAGCACTCATCTATCCACAGGTACAGGTCACTCCTAAGATGACCTGAGGACTTTTGGAAGGATAAGTCAGCAGCACAATGGATCACTCACGTGATGTGATCCACCCATTCCTGGACACTGTCACACTGTTCAAACACAACCAGCTGGCTGAACAACATCCAGTTAGCCCTGCTGACAATCCATATTGGTGGTTCTCTGCAGGGAGTAATCCATACAGAAGATGAATACAGAGTGGGAACTGGTCACTGAAATGAAGGTTGTCAATGACCTCCCATTGAACGTCATCTGCGAGGGCTGGAGAGCAGAAACAGAGGTCAATGGCCGAGAATGGCCCAGTAACAGCACAAAAATGAATTTGACTACCTGTGTTACGAATGCACAGCTTGTGAGACATCATGAGGCTTTCCAAAACCAAAGCCTGAGGGCAAGAGAGGTCAAGTCCCACAATACATGATAAGCATTGAAGTCGCAGAAGTTGTTCCATAATATCTGTGAGAGTCTCAGAGTCTGTTGTATCTTGTGGAGGGAGATAAAATGAGCAAACATTGATCCTCTGACAAACATGAATTTCAATGGCAATTGCTTGCAGGTCAGTAGCCAGGGGAAGAGTGGAGGGGTGATGCAAGTTGTTGACAAGCACAGCCACCCCTCCCTCAGCTCTGCCCCAGTCAGGTCATCCTTTCGGTGAAGGGCATAGCCCCACAGCACAGGAGCATCAGTGGCTTTAAAATGTGTTTCTTGTAAACAAAGGCACATGTTGTGTTCCTGTGCTAGCAGCTTCAGTTGCTCCATGTGTCCTGAACCAAATAATGTTCCACTGTAAAATGGCAGCCATCTATCATGGGGGTTGCACTTTCACCCTGTCTTTCTGCCAATGAGCAGGACCCGTAACGGATGGAGACTCAGTCTTGGGGCTAGATGATTGCCCCAGTCTGACATCAAAATCCATTAGTTCCACAGAAGAATCAAGAGAGACATCAGGTAGGATGAGGTTGACATTGTCGGACTGTTTACTTCCTTACTCCAACTGTGGTAGGGTTCAGAGCCACAACTGTGGCAGTGTTAGTGGCAGCACTGTATGGGGGGACTAGACTGAACTTTTCGAGGAGCACCGTCTTCATTATGTTTTACACATCAACAATGCCTTCCTGGGACCACTCGGCTTTCAGTTCTTCTTGGAGAATGTCAACCAGATCTCTGCAAGTCACAAAACCTTTGCTAGAGTTAAAGTTATGTTTTACACATCAACAATGCCTTCCTGGGACCACTCAGCTTTCAGTTCTTCTTGGAGAAAGTCAACCAGATCTCTGCAAGTCACAAAACCTTTGCTAGAGTTAACGTTGTTGTGCAGTTCACTGTATACTGAATTGATCTTTCTGGACGTTTTTCACCTGTTAAGGTCCTGTTTTACACGAACTTGTGTATAAGGCTTACTGAGACTCTGCCTAGGTGGTCTTTTATTTCCCCAGCTGCTCGTGTGACTGAAATGGACCCTTCACATTTTCATTTCCTCTTCCCAGCAGAAAGGGTGGCACTTGTGTTAGTGACCACAGGCTTGTCTCATGTTCTGGGAGGAGGTGTAAGCTTTGAAGTAAAAGTAGCAGGAGCGCACTGGCAAACACAGGTACTACTGCTGACACTAGCAACCTCCATTTGTGTAGCAGCAGTGGTCTTCTGAAATGGCTGTTTGAGAATAGACACAGAGGAGTTAGCACACATCCAGGGGCTGGCTGCATGGCCTTACAGATCATTTTGGCCTCACCATATGAGACATGTTTAGTTTTTCTGATATCCTGTATCTTCCTTTCTTCAAGGAAGGCACTGCAGTCCCTACTCCAGACAGGGTGATCCACAGAGTAGTTTACACACTTTGGAGGAGATGAATAACCAACACCTTCATGGGTGGCCTTATCATGTTTGCCACAAGTGCCTTCTCCCTTATAACTTAAGGCGGTGTGCCCAAAGTGCTGGCATGTAAAACAGTGCATTGCGTTAGGAAAATGAGGCTGCATGCTGAAGTGAAGGAAACCAGCTTAAATGTTCTCTGGAAGTTTTGTGCCGCTGAAACTCAGAAGAAATGAGTCCAATTTCATGAAATCACCATCCACCCTTTTCATTATGTTTTGCACATCAACAATGCCTTCTTGGGACCACTCAGCTTTCAGTTCTTCTTGGAGAATGCCAACCAGATCTCTGCAAGTCACAAAACCTTTGCTATAGTTAAAGTTGTTGTGCAGTTCACTGTATATTGAATTGATCTTTCTGGATGTTCTTCGCCTGTTAAGAATAGGCTGTCTCTACCAACAAGGTCCTGTTTTGTGAGCACTTGACACATTGTAAACTTCCAGCAATTCTCTCTAAACTCATTTCTATGTAAAACGATGAAACTTTCTCAAAGCTCCCTTTCTGTTTTAACTACTACAGATATATTTTGACTTGCAGCATGTACTCTGTTACTATAAGTACTAGAATTCTGAAGGACTTCTGGGTGTGGTGGACTGGCTACAAGAGACCGTGTGTGGTACTGGGTGTTGGTGCTCTCCAGTGGCCCACCATTTCTGCTGGGAGGAGAAAATGAAAATTTGAAGGGTCCATTTCAGTCACACAAGCAGCTGGGGAAATAAAAGACCACCTAGGCAGAGTCTCAGTAAGACTTATACAACTGAGCTGCAGCAGGTTCCCAAGAGGTTGCCCACAAACAACTGTTCCACCTCAACAGCCATGCATCTCATCAGCATACAATACACCATGAGGTTTGGATTTTTCTCAAACAGGTTTTCACCATCCTCATGACCCTGCTGGTTAAGCCAAGATCCCCTTACACACAACGTCCCACTGCTGTGCTGTACAGTGGTCACTGAAACATGCCCAGGCTTATGGTGACAAGGGCAGGCAGCACTTACTAATCCCCAGCTTAGGAACTACGGGGTTGCCAATCCTGTACTCAGCAAATGAATGCAGAGTGTCTGAGGGCCATGACTTTTGTCACCTCAGTGTATGCATTTGAATAACTATGACAAGTCAAATTGAGACTGGAGATGTAGTTAATGGGGAGGATAGTGTTGGTCAGGACAGTGGTGATAGGAATCTTGTAAATGAATTGGGACTAATTAACAGAACCCAAACTGTAAAGACAACTTTAAATGAAGGTTTAACTTTGAATGTAGACATTAGGTACAAAAGGCTGTGATAGTCAACAATCATGTTGAGGACATAGGATGGGAGGATGCAGTAATACAGTTTTTACAAAAACTGAGTGCACACAGTCAAACATGGAGCACAGGTTTGAACAAAAAATCTAGATAATAATAAGCAGCAGAATAAGACAGATAATCAAAAATTAAGGACAGATCTGAACAAAAAACTCAGTGATCATGTACATCACAAAATGAAATAAATTATGACATCAGCCACAACTGAACATTGAAATGAATTCATTGGGAGCAAATAAAAATTTGCCCTGGACTGGGAAAATGTGAGTGGTCACCTCAACCACTTTGGTTATCCAAGCATGCTTTCCATCCAACCCAAATTCCCAACTTGTTCCACACTACTTACATAACTCCCCCTGTCCACCATACTGATTGCATGCCACATCACACTGGATTCCCACAACAGTTCAGGAGAGAGAGAGAGAGAGAGGGCATCCACACTGAAATGATCTGAGTGGCCTTCAATCAGTATATATAGGTGATCTTCTTTTGGGATTGACCAAAAGAATACACACACACACACACACACACACACACACACACCACACACACAGGTGTGTAAGATTATTTCAGTGCGGATGTCCTATCTCTCCTGAACTCTTGCGAGAATCCAGTGTGTGAGCAATGGGTGTGGTGGTCAGGGAGTGCTACCTGAGTAGTGGACAACAAGTGGGGTATTTGGGCCAGACAGAAAGCATGTTCAGATAGCTGAAGCAGTTAAGACTCGTGTAAAGCAGGAAATGCGGTTTCATCTCATGGCCCAACACAATTTTTCACTTGTCACCACGGAATTCATTTCAGTGCTCAATTATAGCTGATATTGGAATTTATTTCATTTCATTGTCTACATGTATGGCTGCAGGATCAAGCACATATATAAATCAATAATCATAGTCAAAAACTGAAAATAGATGTGTACAAAATGTTGGATAAAAAGGTAATAGAAATTCATAATGAGATGCAGAATCATTTCAGTATTTCAAAGGAATGTAACTAATCTCTTGATGTTCAACAATTTGAATTCATGCAGGAGCTAACAGAAATACAGGCCCAAGTAACTCGTGACAGGAAATCATACAAGAAGTTCGAATTGACAGTGCAATAATGAATAAGAAGGTAGTTCAGGCGAAAAGTGCTTGTGACTAATATTTTGTCATTAAAGTAGCTTTGGGTATGCAACAACAATACTACAATTCAGAATGGAAACTACAGGAACAGACAATGAAGAATGTCAGCATTTGCAGTACAGTGGTTGATACACACTTAATCTGAAAGGAAGTAAAAACATTGATGCAAGAAATCTGTGGCACAAGCTGTTGCATGGATCTTATCATAGATCATTTGCTCAGTCAAGGGCAGTTTAATGAGTTTGATGCACAGAAACAATTTAGAGGTGCAGTCATGCAAATTCAGAATGAGTCAGAACAAATTGATAATTGTGTATGACACATGTGCAGGTGCTACAACATGGGGAAAACATGTATCTGATCAATACACTATGTTTGCAGACTTTGAAAATGTATTCCTCTGCAAGCATTGGTGATGAAAGAAACAATGAAACAGCAAAGAGAAATTATTTATGACACACAATTATGACTGCAACGAGGGATCAATCCTTCAGAAACACTATGAACAATACAGTTATTTAGATGACCCCATCAGTGTTGATGATCCGATTATAGTTTTGATAGTGCATTATCATGAAAAGTAAGAAGAGAGTTAGCTTTACATACTTTCAATGAGTTTGATGAGCTGCTATGAGTTGCTGAGTGCTGACAATGAAGGAACACAACATGAGTCAGACAAAGACACAACATGACACAACCAACATTTTCAGTGACATGACATACTGAAGCAAGATAGTTTTGGGTGCCCACCTTAGTCAGCAAAACAACGATAGGCTGAAATACAATGATGCACGAAGAGATGACCCATCATGGAATTTCATGTGAAAGAATGATTGCTTTAGAAATGATGAGAGGAGGAAAAATGATTCTGGAAGATGGGTCCAACATGCAGCACAAGTCAGAAGATTTCAGGATTGTTCACTTCTCAAGGATATGGACAACAGTGTGCAAATGCTGATAAAGTAAATTGCTCTTCCAAAGAGACCCATTACAGAACTGCCATATCTGAGAATTCAAATGATTAATCCCAATTTCACTACTGGAGGGGGGGGCAGCTCACCAGACACTGTCAGGTGACACTACACATGCCAATAGAGGGTGCCGAATTCACACCTGCTCGCTGACGACTGCAGTTGTGATTGGTCCATGTCTCTTTCTAAGCTGCTGCACTCAGAGCTTCAACTCAGATTGTTCTCTGATAATCTTCATATCATTCTCTAAATACACTGAGCTTATACACTACAGCATAGAACTTTATGAACCTCACAAGATGCAAGTGAAACTATGACTGCTAGTCAATATTGATAATCAGTACTAAGGAACTGAGAGAGAGAGAGAGAGAGAGAGAGAGAGAGAGAGAGAGAGGCCACAGGCCACAAAATTATGAATGCTTTACAGCAATATAGTGTAAATAAATACATTTTGTTTTTATCATTCTATAGTGTTTTGTGTGTTCTAGAATGTTCATCTACCTCGTTATACTCATGGACACTACACATTCAACAAATTTGAAAGTAAAATTCTATCTACTGATATGACAGAAAATCCTCAGAACTTTTGGTCTTACATCAAATCAATAACTCGATCAAAGAAATCTGTCCAGGCACACAGTGATTACAGTAGCAATGAAATGGAGGATAACAGAAACAAAACAAAAATACTAAATTCCTTTTTCTAAACCCTCTCCACTGAAGAACATCACACTGTGGTTCCTCCATCGAATCATTACCTGAATGGGCAAATGACAGCTACAAAATATACAATCCTAGCATAGAAAATCAAATAAAATTTCTAAACAGAAGAAGGGTGTCTGACCTGCATCCAGGTTGATGCTGTTTGTTTTATCTTCCAGACGGCATTTCACAAGTTCCCGTACTGTCACCAACTAAACAAAATACAGGTGCACAGAATATCACACCAGCTTTGCAACTGGATTGAGGAATTACTAGTTTTAGTGAAATGCATGAAGTCCTAAGGAAAATAGATACTTGGTGCAGAGACTGGTAGTTGGGCCTCAATGTAAGCATATGTCATGTATTGTAAATAAACAGGCAAAAAGACATGTTATGTGATTACACAATTGCTGAATGATCAGCTGGAGCAATCACATCCATTAAATATCTGGAAGTAAGTGTACACAGCAGTTTAAAGTTGGACATCATCATAAAACTAATTGAATCGCTGATTGCAAAAACCTCCTATGTCCACTTTTGGTGAAAACTGAGTTAAAGGCAAAAATGCATACTCTGCATGTAGTCCACCAACCTGTGCATGAAAACAGCCAAAATCATCATTTGTTGCAATTCAAACAGAGGTAGGAAGTGCAGGACTTCGGTTATTTTTCTTCTCAACTGTTGGCACTACAGTGAAGTGTGGTAGAGCTGTACAGAAGAAATTGGCATTGTTAATTTCAGTGTTCTTATGAAAATGGATGAAGTGGTGTGTATCAGCAGTTATGAGAAGAAAAGGGTGAAGCATTCTTCGGAATATCAAAGAAATGTTATAAAGAAAGCTAAAATTCATGGAGAGGAACATGTGAATTGTAGAGAAAAAGCAATTCCGAAAAACATGACAGAACAAGACTGCAATTGTCAAAGAAGCTGTTTTTGGGTTGTTGCAGAAGACAACAGAACTCAAGCTTTTGCATATTTTCTGAATATGGCATGCAGGAATGATCAGGACCTTTTCCTGCAAGGACTGATCACAGCTAGTGATGTTAAAAGACACTGCCCAAAAAGTGAGAAGGGGAGCAGGTGTGAAAAATCTTTTAGCTACTGTGTCCTTATTGGAGACAAAGGATTTGAAGTATGTAGGAAAGCTTTTCTAAGTATTTAAGCAGTAACTGATGTGTTGAGTTAAAAGAATTTGCAGACTGCTGTGTAGTGGGCAGACACCGAAAGACAGAAGAGGGAAATGTAAGAATGTTAATGCTATGCCATCAGAGGAAATTGTCAAAATTACAGATCACATCAGATCATTCCCCACTAAGGAAAGTCATTATGGTAGCCACACTATGCACTACCTTGACTGCAAACTATCTGTGAATAAAATGCACCAACTTTTTATTGCCAAACATCCTAACTCGCCAGTGAAATACGATTACTATAAAAGGATTTTTCCTGAAAACCTTTCACTTGCTTCCAGAAGACCTAAAATAGACACTTACTGCACATGCAAAGAGTTGACATTAAAGATTGAGTCAAACACACTAAATGGGGTAGCAAAACGAACAGCAATAGCAGAGAAGATTGTCTATGTCTGAAGATCTAAGAAGTTTTATGATGCTCTGCAAGATGAGAAAAGACACTCAGAGACTAGACCTAGAACTACTGCTTTATGTTTCAACTACATGCAAAATGTGCAACTTCCTCATGTCTCGGTGCAAGAGCTGTTCTACTTGCGCCAGTTGACTGTTGTGGTATTTTCTATACAAGGTCATCTGTTTTTTTAACTCTATCACAAATGGAATGTGAAGAAAGGACCCAATGAAGTTTGTACTTTTCTATTAAGCTACATCAATGAATATGTAGCCCAAGATGTGAAAAACTTATTTCTGTTTTCCGATAACTGCCCGGCACCGAACAAACACAACACAATGCTCTGCCTGCATTTAGCTCTTGTGGAGTTAGATCATTTGAAAAGATCGAACATTTTTACCCTATACACGGTCATTCATTTCTGCCATATGATAGGGTATTTGGGGTAATAAGGAGGACTCTCAAGAAAGTAGAGAGAATGTACACAATCCATGAATTAAAGAGCTTGTAGTAACTGCAAGCTGCAATTTCATCTCGCTTTTGGTGGATGGAGATGAAGTAGTAAACTTCAAGAAGTGGTTGCCATCAATTTATAAGAAGACTTGCTTTTTTTCCTATTGAAACATCAAAGTGAGATATTTCAAAGGCTGACAAGGTACCACTAAATATTTAAGTTTCATCATTTCTGTTATAAATCGTCAATGCCAGGAGCTGTAGAAGCAATGGAATTCATCAAAGGACTCTAGACCAATAACTTCTCCTTGAAATTTGACCACAGGCAGAAACCACAGATGCCAGATGAAAAGTGTTACAAGGATACAAAATTACCTATTGGCATGAAGAAAAAGGAAGACATTAAACAATGGGTACAATTTATTCCTGACAGTGAAAGTGTGTCATCCTTCTGGGATGAAATATTAACTTGCCCTACAGTAAATACGCAAGAAACATTGGGTGGACTTCTCTACTGTAAACATTAAATATTATTTTGTTTTGTTACTTGTTTTTCCTTTTGTTAACAGTGTTGATTAGCAAAAGCATTAAAATATGTTCTATTACAGCTCTGCAATAAACATAAGAACAGTGGACTTATTCTAAATAAAAATAGTTAATTTGTTTTTGTATTTTTTTGAATTTTTTTGATCATCAAATCCATTGATTGCAAAAACAACCTAAATCTAAAGCATAAAAAGTTTTTTTGCTATGCAAATGGGTTAGCATGTAGGTGTGAGATGCTGACAATAAATCTGTTGAGTGCTACTTAATCTTCAGCTTAAGTTTCACCTTATTCTAATTCATATAGTACTTATATTGTTTTTCTCACTTTCCTTAAAAATAGGTGAATGTGACTTAGGTTGTTTTGTTGTTTTTGCAATCAGTGATTCATTTGTAGGGAAGGCAGATGACAAATTAACTGGAAGAAACTGCAGGTAGTGTAGTCCACCCACAAAGGAGACACAAAACCCTCATTCAACATATACTTGAGTATAGCTCATCAGTCTGAGACTACCAGATAGGACTGATACAGGAAATCCAGTACTACTAGTGATAGTGGTATGACATAATAAATCAAGCCCTTACCAGTTCTCTGGAACATTCAGAGCTGAGTGCACATTTTCTCAGCTCGGGCTTTGTCTTACTGTTATATTCAACAATGTTCAAGTGCTACCAGTCAGACGTCAGAATGTGAGGAGGGGGTCATCGTTTGAGTCTCATGCAAAATGGATGTATGTGGTTCCATTGCTCAACATTTGGACAGTTTGTTTAAGTGGTGACTTAAGAGTATGGAAGTATTATGTAAATAGGTAGGGTAACAGTGAATGATGATTCAGTTTATTCACGATAAGTGAAATCAGTGGAGGTAACATCTTAATTGTTAGTAGTCAGTAGCTTCCAATGAAGGAAAATATCATTTGAACAGTAAAGAAAAGTCTACTATTGATAGTTATAAATATGAAAGGTCAATAAAGAAAAGCAAGACAGCCATGAAAAACTTCAGTGTAAAAGTGGGATACATTTAATTTTAATATGAGCATGGTTGGGTAATGGCAAACTTGTTCTTAAGTAAAATGCCACAGCAACATATTATTCTTAATATTAATCAGTTTAATGCTAGAATTGGTACTGTAGAAAGTAATTCAAATTATTTTGCATGTAGAGTGCTGCAGAATATAAATCAGTTTTGCATCCCATATTATAAGTTGAATGTAGGTTAGTTGTACAATTTTTACAGTTCATGTGCCAACTATAAGTTGACACTAAATGAATCCTAATGATTGTGAAAGACTTTTTTTTAAATAATCTCCAAAGTGATTGTGTTGTACTGAAATCTTAATTTACCTTCATTGGGCATGTCATAAAATAGGTTGCATATTTGACCTTTCATGTGGCAGATGCAGAAAGTTTGATACCCTTTAATTACCTTCCTCATTTGTGTTAAATGGATTGCTTTTAAATGATATGCAATGTGATTTATATTCTGAGATGCCCCACAGTTTGCAAACTACATCTTTTTACAGATAGGAAGTTTTCATTAGGCAGAACATAACCATATATCCCAGAGAATCTTGCATGTTAATCCTGTCTAACTAACATCAGCTATAAAAATTAACAACAAACATCCACAGAAATACACTATTTAAGATCTTATCCATCAGCACTAATCATCATTTTGTCTACAAATGAACAACTCTCTCCATATTTTGCATCATTACAACTAGTGCAACAGATCCATGACCAGGGAAGTGACTGTAAGGTATAGGAAGCAGTGACAGACCCTGATGCTGCCAGACAATATGAGTGAATGTCACACAGGAAAGTCATGACATGTGGGCCATAGACACAAGGTAAGTCATCATGACATCACTAGGAGTAGCCCAAAAGGAGAAGTCAGTTTATCTGGGCTCACATTTTGGTGTCTCAAAACAAAATTGTTCAGTTTAGGGTAACAAAGACATGTTACTGGAATAAAATTATAGTCAGTATATTTTGAAGGAAAAATCCTGTGTGAAATTTTCCAGTTGCACTTTTTTCTTGCCATGTTATGTTTTAAAAAATCATTGCGGTTGATATGTAAAAAATAAATCCAAAATGTTATCAAAGAAGCTGAACAATTCAAGGTATCCGATTTTCCTCTTCTTACCATAAGTATTAGGTATTTGCCTCTTGTACCCTCTTGCTTAAAATTATTGACCTTCCCATCTTTTCTTAAGTCTTCCTAAAGAACTTCGGTCCACTGGTTAATAATAATTCATAATCTCTTTTGGTTATTCTGTTTTCTTTCATTCTTGTGACAAGATCCACTCAGTTGTTCCTGTATCCTTTGAGATTTTCACTTCCAGTTCTTCTCTTACATCAGTATTCCTACTCCTGACAGATAATGTGTACCCCCTTACTCTTCTTAGGAACCACTCTGTTTTCATTTATTTTCACTATAGCTTGCAACTCATTTCTGTATTTCATCAGTGGTACTGACATTGTTTGTAGAAACTTACGTAATTTCATTTCTTACTTTAGTACTGAGGATTTATATATTGTTTTGTTAATGTTATTAAATCCTTCCACTTTCTTTTGTATGTCTGTTTCTGTCAGCCAGAGAAGCTGGGCAAGCCTACTCTGTTTCTTTTCTGGTCATGTATTATTTTTTTGGGATTTGGCACCAAGCCCTGAAAAATATGAGCAGCTGTTTAGAATGTGTTCTCACTATCAACAATCATAATTTGTTCATTAGCAAAGAGTAATATCATAGAATAATTCCTTTCATTGAAGTCTCTGGTATAAAAATTTACTTATCCTTTGCCTTAGCATGTATTATTCCTCTTTTAGTTGATTATCTTCCATAGCTTTCCTCTTTATTCCAGTGAACGCACTCACAAAGTGTATTAATGGTAAATGTGTGTGTGTATCGAACACACTGTGTTTCTCATTGATATGTCTAATAGAAAACATAAGGTCTGCACACACACTACTTTACTTAAAAGCCCAGTTGCCCATCTACCAGAATAGTTTCAATTACAGTTAGTCTCAGTGTTGGCTTTCAGAATATTTTTACCAGAGATATGGTCCTATATTTTTCACAATTACTTCTACCTCATTTCTTGTAAACAGGATTTATTATAGCTAATTTCCAGTCATCTGGAATTTTCTTAATGTTCCCATCTGTTGATGTAATTAAAAAATCCATGTTTTAGTGTGGGAGATGCAAATTTTATCAGTTCTGTGTTAAATCCGTTGCTGCCCATTGTTTTGCTATTTCTCATTTTACACATCACATCTTCTAATCCTTTCATTTCTGTTCCATCTTCCTCCTCTTCATACATATAATTTTCATCCAGATTTTTAATTACATTGTCTAAAGTTTCATTGTGCCTTATTTATCATTTCTAATCTTGCATCATCCATTATATTTTTATTGAAGTCCTCCATCATTTTATAAGCGAATTCCTGTCTACCATGGATATTGTTTTTTCACTTCCAAAATGAATCTATCCCATTAATTTTCCAACAAATTTCTTTAGATAATTTTATATTCCTTTATATCAGCCATTCTGTAACCATGTCAAATAGCTCCATTTTTTCCTTTTCGTCTATCGCTCTATATAATTGTTTCAGTAATTCAGTCTTTTATGGTTCTTTCTTTGAGTTCAGCATCCTGGAGCCACCACAGCTGCCTGCTCTATTACAGTTTTAACACTGTTGCATTCCTTTGGTAGACCTTAGCTTTCTTCTGTCTTATCACACAGTTTATTGTCCCTCCTCGTAACGATCCTTGATGGAATTTTCCTTTAGCAAATAAGCTTTCCATTTCTAATTCTCATGGTTTTTAGAAGCCTTATTCTTTGTCCATCATACTTTATAACCCGTAGCACCGCCATTAACCAATACTAGCCTGTATTCAATTCTGGCTGTATACTCTCATATCTGTAAATGTTTTCGTTTGTTCTAGATTTGCCACAAAATAATTTATTACTGACAGCTGACTTCATTCAGACCAGGTTATTCCATGTATCTTTTGTCAAAAAGAAATGTATGCACTATTCAGAAGTCATGAAAACACGAAAAGCCTTCAATTAATTTGCCATTTGTATTTAAGATGTGGCATTCGCTGGGTTATTCAGTGGTTTGGTATTTAACTAATTTGTAAATGGAAATGATAATCTTATTTTATTACATTGAGTAATTACTAAATAATTTTTCTCCCGGCTAAAGATTTGATCAAGTTGCTAAAGAACTCCAAGTTAACGTCGTGTTAAAGTGTTGTCTGTAAGTTGTGTAAGTATCACTAAATCACAGTTCATACAACAGATTCTATACAACTATGGATTATGATGGAAACAGTTATGTTCAGCAAAATGATCATTAAAACCACCGAATATCAGCCGCACACAACACTGACGTATGTTACCTGAAACAATATTCTTCGCAACTCGTGCGTAATTAATTTCGGCTCCACACATCAGCTAGAAAAGTTTCTTATAAGGATCTTGCTATGAGCACTGTTTTTTAAGAGCCAATCTGATTCGAATCATTTTCATTCAAATGAGTTCGAGACCACCGGTGCACATTTATTTTTACACATTTGTATTACGTTCAGCATTTATGTCTGCAGAGTTGTGTAATTTGAATTTGCTGCTGAGACAATTGTTAAGATGGTGGCAGACAATTGATAGAGACTTTCTATTGTTTGACCAAATAAGTAGTTTAACTGCTTATTAAACTTTACAGAAACTCTACTTTCGTATTGTGCACTATTTAGACATCATCAAGCAAACATTTGATTTGTTTCTAAGGAAAACACAGACAAAAACGCGATACAAATCACTATCATCAATGGCTGCGCTCATTGCAGTGGAAAGAAATAATTAACACAGATAATGCTTACTGAGAGAGGAATTATAGTTACAAATAATTATTCACTCATGTTTATAATAATAATTAACTATATTTTCAAGTAATAATTAACAAATAACTACAATTTCTTAACAGACCTCAGTTTGATATGCGTCTTGCGTGCTGAACCTACAAAAGCCATAAACAAAGGAAGACAATCGCAGATCATAAAAGGAATTTACAATTATTGTCTTTGTATGATACACATCAATATGTCCAATTACATCATAAAATACTATATAAATAATTAATATTTATCATCTTTTTTTTATATGTTGAATAGATAATGTTTATAACTGTTACAGGCATAATTTCCTCTCGTCGCACTGTAGCCAAAAATTTATCACGTGGATGTTACAATGTCCCTTGGGCTGAGAAAAAAAATTAGTTTATCTATTGTATATTTTTTTTATCAGTCCACGTAGATTTGCTACTCTCAAGATACATATGTTTAGTTTCAATGTTGTTTTAGACATGACAAAATTATAGTTGAATCGAGTACTTTAAATGACTTCAGTGACTGTATTATCTCGGAAATTGCTGTGGATACTTCCCGGATTAACTTATCCCCTCCCATTTGGGTTCACTGGACTCGGAAAACCGGGAATAAAACCATCCAAGGGGCTTCAAAATAATACAGACACCTACTTTTAACAGTCAGGCTTGACATGAATGTAATAAAATATGCTGGAAAATGCAAATTTATGACTCTGTTGTAAGCATCTGAGATAATGAATGTTTTCTTATGGTGGGGTATCATAAAATTTCCAAAGTCACTCATTTATCGAATGTCATAAGAATTTGCTGCTGTCATCGTAAGACCGCCCTCGTGTCGAGCTGTTGGACAGCAGACAGGTAGGGGCTGCTGCTGGACCGCCCCTGGCCGAGTCGGTGGAGTGTCGGTTGCCGTCAGCTGCATCATGGTTTGGATCTGCTGCTGGCTAGAAGTCGCGCTGCAGTAGGTCTTGTTTCTCCTTTCCCACGTCCCTCAGTTTAAGACGGGTACATGAAACATCAAAATATAAGCATCAGTGACAAGATAGCTACCATTCTCATCCTGTGGAAAAGTTTATTAGTGTCCATATCACTCGCATTCACAGTAATTGAACTTTGAGGTTAAATTCCAGCTGAACACAACACTATCCAAGAGCACAAAAACAACTGGGGCCCTATGAGCCCAAGTCAAAACTATGGAACACGAAGACAGAAAGGAGTTAAAAAACAATTACATGTCAATCCCAGTTGATTTAAGAGAAGACAGCTAAAAACAGGGACTTGGAGAAATGTCTATAAAATACACCATAGAGAAATGGACATCCAGAACTAAAAATTAAATGGGTTTTGCCATACTGCTATGATGGATAAAAAGTAGAATACAGTTGACAGCACATGCGTCGTTTGCTAAAACGGCTGATAACTCAGATGGCAAACCAAGTGGGAAAGTAAATGGTGGAAGTTAAAACTTGGGTGCAATGTGCACAAAGTGGTGGGGGAGTGCCACTTAACAAATGGCAATGGCTAAAACGGCAGTGCCCAATATGCAACCTAGTTCAAATGACCTCCTCCTGGTAGGCCGAGAGGAGTTTGTCCAAGTTGCTGGGAGAGGCTTAATAATCTGGAGCTTATTCCCATGAAGGGAGGACCAATGGCGATACCAAAGTCACACTACCTCCTGACAGACAGCAACACAGAGATCATTAGAGGGACTATAGGAACTAGTGGGCAGAGGTATGAGGACTGCAGCCTTGGCAGCAGCATCAGCAGCCTCATTTCCTGGCAGACTGACATGACCAGGAACCCACATAAACATCACAGTGGTTCCATCAAGAGTGAGCAAGTGACAGTGAACGAAGGACAGGATGAATGAGGGCCACCACACGAAGCCAAGGTGGTGCAGGGTTCACATCCACTGGGAAAGTCGCAGGCAGTGCGAAGTTAAGCCACTGGAGCAAGAGCTGAAAACGGTCTCCACGAGGTAACAGTGATTAGGTACATGTCCCATACTGGCGATCAAAGAAGACATTGAAGATGGAAGCCTAGGATGGGTGGCTATGCATGGCAGACAAATGGCATCCATACCTGCTAGGGAGAAAGTCATGGCGGTAGGACAGTGGTAATTCAGCAGCTTTGACATACAGACTCTCAACCGAGCTAGTGTAAAAGGCGCCAGTGGCCAAACGGATGCCACGATGGTGGATAGTGTTGAGACAGCATAAGAGGGATGGATGTGCAGATGCATAAACAAAGCATCCATACTCTAGTTTCGAACGGACAAGAGATTGTTACAAACGAAGGGGAGTCATTCAATCTGCACCCTAGGAAGTACCATTGAGGACAAGTAGGTCACTGAGGGATCATGTAAAGTGGGCTGCCAGGTAAGTCATATGGGAGGACCAAGAGTGTTTTCTATCGAGCATGAGCCCCAGGAATTTCATAGTGGCAACAAACAGAAGAGCAACAGGCCCAAGATGTCAAGATGGTGGGAGAAACCACTTGCACTGCCAGACATTCATACGAATGGTTTTGTCACTGGAAAAATAACAGCCATTGTCGATGCTCAATGAGAAAAGATGATTGAGACATCGCTGAAGATGTCGCTCAATGAGACAGGGATGTGGAGAACTGCAATAGATGGCAATGTCGTCAACAAAAAGGGAGCCAGCGATGCCTGGTGGGAGACAGGCAACTACGGTAAAACTTCATTTACATGTTTTTCACTTACATGTTTTTTTTTCATGTTTTGGCAAAATATCCACAGTGTGCACAAGTTATGATGCAGTGTTTCCGAGTGGGTTGCCGGGAAGTGGGTTGATAAGGCCGATATTAGACTAATAAAATCTGATAGTGTAATAAGGAACTTCATCAACGTTAGGCATTGGTTAAATTTTCTTTGATAAAATCTAGCACCTCGCCTAGATTTGATCAAAGAAAGCATTCGTCTTGTGTTTACTGCATGGAGAAATCAACCGCTTGGAGCGCTAGCATAGCTGCAACTGTCGACTAACGATGTTTATCAATATGACTATCAAATTTGCATGGGGCATTGCATATATAACGAAATTGACAGAAATATTCCAGGCAGATTAAGCACCGTGTAACTTATGACATCCCGAATACAAAAACAGAATAAAAAGTGAGAGCTATAAAAAATTGTGGATGCTATTAGCCGTGAAGTATGGCCAGAATATACCCCCAATAATATAAAGGAAAAATCTACAACTTCCTTGGAAGTAAAAATTTTTCGTGACTGCAGTACATATTAAATTTATTTGCCTTCATATATTCCTCCTTCAGTGCATTACAAATAGCTTCAAATGTTTCTGGTATTATTTTTGTCAATGTGCACTGCAGCATTAGAGCGTTATACCGGTACTGTAAATTAGAGTAGGTAGAAATTGCAGTATAATGGTAAGTCTGTCTTTGAGCACATATTGAAATGTACTCTCGTCCATTCCCAAAGGAATTTTCATGTGACTTGCAGCTCCTGTAGCAAATGTTGTATATCTTTCGCATGTCGCCATGAAGTCCATGGCTTCACTCAAGAATGTTTCCTTTTCTTCTGCTTCTCTTACAAATGAAGTGACAATGCAATTGCAGTGGACCTAACTGCAGACCAGGTATAATTTTTACGGCATCGGTGGCGTAGTGTGTAGATTTTAGCAACTACCGTCATTGCTGGGAATTCACTTCACCACAAAGCAAATAATTAAATCTGTTCTTGCTCTATGTCTGACAGGTTCTTGTGTGTACCCTTGTCCACTCAGTACACAAGTTATACTCATAAAATTAACATTTCATAAGAAAACATTTGCATTATATGAAGATGGTGTTGCTAACATCAGCACACTACATCGCTGATGCCGTAAGTAAAATTGAACTGCAGAGAACAGTATTAAGTCATTGTCGGCCATCATGAAGGAACTTTGACATATATTTGATGACAGTGTAAGACCCCCTTTTGCGCCACATCAAAGATCATTGTCAAAGAAAATCTGATACTATAATACCGCTCCATCTGTTAACATGGCACTGTGGTTGCCAACTAGAAAATCACTTTGTTGCGAGCATCAGAATCCAACTAACACTTATTTTTTTCTGTGACAGTATTGAGATTGTTTTATAGATTGACAGATACGCAACAACAGTATAAACTGCAATAATAGAGTTGTCACATAAACTAGATGTTATACAGAGACTGTACAGTATTGGAAAGTGCAGTATAACGTATGAACCTTACTATTACAGCAGTGGTGATAGCCATATGAAAGGTTGGTAATAGGTGTAGCACTCATTTGTTTTCCCAGAATCGCACAACTTCTGCTGAACTAGAGCACAACTGGTGAAGAATTGTTTCACGTCACTTGGGAATCCCGAAACACATCACATCTCATATTGTATAGGCTACAGTACCGTATTACTGTATTTCTAATTATTTTGAGAACTGGTAACATTAGTGGAAGAAAAAAGAAAAGCATTACTATTGCTGAAAAGCTTCAAATTTTGAGAGTTGTGAAGGAAAGCAGTAATCGAAAGTGAGTCGATGTTGCCAAGGAATTTCTACGTCTGCTTTAAATTTTATAGTAGCAAAGGCAAAGTAAATTGAAGATAGTACATGTGGGTTCGGAATTTCTACTAGGAAATGGACACACTTTCAGGGTGGGAAATATGAAGACAAGGAAAATTGTTTCTTGCAGTGGTTCGGGCAACATTGAGCAGAAGGCATTCCTATTAGTAACCTAATGCTTTTTGAAAAAGCAAATGAATTTGCAATTCGACTCAGTGTGGAAAATTCCAGTGTTCCATCAGGTTGGCTGTACAAAGGTAAGACATGGCATCACCTGTCTGAATGTATGTGGCAAAAGCAAAAGTGTCAATCCCGAGACAGTGCGAGATTGGAAAGAAACCCGTTTGACATTACTGACATCCCAATATGTTCCTAAAAACAATTTCAATGTGGATGAGACGGGCTTCTTTTACAATGTAATGCATGACTGCACAATGGCATTCAAAGGCGGGAACTGCCACAGAGAAAAAAAACTTGTAACAGTGCTCTTATGTGCTAACAGTGATGGGAGTGAGAAGCCCCCTCACACTTTCGATCAGGAAATTTGCCAAGCCCCGTTCTTTTATAAACATTGTCACGTTTCCCATAAAATACACTAGTAACAAGAAGTCGTGGATTATGACAAAAGTTTTCGAAAGCTGGCTTCAAAACGTCGATGCAAAAATGGGTGCAAGCAGGCCAGGAGATTTTATTGTTCGTAGACAGCTGTGCAGCACATCCTCCCCTTACTTCCTATTTGAGAAATGTGACTGTGAATTCTTTCCATCGAATTGCAGGAGTGAGCTCCAGCCACTTGACCTTGGAGTAATACATAATTTAAAGTTGCATTATCGCTAAATGCTCATGCAGCATGCCATCAGGTGTGTAAACATCGAAAAAACGTATGAAATGAAAATAAACATTTTAAAGGTACAATTTTTACTTGCCATTTATTTCATTTTGTGCTACCGGAGACAAAGAACACTTCGAGAAATTATTAATGAATTTGTTTCTTCTGCTAGGCGATGTACTGCATTGCAGCTTCATGGCACAGTTTCAGACAATACCATTTGGAACTGTTCCTAAAATATTAATTTGGAAATGAAGTCCATGGTCATCTATTATTATTATCATTTATGATCCATTTCATCTACAGCTGCACAATGTGCAAGAGATATTTGGATTTTTTGTTAATATTAACAGTTTTACATATAATATACCTTTGTACATAATAACGTACATTAATATATCAATGAATGATGAATACTTAAATAAATGTTTTTATGCTATATACAGAGAGAGAAAATACAAATGTTCTTCTGAATGAGACTACATTCGGTAAACACCTAATATTTTTGAGAAAACAGAAAGAAGTGCCAGAGGTGTGTAGTTGGAACCATCATCTTTGTTTCCTTTCGTGTATAATGGCTTTGCTTTTGCTACTTTCAAACATGAAGGAAAAGCTCCTGTAGCAAAATATAGGTTACATAGGTGGGTTAAGGGCTCAGTAATCAAGTCCCCACACTTCTTTATAATGAAATCAGGTATATCATCTATACCTGCAGTGTGTTTCATTTTGAGACTTTTTATTGTAACCTGAACTACTTCTACATCATGGTGGAAATGATCATACTGACGATATTTCACCTAATGATGAAGAATGGAATCGACGTGAATAGAAGGCACCATTTGAGGATTACGTGAACGTAGGTGAAAACCTCGTCACTACAGAACCCGTGATTATCGCCGATAGAGTTCAAAGTGCATCGTGGAATCTGGACAAGGAAGAAACTCATGATGAGGATGATACAGAAGAGCCTCAGAATTCCTCCGTAATGTTTAACAATGCAGTAAATGCATTAGAAATAATTAAACAATTTGTGACGCACCACAATGTTTCTGACAAAACAATGACAGATATATCCCGCTTTGAGGGTACAGTGTATGCTACTCAAAGACAAAACAAGCAAAAATTACCGATTTTTTTACAAAATGACATTTTCTTCTGTGTAGAGGTTTACATTTTTCTTTATATCTTTGTTAAGTATGGTACCTAGTAAGCATGTATAATGTTTTATAGAATGTAACTTTTTATTTACTGGATTTTCATTTGTGTTTACCAATTAATTTGATAGTGTGGTGCTATATTTCATACATACGTTCTTCACATTTATGCATTTTTTTTTCCGTAGTCCATTGAAAAATGTATAAAGAAAGTTTTACTGTATACGGTTAATGGCAATAGCAAAGAGGACTGCGCTGAGGACAGAACCGTGAGGCACACTGTTTTCCTGGATAAAGGGGTCCGACAATGCAGAACCCATACGCAACTTGAAAACTCGGTCTTTTAAAAATTCCCCAAGTAAACAGGGCATATGGCCATGGAAGCCCCACATGTAGAGATTATGGAGAATACCAGTTCTCCAGCAGGTCTTATAGGCCTTCTCTAGATCGAAAAACACGGTCACAGTCTCCGATTAGAGCTGCACCTTTTTTAGACTGAGGTCAGTGATAGGTATACCTGCTTAAAGGAAGTCCCTCTAACTAAGGAATCACCTTCAGAGGATGCCATGTTTCCAAGTAGAGAAGGAATTAGCATATTTCATCAGAAAGTAAGAGGTATTAGAGATAAAGTTTGTGAACTGCTTATAGATGTTGACTGAAGTTATTGGTAGATCGAAGCACCACTTAAATAATTTGACAATTCAGAGGCTTCTTTTACCAGGATACAGATTTGCTGGCTGTTTTTTCAAGGAGTTCCTTGTAGGGTCGGGGAGTGGCCATGTACGTAAAAAATGGTATTCCAGTTGTGTCCATAGATGTATCACGGCACTGCACTGAACAGATATTTGAATGTTGTGCAGGGGCAGTTGAATTTAATGCAATTAAACTAACTCTGACTTCAGAGCATTTCTGCTCAAGCTAGAGAGGGTTACTGATTCACTTTATAGGAAGTACCGGAAATTAATTATATGTGGACTTCAATATTAATTTTGTATGTGATAGTACAAGAAAAAGGATGTTGGTAGATCTCCAAAATTCAAACGATCTGATGCAGTCTGTGTTTTTTCCAACTAGGGTGCAGGGGAACAGCAGCACAGCCATAGAAAATATTTTTGTTCCTTCTTCATTATTAGATGAACATTCTGCTGGTAAAAGTGTGAATGGTCTTTCAGACCTTGATGCACAAATTTTAACACTAAAAGGCTTTTATACTCAAACAAATATCACATATAATTACAAACTATGTAGGAAAGTTAATCCAGTGGCAAAGAGAGTTTTTTAAAACTCATCCAGGAACGAGAGTGGCAGGAAGTTTATAGTGCCGATACCATAGATGACAAATATAATGCTTTCCTTAACACATTTCCCATGCTCTTTGAGAGTTGCTTTCCGTTTGAATGTTCTCAATGGGGTAGTAGCAGTAAAAGGCAGCCTGGGTGGCAGACTAGTGGGCTAAGGATGTCATGTAGAACAAAGTGGGAATTATATCAAAATGTTAGAAGTAGTCACAATCAAGCTACAGTAGCCCATTACAGACAGTATTGTAAGGTGCTTAAAAATGTTATTAGGAATGCAAAGAGTATGTGGCACACAAATAGAAAAGCTAATTCACAGGATAAAATTAAAATGATATGGTCAGTTGTTAAGGATCAGCAGCACAAGGTCGACGATATATAGTCAGTTCATAGTAAAAATATTTCTGTTGCTGATAAATCAGATATATGTACAGAACTTAACTATGTTTTTCTGTGCATTGCCGGTGAATTAAATAAAAAATTAGTTTCTACAAGGAATCATAACTTTTTTGGCAAATGCCTTTCTGAGATTGATGTCTGAAATACTCCTCTGTGATACAGACAAGGAGGAGATTGAGTCAATATTTAAATCACTGAAGACTAAGGACTCTCTTGGATATGATGGAGTGCCTAGCAGAATATTAAAATACTGTGCTGCACATGTTAGCCCTGTGCTCAGCCATATTTGTAATTTTTCCTTTAGGAATGGTCAGTTTCCTGAACAATTAAAGTATTCAGTAGTAAAGCCCTCTGCCAGGCACTTAAATGTGATTTGCACAGTACCGATGTAAATGTAGAAGCCACTTTATAAAAAGGGAGAAAGGGATAATGTAGACAATTTTAGAGCTATTTCTATGCCATCAGTGTTTGCTAAAGTTATTGAAAAGGCTGTGTATGTAAGGATAATTGATCATTTTATATCACACAATTTTCTATCAAATGTACAGTTCAGTTTTAGAAGTTGTTTAACAACTGAAAATGCTATATTCTCTTTTTTCTGTGAGGTACTGGATGGGTTAAACAAAAGGTTTCAACACTAGGCATATTTTTTGATTTAACTAAGGCATTTGATTGTGTTGATCACAAAATATTGCTCCAGAAGTTGGACCATTATGGAATACAGGGAGTAGCTCACAATTGGTTCACCTCTTACTTTACAACAGACAGCAAAAGGTCATTATTTACAGTGTTGAGAAGGACTGATGTGAGGTCTGAGTGATGTACAGTCAAATGGGGGGTGCCCCAGGGATCAGTGTTGGAGCCACTCCTGTTCCTTAGTTATATAAATGATATGCCTCTAGTATTATGGGTAACTCTAAAATATTTCTGTTTGCTGATGACACTAGCTCAGTAATAAAGGGTGTTGTGTGCAACATTGGCTCGGTTTCAAATAGTGCAGTTCATGACTTAAGTTCATGGCTTGTAGAAAATAAACTAATGCTAATAACAGTAAGACACAGTTCTTACAGTTTCTAAGACACAATTCAACAAAACCTTAAGTTTTAATTTCACATAATGGGCATATGATTAGTGGAACTGAACAGTTCAAATTCCTAGGTGTTCAGATAGTTAACAAACAGTCATGGAAAACCCATGTTCAGGATCTTGTTCGAAGACTTAATGCTGCCATTTTTATTATTTGAACGATATCTGAAGTGAGTGAGTGATTGATACGAAAATTAGTCTACTTTGGTTACTTTCATTCACTTATGTCATATGGTGTTATATTTTGGGGTAACTCTTCCCATTCCAAAAAGATATTTTTGACTCAGAAAAAGGTGGGTCGGGCAATAAGTGGTATAAGTTTGCGGACTTCTTGTCAACCCCTGTTCACTAGTCTGGGTATTTTGACATTGGCCTCTCAGTGTATATATTCTTTAATGTCATTTCTTGTTAACAATATCAGCTTATTCCCAAGAATAAGCAGCTTTCACACAGTTAATACTCAGTAGAAATCCAACCTGCATTTGGATCGGACGTCCTTAACTCTTGTGCAGAAAGGTGTGCAGTATATTGCTGCATCCATTTTCAATACACTATCACAAAAATTCAAAAATCTTAGCAGTAATCCACATGCTATCAAATTTAAACTGAAGAGTTTCCTTATGGGTCACTCCTATTCTGTTGAGGAGTTCCTTGAAAAATTAAGCTAATTCTTATGTTATGTTGTTGATTACATGTACTTAAACTTATGGCTTGAATTTTGGGTTCATAAACATTTTATTTTATCTGTTATTACTTTTATGTTGTAATTTCATGTACTGACATGTTCCATGACCTTTGAGATTTGCTCCTCAATTTGGTTCTATGGAATTTGACATGTAAATAAATAAAACCTGCTCATGACATGGGTGGACAAAGTGACGAGATGGTCAACTGCAGAATGGCGCGCTCGAAATTCACCCTGTGCAGTGGTTAGTAAATTGCAAGACTCGAGCCACCATATCAGCTGGGCATGAATGATATGTTCCATCACCTTGCAAACACAGCTGATAGGAGAGATGGGGCGGTAGCTAGAAGGAAGGTGCTTGTCCTTACCGGGCTTAGGTATGGGGATTCTTCTTCTTCCGTGTCCGGATGCACCAATTATATCTTCCTTTCCCAGTAATTAGCAACGTAGATTGCTTTGTCATTGACTTTCAAAATATCATCATTAGTGCATGTTATAGACATATCTGGGCAGATCAGTAGGTGGTCCAAGTCCTGTATTGCTCCGCATTCACACCTATCGCTATCACTGTAACCCCATTTAAATAGGTTTGATTTGCACCCAGTTACTCCAGTGCGCAGCCGGTTTAATGACCTCCAAGTTGTAAAGGGTAGTTGAAATCCTGCAGATCCCTCCTCAAGTTGTTCCATTGTGGAGTGTGGCACCATTTCTTCCCAAAGAGATAGCCGCCTTGCGGTGGGCTTGGTGGCGAGCTCTTCAGTAGTTTCAATGAAACTCCTGTGGGATTTCAGCCGGACACGTTGTTTTTGGTGCATATGCATCGGGTGTCGAGGATCATTCTTTTGTTTTGATCTTTCGATCTCGGCGGCTACTTGTCTGCGGATAGTGGGTGGTGCTATGCCTGTGATGGGGTAAATGATGTCTGTGGGAGTTGGTTTGAGGCATCCTGTGGGAATACGTACAGTTTCGTTTACGTCAACTTGCTTAGTGTGAGCAGAGTTCCTCCAAACTGGCGCCGCATATTCCGCTGCTGAGATACTCAGCACCAGACCCGTGGTGCGCAAAACATGTGGTTGAGCTCCCCAAGATGAACCTGTTAGCTTCCGCAGTATGTTGTTCCTGGCACAGACTTTTTTTTAGTGTTGTGACAGTGCTGCTTAAAAGTAAGTGCTCTGTCCAATGTTACTCCCAGGTATTTTGGGCTGTTTGTATGTTTCAGCTCTTCCCCTTGCCACATGACTCGGAGTTTCCGTTTGGATTGTTTGTTCCTAAGATGGAAGGCAGATACTTGAGATTTACTAGGGTTTGGTTTGAAATTATTGCCGTCGTAATAGGTAGCAAGTTCTGTTAAGGCTCCTGTGAGATTCTCCTCCACTTGTTCAAAGGTTTTATCCTGTGTGGCCACTGCTGCATCATCAGCATATATCAACATTCGTGTCTGGTGGCTGATGGGAAGATCATTGGTATAGATGTTAAATAATATTGGAGCCAAGACACTACCCTGTGCAAGTCCATTTTTCTGTGTCCTCCATCGGCTGTTTTTAGATTGTAAGGTTACATAGTAGCGTCTGTTCTGTAGCATACATTGCACGAACATAGAAAGGGTGTAGTCCTTAGTGACATTATACACTTTCTGGGTAAGCAACTTATGGTTAACTGTGTCATATGCAGCACTGAGATCCAGGAATGCGACCCCAGTTACTTCTCCTCTCTGATAGCTGTCTTCGATGTACTGTGTGAGATTTCCAGCCTGTCTCACTGCTTTGTCACTTATTTAAAGTGCTGGAGCAAATGATCCTCAAACGCATAGCTGATTATGTGGACAAAGCCCTCATTAACGAACAAGCTGGATTTCCACCAGGAAAATCATGCTGTGGCCAAATCCTTAATCTCACACAGTACATCGAAGACGGCTGTCAGAGAGGTATGGGGATGACAGTGGCTTCATGCCAGCATCTTTGTAAATGTGCCCTGTGCCCAAATGTAGTTGTATGTATAGCAGAAAGTGCTTGTCCGCAAGAGAAAAGTGATGCAACACCTTAATGTGAACAGCATCTGGCCCTGGGGCAGAGGATCGGGATGAACTGAGATCATGATCTAGCTCCCTCATAGTAAAGTGGCATTGTAGCACTGAAGAATTCAGAGATGAGAACGGTATTGCCTGAGACACCTCTGCTCTTTTCTGATGGGGAAAGGCAGGTTGATAGTGGGAAGAGCTCGAAATTTCCACAAAATGGTGGCCCAAGGTATTGGAGATAGCAATAGGGTCAACCATGACATCATCTGCTACTGTCAGGCTGGAAATGGGGGAATGGATCTTGGTCATAGAGAGCCATTGGAAGTTGGCCCACACAACACAGGAAGGGGCAGAACTGTCAAAAGAATTAGTGAATGAAATCCAGCTAACTTTTATGCTATCCCAAAAAATGCTATGACATTGTGCATGCATCTGTTTATAATGAATGCAGTTTGCCATTGTAGGATGATGATTAAAAATGCGGAGAGCAAGTCTCTGCATACAAATTGCATCATGACGTGCCTCAGTGCAGCAAGGGACTGGGACACGGCGTGGTGAAGAGGAAATGAGAGGAATGGAATGTTCTGCAGCAGTAAGGATAACGTTTGTAAGATATTTCACCTGGTCATCGGATCTGGGAAAATCTTGTTCTTTGAAGGTTGCCAGGGAGGAGTAAAGCCACCAGTCAGCCTTAGTAAGCTGCCATTTGGGTGTGCACGCAGGTGGGGTAGGAGTCAGCAAATGAATAGCACATGGGAAATGGTCACTCGAATAGGTGTCGAAAGAATGGACCACTTGGACGATGGACAAGCTGGGCAGTGCAGAAGGATAGGTCCAAACAGGAATAGTTGTGTGAGGAGTTGGAAAGGAATTTGTTAAGGCCAAAGAGGTTAAGTTGATTAAGAAGGTCAGCCAAGAGGACACTACTCTGAAAGGTTCTGGGAGAACCCAAAGGGGCTGGTGCACATAAAAGTCACCAAGCAGCAGAAATGTGTGAGGCAGCTGCCCAAAAAGCAGGAGGAAGTCTGCCCTGGTGACATGTAACTGCATCAGCTTGAAGACAGGTAGTCAAAATGATGGGGTCACTATGAATGTTCATCCCATATGAGCAGCATGACTCCCCCATGAGACTTCAGGGCAAGGTCAAAACGGACTGGGAAGAAATGCAAAAGCTGAATGTGATGGTGAGGACGCAATTTTGTTTCCTGCAGGTGGAGTACAAGAGGACGCTGTGATTCTGAAATCAACTGTAAATCCTCTTTGTTGGATCAAAGGCCGCAAATGTTCCAACGGAGTTGAGTCATGATGAGGAAAAAATGAAGGGGTGTCAACTTGGTGGATGCCGAGTGTCTGCCTGCAAAGACTCACTGCTATAGGGCACAGAGGCAGGAGGATCCTGCTCCATGAGGTCCACAGAAGCATCAGCGTGCTTTTGGTCTGCGGAGTCCAACCCAGAAAAGCGGTTCGTGGTGTGCACCGGTGACACGGAGGCCAGCCAGGTGAACACCATCAAAGATCTTTGAGTTGGCAAAGGAGAAGACCATTTGTCTTTGTTGGACTTCTTCAACCCTTTCTGGTTAGTAGAGGAAGACTCCGATGTTGGTTGACTGGAGGGATGTAAGAAGTCTTCAAGGAATTATTCCTTCTGTCCTTTCCAGCCTGCCAGTTGTGTAGCTGGTGGCTTCACCCCCTGAGGTGAGAATCTGATGGCTTGTTGCATAGCTGGACGAGGGGACAACAATGCTATCTTGACACTCGGTGATTTCACAACCTTGGAGTTGAAGTTGAGGTTGCATGTCATGGCCATGGCCTTCATGGAGCGAGATGTAGCACAAACAGTACTGTAAATACCAGATGGTAGAATGCAGGGTTTGCAACTAGCCAATAACTTGCGAGTGACCAGGTAAGGAAGTTTTTCTTTCACCCGGATCTCCTGGACAGTCCACTGATCGAGATACATGGGGCAATGTTGAGAGGCAGTGGCATGGTCACCATTGCCGTTGATACAACGGGGAGGAGGAGGCAGACAATTGCCCTCATGTGCATCCCTCCCACAGGTTAAACATTTGCCCAGGTGTCGACAAGACATTCACGTGTGGTTGAAATGATGACACTGGTAGCTGTGCATTGGAGTTGGAATGTACAGTTGGACTGTGATAATTTCATAGCCTCTTTTGATCTTGGTCAGATGCAACACTCTATCAAGGGTGAGAAAAAGAGTGCATGTGGGCACTAAGGAGGAATCTACCTTTTTGATCACCCAATGGATGGCAGTGACATCCTGATCAGAGAGGTATAATTGGATTTCAGTCTTGGTCAGACGGTAGAGCACCCTAGTGTAAATAACACCACGGGAAGAATTCAGAGTTCTATGGGCCTCGAAACGAATAGGGTAGCCATGGAGAAGCGAAGCAGCAAGCAGTTAATGTGCTTGAGGATCAGAAGTAGTCTCCAAATGAAAGTGCCATTCCGTGAATGAGAGCAGGGCTTCACAGAGCCGGCAATTGCATCAACACTTTTCTGAATAATAAACAAATTTATTGCTGCAAAGGAATTACCATCGTATGTGAAACCACGAGGAACTGTAGTGCAGCTGGAAGAGTCTTTGAATTGTTAACCTCATTCTGTTTACATTTCGTAGACATTCATTGTGGAGATGACGGGCTCATTGCAAGAAAATCCCCCAGGATTGCCAGCATCTCCGACGGCATGCTCCTTCCAACTGGGGGCTCCCTTCACAAGGAGGTGCAATTGCCTTAGGTGATTTTTCACACCTCAGGTCATACCTCCTGAACAGCTGACAGAGGGACCAATCGGCAATTTGGCCTGTATTAGGAGGTACGTGCGAACCCTACCTGTCAATCCGGGGCTGGGAATTATGCGTTACCCTGTCACCTATTACACTTTAGATGTGTGGGCTGGCCTTCAGGAGCACACAGTGAGTAACAAGAAAAAGAGGAACCTCAAACGCCAAAGTGGAGAAAAGATAGGAGAAGGTAAACAAAGAAAGGAAAAGGGAATGAGAAACAGTGGTGAGACTGTTCTTATGTCAGTGACGGACAATGCAGGACACCCCAGACATGTTCCCAAGGGAGGAGGGAAAGGGGCCCCATGGTAGCCAAGCACAAACCAGCCAAAGAGCAGCGAGTCCCCCCCGGGGGGGGGGGGGTTTCAGGTTGTGACATCAGATGCAGACATGACTTATGACTGGTCAGCACAGGCAAATTTCAGAGAATCTTAAAAACAAAATGGCACATAGCTATCACCTAAAAGCTTGTCAAGCTCCCAACAGGCAAGCAGGCTAATAGTCAACTGCGATATAGCAAGCAAGCTTACCATAATTGAGAATGACTCAAACATATGCACTCATTTCCTATTCACAGTTTTATGTATGCAAGGTAACCAGCCTCATATGAGGTGGTACCCAGAAAAACCAGAATTATTTTTTAAAAGCTACATATCTTCACATTGTTTACAAACAACCTTACCTCCTTTACAAACAACCTTATCCCCTTCAAAATACTCTCCATTACAACTAATACATTTGTGCCACCAGTGCTTCCACTGTTCGAAACATTGGCAGCTCCTTGCTTTTTTCCCCCCCCCCTTCTTCAATGTTGTCAAATCGATGTCCTTTCGCGTCCTGTTTCATGCATGTATATGAGAAAAAGTTGCAAGGAACCAGGTAAGGTAAGGTGTGTGGGGCAGCAGAACCATGACATTTTTAGCACAAAACTTCTAACAGAAATGGCTGTGTTGCAAATGCATTGTCATGATGGAAGAACCAGTCTCCTATCTGCCACAAATCGGAACTTTTTGATGAAAACTACTGCACAGCCTGACAGTTGACCAATTGTCTGTAAGCACAAGCTCTCAAATTTTTTCAATATTTTCCTCAATTTGGGCAGATGATGTATGTCCAGAATGAGATTTGTCATCAATCGACGTGTTGCTATTTTTAAATTGAGCAAATCACTCTTACACTTGAGTTTTTCCCAAAGTGTCAACTTGGTAAGGTGTTTTTAACACTGAAACAGTTTCAGCAGCATTTTTACAAGTAAAAAACAAAATTTCACAGCTGCACATTGTTCACTTAAACCTGCCATCATAAAAAACAAAACAAGATCAAAACAGTGCTAGAAGAAACAATCACTGCCGATGAACAGAACAAACCAGGTTGACAACACAGGTGGCACTGAACTAGCAATGAGTTGTGCTATAAACAACTAGCAGAAGAAATGCATACTACATAAGTGAAGCTTATTTTAGTTTGTGAAGTGAGATTAGATTTGATTGCCATTCACCAATCTCTTCTAAGGTGAGAGCAGAAATCAAATTATTTCTGAACCAGTTTTGACATTATGGATTTTGTTGGCTTTGTGCAGCTTAGCATTTCTACAGTTATAGATTGCTATCTATTTTGTACTGTTACCCAGAATTTATTTTAACCAACCATTTATTTTCATGTTACAATTCAATAATCAAAATAATTATAGGAACTCAAACAAATTGCAAGGGAAAGAAATTTCACCATGCAGTTACCAAATATATTTATTTGTATGTTTCAATGGTTTACAGCTGCACTTTCAAAGCAAACAATTAATTTCTGTCATGTAGGATTGTACAAGTACTTTACTGACACCATGCCAGAGCACTGTTCCATCAGAAATCAAAGGAGTACATCATGAAACCTCGAAAAATTGGCAAATGTTCATCTGAGTTGTAGTGATTCGAGAATTTCCCTGTAAATTCTGGAACCACTCTACTTTCTGCCACCTCGAACACATGATGTTCTAAAGATAAGTGTGAGAGAGAGCCTATTTACTGTGCAACACATGTCTGTATGTGCAGGATGGGCATTGGTCATGGGAGGACAGGAGCTGTGTCAGACGAGTGATGCCGACAAGTGTTTGCCGCTCACGCCATAGAATCCATATGGAAAGTTCAAAGAGTAATTGTGTGTTATTCCTTAGTGTTCGAATAATTGTAATTGTTATAGACAAATGAAATAAGATTTGCCTAGAGATTCTTACTTAATCTTGGTGTTAGACTTGCTAGAAGTAAATCCTGTCTTTGAATTTCTGGTGGTTATTAAACCCACCACATTGTAATTATATTTAATAGTATCTCATGGTTAATGATGCAGTTGACTTGCAAGAGTTTGTATGCTTATGTGAAACTTGTAGAAATGAAAATATACCTGAACTGAACTGAAAGTATTATGAGTGTACTAAGTTATGTCGATAGAGAGAGAGAGAGAGAGAGAGAGAGAGAGAGAGAGAGAGAGAGAGAGAGAGAGAGAGAGAGAGAGAGACTTGATTCCTCTAACCAGCTCGGAGAAGAAGTTGTGGAGATCGATGCAGCCGCATGTCCAGAGAAGACGATTGGCTAAATGTTTCAAGTCAGTCAGCTGTAGTAAGAGAAGTGTGAAGTTCGCAATCCAGTTTTGAACCGCTTCTCTTGTCACCAAAACCATAAGAAAGTACGTACAAGAATCAAAGTAAATGATTAAACACTAATAGCTAACTAGCAAAAACTTTTGAAGGTAGACCACAACAGTAGATGTTTAAGTATATTGCTGGCTAACACAGATGCAGGTGGTTGTGTATAGCTTTAACTTAAACTAAAATAATTAATAATTCCTAAAATTGTGGCATTATCAAAGAATGACAGAGAACACGGTTTGGAAGGGGCAATGGCATTCTAATGGATGTCACTGCACATTTTTGGATCCATTGTCTACACTGAATCATTTTTTACTATTTATCGGTGAAATCTGAAATGCTTTAATATCTCCATAACCCACTTTCATCACTCACACTACACCAATGGCAAAGAATGTCTTGGGTCAGTTAAAAAAGCACAGACAATGCTTCATAACATACGTGTATGGTCTCAACATAATTTTCTTCCAGTGGCATACAATGCACCACTGACTGAAATCTAAAGTATTTTGTTACAGATATGTAATAACAAACAAGTGTACAACCGTCAGTGTCCTGACTGTGTTTTGAAAAAGAAACAAATAATCAAACTACAAACACATGCACACATTCATATGTAATTGTCTTTCAATCCCAAGGAAGATTGGGACAAAATGTGCAACACTGCACTGCTAATATGATTACTCATTTTATTCTGTGAATTCTCCGATTATATGGTAATTGATAATTATGAGCACAGCTCTTACCCAAAAAGTAAACTTACCAACCATGTGACAACTAACAACTTAAGTTTCTTTGTCCCATAATACGTACCTCATCCTTTTTGTAGTGTTATCAACAATGCTGATTGACTCAAAGTTAAATTTATGAAGAAGTAGCAACCTGTTTGCTAGTTCAATAGCTATAACATTCAGCTATTTCCTATTTGATCACATTACGGTCAATATTCATGCAAGTAACTTTTCATAAATATTGCACAAAACACTGATCTACAGAGTTTAACAATGATTTAGTACTATTGGCTTTGAGACTAAATTGTGACTTGCTTTACAGTGTTTATTTGCTCACCTAATATATCACCAACACTCTAACTTGCAAGTTAGCATGCTGTGCATTAAGCTTCGTGAGCAGGTCAGCTGTTACTTTAATCTGGTTACAAGTCACTTGTGTTTTCCCACAATACCAATGCTTTAATTCATATCCACTATGTGGGAAAAGACAGATTGCTACTTACCATAAAGAAGACACATGCAACTGCAGACAGGCACAGTTAAAAAGACACTTACATAAAGCTTTCAGCTTCAGTCTTCATCAGTAAAAGAAAGATACACACAAGTCATGCACACAAGCAAGCACACCTCGTGCACACATTACCACCAACTCCAGCATCTAGGGCCACAATGCCAGCCATTGTTTCAGAATTAGTAATGTGAAAATAATCATTTCATTCTGGAGTTTCTAAACAAGTGTCCCCATTTATTAACAAAGTTTTTTGTTAATTTTGTACATCAATTCTGTTTAGTTCTTGAAATAAACAATCAGTCTATTTCATGAGATTTCAGGATTACAGCCAGACGATGTCTACACCTTACTATGATATTTCATTTGACACACATTCAGCCCTCTTAATGTTACTCCGGAGATTGCTGGTGTACATCACTAAGTTTGTAGTCAAATATTTTGTGACAGTGCATTTGCAAAGGGTACCACTGCAAATGTCCTCTGTTGAGTTTGCATCATCTCCGAAAAATTTATTTGATACGCTGTATGCTTAATGGTGATATTAAATGCACACCCTCTGTTGAATCGCGAGCCCATGGAGTTAATTTTATTATATTAACACTTGAATATTAACTGTCGCTATACATGTCATTAGGCATACATTTTTTTGCTAAACATATCAAAGAAATCACCAGGACCCATGCCTTATCCATTAAAAGCTGCCTTCACAGTTCATACGAGCTTCCAGCAAAAGTATTTCCACAGATTCCTTAATTATTAACTGAATTCCACAAGGATCTCATCATGACCGAGATTTCCGTAGCAGAATAATCCACAGAACATCCTGTGGATTCAGTTATTAAGGAAACTGTGGAAATATGTTTGGTGAAAGATCTTATTAACCATGATGACAGCTTTTATGTGGATAAGGCATGCAACCCAGTGTTTCTCCAATATCTTCAGAAAGAATACTTGACATCTAATGACATGTCTACCAACAAATAATTTTATTAAGTTGTGACAAGACGAAATTGTCTGACTGCAATCATAAAAACTCAGGGAATACTCATTATGCCAGCAAGTGGTAGATCCAAATGAGTCCATCAAAAGAAAGCTTGTAAATACTTTTTTTGGCCTCCTGTTATGATCAACAACATGGCTGTTTCACTTAAAATCTTGATCATGTTGAGCACCACAGATGACAATGTTAATGATTAATAGAAACCACCTCAGATGTAGTATTACATAAACAATTATTGTGTCATGGCTGGTGTCATTCGTAAAGCATCTTCAGGTCACCAAGCTGCGTTAAAGTGTCATGACTGTGGATCTGCTAAGCAAATTGCTGATGCTCTATGAACAAAACCGATCATAACACAATAAATGTGTAATAATATACCTGCAGTGGTTTTCATTAAATGTTTCACTTATATTACATGAAATTTAGTGCAGTTGTGGACACCTTTGAGTTGGGACGGAAGTTTCAAATAAGCTTTTAGATTATTTTTATCAGACTTTTAGATATTTGAACAGAAAGGAAATGCTTCCTCATATGTTCTAATATACCATCAGCTTTGATAACACTGGGCATACAATGACAATTTGTTTCCATAAAGTCAGCAAAGGAACTCTTGTATCCTAAAGAAGAGGGTCCATCGTATATAATTACTTGCCATTAATGTTGCCTTCTCCTTTCTTAGAGGGAACTGAATAGCCTTATATCTGGCTTGACTTGTCTAATAATACAGCAAAGGTATTTCAGACAGCATGGCACCAAAATGTCTAGGCATCTTAGGAAAATTGTACAAATATATTTATAACCATTACTTCTCCATCAAATGTTCCTCACTATCGTACAGGAACTAGTCAACTATTGACTTTCTCTTTAAGTCTTGACTGTACCAGGTAATCTTGTAGCTCTCTCTTTTCCTGAACCAAGAGTTCCCAACCAGCATCACTGCAGCATTAGCAGTAACATCATTGACATTAAGGTAATACCATCAGAGGCCTTGGATAGCTACCACCATTTGCTGGTAATGAACTCAGAGGGACTAAGGATAATAAAGGGTCAGAAAACCAGGAAAGATGTATAAGGGTATGGAAGTTGAAGGAGGAAATAAGCAGGCTGCAGTACCTACAAGAAGTAAAGGAAAGCATCCCAAAGGGGGAACCAAAAATGGTAGAGGAGGAATGGAGTAGATTCAAAGGGACATTAGTAAGTGTGGCAGAAGCAATATGTGGGAGGACAAGCAACAAAAAGAGACGGAAAGAAACACCCTGGTGGAATGATAAAACAAGGATATACACTCCTGGAAATTGAAATAAGAACACCGTGAATTCATTGTCCCAGGAAGGGGAAACTTTATTGACACAATCCTGGGGTCAGATACATCACATGATCACACTGACAGAACCACAGGCACACAGACACAGGCAACAGAGCATGCACAATGTCGGCACTAGTACAGTGTATATCCACCTTTCGCAGCAATGCAGGCTGCTATTCTCCCATGGAGACGATCGTAGAGATGCTGGATGTAGTCCTGTGGAACGGCTTGCCATGCCATTTCCACCTGGCGCCTCAGTTGGACCAGCGTTCGTGCTGGACGTGCAGACCGCGTGAGACGACGCTTCATCCAGTCCCAAACATGCTCAATGGGGGACAGATCCGGAGATCTTGCTGGCCAGGGTAGTTGACGTACACCTTCTAGAGCACGTTGGGTGGCACGGGATACATGCGGACGTGCATTGTCCTGTTGGAACAGCAAGTTCCCTTGCCGGTCTAGGAATGGTAGAACGATGGGTTCGATGATGGTTTGGATGTACCGTGCACTATTCAGTGTCCCCTCGACGATCACCAGTGGTGTACGGCCAGTGTAGGAGATCGCTCCCCACACCATGATGCCGGGTGTTGGCCCTGTGTGCCTCGGTCGTATGCAGTCCTGATTGTGGCGCTCACCTGCACAGCGCCAAACACGCATACGACCATCATTGGCACCAAGGCAGAAGCGACTCTCATCGCTGAAGACGACACGTCTCCATTCGTCCCTCCATTCACGCCTGTCGCGACACCACTGGAGGCGGGCTGCACGATGTTGGGGCGTGAGCGGAAGACGGCCTAACAGTGTGCGGGACCGTAGCCCAGCTTCATGGAGACGGTTGCGAATGGTCCTCGCCGATACCCCAGGAGCAACAGTGTCTCTAATTTGCTGGGAAGTGGCGGTGCGGTCCCCTACGGCAGTGCGTAGGATCCTACGGTCTTGGCGTGCATCCGTGAGTCGCTGCGGTCCGGTCCCAGGTCGACGGGCACGTGCACCTTCCGCCGACCACTGGCGACAACATCGATGTACTGTGGAGACCTCACGCCCCACGTGTTGAGCAATTCGGCTGTACGTCCACCTGGCCTCCCGCATGCCCACAATACGCCCTCGCTCAAAGTCCGTCAACTGCAAATACGGTTCACGTCCACGCTGTCGCGGCATGCTACCGGTGTTAAAGACTGCGATGGAGCTCCGTATGCCATGGCAAACTGGCTGACACTGACGGCGGCGGTGCACAAATGCTGCGCAGCTAGCGCCATTCGACGGCCAACACCGCGGTTCCTGGTGTGTCCGCTGTGCCGTGCGTGTGATCAATGCTTGTACAGCCCTCTCGCAGTGTCCGGAGCAAGTATGGTGGGTCTGACACACCGGTGTCAATGTGTTCTTTTTTCCATTTCCAGGAGTGTAGTTCAGAAGAAGAATAGACTCTTTAGGGCATGGTTCCAGAAGAGACCAGTAGAGACAAGAGAAGAGTATCAAGCAAGAAAGAAAGAAAGAAGCGAAATGAGTGTTGGAGGAGAGAAGAAAGTGGATGGAACAGTGGACCAGAATGATGGAGGAAGATAGTGAAGGTTCAAAAAAAAGGTGTTATATGGGATGATTAAAAGTAAGAGGAAGAACGGTACGACAGATTATGCTCAAATGGTGAACAAAAGTGGCCAAGATGTAGAGAATAAGGAGGAACTCAAGAATATGTGGAAGGAGTATTTTGAAGAACTGCTGAAACTGAATGGAGAGCTGGATGAGGAGGAACAAGTCAAGGAGAAAAAAGATAAGGAACAGCAAAATAGAAAAAGACTTTACATGGGAAGAAGTGGAAGAGGCATTGGGAAAGATGAAGGGAGGGAAGTCACCAGGTCTGGATGAGCTAAGTGTAGAGATGGTGAGAGCAGCAGGGGAGGTGGGGATACAATGGCTATATTGAGTAATGAAAATTTTGTGGAGACAGAAGATGATCCCAGATGACTGGAAGAAGGGAATAATTGTCCCAATCTTTAAAAAGAGAAATAGTAAAGAGCGCAAGAACTATCAGGGGATAACAGTGATGAGTCATTGTGCAAAGATTTTTGAGAAAATTTTGGAAGCATGAATATGGGAAAAATTAGAAAGAGGGATGAGAGAAGAGCAACATGGCTTCAGAACAGGAAGGTCCATGGTAGATCTAATTTTTGCTTAAGACATTTGCAGGAACAGTACTATGAACATGTAATAGATCTACTAATGACCTTCCTGGACATTGAAGAAGTGTATGATAATGTACATAGAAGCAAAATGTGTTGAAAGCCCTGGGGAACAGCGGAGTAGCAAATCAGATTATTTGGAGGATAAGGGATATGTACCATGGACGTGTGAACTGTGTGGAAGTGGGAATGGAGAGATCAGCTTGGACTGAACAGAAGAATTGCTTGAGGCAGGGAAGCGCACTTTCACCATTACTCTTCATTGTATTGATGGATGATATAACAAGTACAGTAGCACGAGTAATTGGTGAAGGAGAGATGAAAGCTATGATGTTTGTAGATCTGATGATTCGGGGGAATAAGGAGGAGGAAGTACAAAAGCACTTGGACATATGGGAACAAACAGTACAAGAACATGGGATGAATTTAGTATAAGTAAGAGTGAGATGATCACAACAAGGATGAAGGAGAAAGGAACAACTGGAATAACTATTGGTGCGGAGTGATTGAGGAGAGTGGAGAGTTTCAAGTATCTAGGAAGACTGATACAGGAAGATGGAAAAAACAACAGAGAAATAAACGAGCGGGGGAGTGTGTCAGAAGCCTGATATGGAGCAAGAATGTACCCTAAATCAGCTGCAAGGTTATATACCGGTCATACTACGTCCCGATCCTGACACGTGCAACCGAATCCTGGATTACGAAAGGAAGAGAGAAAAGCAAAGTACAAGCTAGTGAGATGAAATTCTTGAGGAACAGTACTGGAGTGACAAAGATAGACAGGTTAAGAAATGAGAGGATCAGTGAGTTAATGAAGGTGGAACCATTACAGGAGGAGAGAGAGAAATCAAGGCTGAGATGGTACGGACATGTTCAGCAAATGGAGGAGAAGAGGATACCCAGGAGGATACATGAGATGAAACTGGAAGGAAAGAGACCAAGAGGAAGACCAAGACACACATGGCTGAAAGGAGTGGAGGAATGCATCCAAAAGAAAGGACAAGGCTGGACCAAGGTGAAGATGGAGAGATGGTGGCATGACATAAGACGATGGGGAGGACTAAGTTCCAAACAGACCCAGCCAAAGGCTGGAAACTGTTCAAGATGCTGATGACTTCTCCATCAGACATGAGAATTTTCTGTGTTCTTTACAACATTAAACTACAGCCATTGTAAAAATTATTTAGGCACCATGTGTGAGGGCCTGCATTTTACCACTGTTAAATATCAAGAAAAAGTCCTACATGACTGTGTTACATTGCTGCATATATAGAGGCTGGTTAATTATATCTATTCTACTAAAATTTCTTTCTCAATGTTTTTAGAACTGCTAATATTATGGAGGTATGGTCTAATACATACCCCTTCAGGTTAAATGGTGTCAATCTGACATGAAAACAAGTAACTTCCTGGAATCAGGAAAGAAAGGGGATGAGAGGGTGGTGGGGAGGGGGGGGGGCATGCTAATGGTATCAGAACCATAACATAATGACAAGACTGCATAAACAATAACTCACAAAAAGGTTAGGGCAATGAGTGATCAATGGGCACATCCACAAGACTAAGAACACTTCTGAGGAGACTTTCCTTTACTATATTTATTTCTATTTATACAGTATTATCATTCCATTATGCTTTAGAACTTGTGCTCAGCTAGCATGAACCTCTCCCACCTCCTTTTTTTTAACATGGCACATTATGTGCTGTGATGCCACACTGACCACATTTTATCCTAAAGGTGCATGTATTAGCTCACACTTGTGTAATACAAGCAGTGATAAAATCATTTTCCATTACTAATGAAAATAATTACTTTTAATACATAAAGAAACTGATATTAATTATTTACTGACAAAGCATGATGTTACAGTTCCCTTAGAACACTTTCTGCCACATGAACAAATAAAGTTTGCTAACTGAACAGATCTACATAATGCACAACATAATTTGCACATTTTCTTATGAAGGGAACTCTTAGAACCTACCAGTAGTGCAAGACATGCCTGTTTCACACCACTGTTACTTACCAATAAACTATCATCTGATAAACTGTTTGTCATAAGATGTAGTCCTTTAAGATGAACCATAACAGAATGAGAAAGAGAGCCCTTCACTCTGGGATTATCACAAATAGGATGCTAGTCCAATTCGCAAAGTGGTGCTTTCCGTTGGTTAGGCATATCAACCTCAATGTGATGGTGCTATAGTTGTTTGTTTGTACTATGACCTGGCAGCCAGACCTGTGCAGTCAGGTGCCAGCACAATCCAGTTGGGCCTTAACTGGATGAGCCAGCACCTCGATCTTGTTATGTTCATGACCAGCAACAAGCTTATATGGTAGATGTGGAAACATAAGGTTACCACAGTACTCTCCCCTTGGTGGGTGATTACCATATTGTGCATCTCCTTTGTCCTCCCCTGCAATATGGACAGCACACAGCACCCAGGAACGAACATTGACATTGTCTGGAACAATGTTGAGTGGCCTTGGCAAAGTCAAAAGTTCCTTGCCAGCCACCAGTGGATAGTAAGACTGGACAGTTCCATCGCAGGTGGATGCCCACAAATGTGACGTCAGCTGCGGGGAGTGGCAGAAAAGCTTGAGATGGATCGATGGGGACGTCCGAGACCTTAGGGATAGGAACAGGAACTGGCTGGTGAGGTGCTCGCTGACCACCCGTCACGACTGGTTGTTGTTGGAGCTTTTTCACACCTGGCCCCTGATGGCCCATGTGGAGGGTTAGGAAAAACATCCAAGGAGGGTAAGTAAGCAATATTGCATTCAGTCGAGCTGGAGGCAAAAACAAAGAGGAGGACTCCATGGACAGAGGAGAGGAAGAAGACCTGGACCCCTAGAGGGAGGAAGGTGCAGCCATCTGTGGTCAGAGTTGGTTTAGATAAATGGCCCCAACCTGACATCCATCTGTAGTGTGAAAGTTCCCCGACTGGAAGTGGATGACCACTAAGCTGCAATACTTGCAGTGACCAAAAGCACAAGCCCAGATAGGAGACTGAAAAGTGCATCTCGTCAATGTAGGCATCTGAAGAAGGTATGGGGCATGCAGCAGGAGGTTCAGCATTACATGTTGGCACCCTTGCAGCAGTTCACCTCTTCTCACCACATGGGGTGAACTTAGAAGAACTGAGAAAATGTGTGAGTGTATCTTTTTGTGTAGGCTCTGGCTTGGAGAGCAGCACTGTCATGGATTAGCCACTTTGAATCAACAGCAATTAAATGTTCAATCTCACAATCTATCCCTAGACAATAAACAAGTAAGTGAGCCAGCTTCTTTGTTCTCAACACTCTCCAGTGGCCCTTGTGCAGGACACAGAGAATGTCTTACCAGAGAGATACTGAAAATACCACCTGTGGTGCAGATTGTTCTGTAGAAAACAAAAGAACACTTGACGAGAGTCAACCTATGGCGTTACAAAAAAATAACTGCAGACGGGATCTGAAGCTCAGGCCAACACTGCTGAATATATGTCGCACCTGACTGAGAACAAGATTGGAATTGACAACATGGGTGATGTAAGATCTGGAGTAGGGAATCCATCCACTGTCTTTCTTGCTTCCTCATCAAGAGAGAAATGCAGCAATTTATCCTGAAAGAAGCTGGGGTTAGATCTCATCGGAAGGTCAGAGACGGCATTAAAGTGTTGAGGCAAGGGACAGAAGAGAGTCTTGCATGATAATGACTGAGGAATAGGGCCCACCAGTGGTAGTTCATGAGTATACAGTATGTGGTCAAAAGTATCAGGACACCTGGCTGAAAATGACTTACAAGTTCGTGGTGCCCTCCATCAATAATGCTGAAATTCAATATGGTGTTGGCCCATCTTTTGACTTGATGACAGCTTCCACTCTCGCAGGCATATGTTCAATCAGGTGCTGGAAGGTTTCTTCACCAAGTGCTGCATAGAGAGAGAGATCGTAATCGGTCGGTGAAGCCAGGCATGAAGTCGGTGTTCCGAAACATCCTGGAGGTATTCTATAAGATTCAAGTCAGGACTCTGTGCAGGCTAGTCCATTACAGGGATGTTATTGTTGTGTAACCACTCCACCACAGGCTGTGCATTATGAACAGGTGCTCAATCGTGTTGAAAGATGCGAACGCCATCCCCAAATTGCTTTTCAGCAGTGGGAAGCAAGAAAGTGCTTAAAACATCAATATAAACCTCTGCTGTGACAGTGCCACGAAAAACAACAAGGGGTGCAAGCCCTTCCATGAAAAACATGACCACACTATAACACCACTGCCTCCGAATTTTACTGTTGGCACCACACGCGCTGGCAGATGACGTTCACCGGGCATTCGCCATACCGATACCCTGCCATCAGATCGCCACATTGTGTACCATGATTTGTCACTCCACATAATGTTTTTCCACTGTTCAATCGTCCAATGTTTATGCTCCTTACACCAAGTGAGGCGTTATTTGGCATTTTACCAGGGTGATGTGTGGCTTATGAGCAGCCGCTCGACCATGAAATCCAAGTATTCTCACCTCCCACCCACCTGTCACAGTACTTGCAGTGGACCTGATGCAGTTAGGATTTCCTGTGTGATGATCTGGATAGATCTCTGCCTATTACACATTACGACCATCTTCAATTTCAGCGGTCTCTGTCAGTCAACAGACAAGGTCAGCCTGTACACTTTTGGCTGTATGTGTCCTTTCAAGTTTCCACTTCACTATCACATTGGAATCAGTGGACATAGGGATGTTTAGGAGTGTGGAAATCTCATGTACAGACATATGACACAAGTGACACCCAATCACCTAACCACAGTCAAAGTCCTTGAGTTCCACATGTGATGGATCTGGGAGATGTGTTATTTTCTACCGGATTTGTCGATACCAAATCTAATGAGGGAGGTTGTAAATGTTTTCTTATATTTTTGTCAGTATATTTTTTGTGAATTGTAATTTGCCCTATTTTAAGCTAATTTGCTTATATGTTCGAGAGTGACAGCATATTGATTAATATTAGTAGATGTGACGAATAATATCAAAGAGACTGGTTACAAGTGGAAGCTTGTGTGTTGTGTGAAATGTCTTTGACACTGGAGTCGTCTTTGACCGTAGTCAGTCGGCAGTGAACACTAAGTGTGTGATGGTGGAACGATGTACAGGTCCCCGTTATAACAATTTGCAAGTGACCAGCAAAAATGAGTTATTCTACTACTGTTTTATATAAACATCAAGAAGGAAGCACATTCGGAAAAATGGTATTTGAAGCACCAAAAATGAGGCAAACACATTGAACCAGGACATTTCCGCAGCCGACGAAACAGCATTATGGAATCATACTTTCACTAGATGACTGAAGCCAACACAAAAAAGTCAAATATCATCTTATAAGCATCCACGGAAAAGTTAGTACTGTCACGAAATATGCTAAATTCAAGTATATAAAAATAGTGAGCATATTTCACACAGAGCACCCTATTCTGTTCTCTCACAATGTCTAATGACTGCTGAGGTTGCTGAAATGGAGTACGTGGCAGTTGATGGCAGCACAATGCACCTAATACAAAAAAATTATGTTTTTGGGGGGGGGGGGGGGGTCCGGATACTTTTGATCGCGTAGTGTACATTCTGGGTGTTCACAAATTTTTAGATTCATATAAATTTGAGTGTGTGAAATTAATAGCATATGCTGTATAACAGTTATGCTTATCAACAAATTTATACAACTACAGCCACTGCCAATTATATCAAAATTAATAATAATAATAATAATAATAATAATAATAACAATAACATTAAAATAGACAATCCACCAAACATAACAGACATGGAACACTTCTGGAGCAACATATGGTCAAACCCGGTACAACATAACAGGCATGCACGGTGGATACAAGCAGAAACAGACACATACAAGATGATACCACAAATGCCTGAAGTGATAATTTTGCAACATGAAGTCACCCAAGCAATTAATTCTACTCACAGTTGGAAAGCCCCTGGAAAAGATAAAATAGCAAATTTCTGGCTAAGGAAGTTCACCTCAACACTTTCACATCTAACTAAATTATTTAACAGTTACATTGCAGACCCATACACATTCCCTGATACACTTACACATGGAATAACTTACCTGAAACCTAAAGATCAAGCAGACACAGCAAACCCAGCTAAATATTGCCCCATAACATGCCTACCAACAATATACAAAATATTAACTTCAGTCATTACACAGAAATTAATGACACATACAACACAGAACAAAATTATAAATGAAGAACAAAATTATAAATGAAGAACAAAATTATAAATGAAGAACAAAATTATAAATGAAGAACAAAATTATAAATGAAGAACAAAATTATAAATGAAGAACAAAAAGGCTGTTGCAAAGGAGCACGAGGATGTAAAGAGCAACTGATAATAGATGCAGAGGTGACATATCAAGCTAAAACTAAACAAAGGTCGCTACACCACGCATACATTGATTACCAAAAAGCTTTCGATAGTGTACCCCACTCATGGTTACTACAAATATTGGAAAGATACAAAGTAGATCCTAAATTGATACAGTTCCTAAAAATAGTAATGAAAAATTGGAAAACCACACTTAATATCCAAACAAATTCTAATAATATCACATCACAGCCAATACAGATTAAGCGTGGAATATACCAAGGAGACTCATTAAGTCCTTTCTGGTTCTGCCTTGCTTTGAACCCACTATCCAAGATGCTAAATAATACAAATTATGGATACAATATTACTGGAACATACCCACACAAAATCACACATTTGCTCTACATGGATGATCTAAAACTACTGGCAGCAACAAACCAACAACTCAACCAATTACTAAAGATAACAGAAGTATTCAGCAATGATATAAATATGGCTTTTGGAACAGACAAATGTAAGAAAAATTGCATAGTCAAGGGAAAACACACTAAACAAGAAGATTACATATTGGATAACCACAGCGACTGCATAGAAGCGATGGAAAAAACAGATGCCTATAAATATCTAGGATACAGGCAAAAAATAGGAATAGATAATACAAATATTAAAGAAGAACTAAAAGAAAAATATAGACAAAGACTAACAAAAATACTGAAAACAGAATTGACAGCAAGAAACAAGACAAAAGCTATAAATACTAATGCTATACCAATATTGACCTACTCATTTGGAGTAGCGAAATGGAGTAACACAGACCTAGAAGCACTCAATACACTTACACGATCACAATGCCACAAATATAGAATACATCACATACATTCAGCAACAGAAAGATTCACATTAAGCAGAAAGGAAGGAGGAAGGGGATTTATCGACATAAAAAACCTACATTATGGACAGGTAGACAATTTAAGAAAATTCTTTCTAGAACGAGCAGAAACTAGCAAAATACACAAAGCAATCACTCATATAAATACATCGGCTACACCACTGCAATTTCATAACCACTTCTACAACCCTCTAGACTACATAACATCAACAGATACAAAGAAAGTAAACTGGAAAAAGAAAACACTACATGGCAAGCACCCGTATCATCTAACAAGAGCCACACATCGATCAAGACGCATCCAACACATGGCTAAGAAAAGGCAATATATACAGTGAGACAGAAGGATTCATGATTGCAATACAGGATCAAACAATAAACACCAGATATTACAGCAAGCATATTATTAAAGATCCCAATACTACAACAGATAAATGCAGACTTTGCAAACAGCAGATAAATGCAGACTTTGCAAACAACAAATAGAAACAGTAGATCACATCACAAGCGGATGTACAATACTAGCAAATACAGAATACCCCAGAAGACATGACAATGTAGCAAAAATAATACAACAACAGCTTGTTTTACAACATAAACTTATAAAACAACACGTTCCCACATACAAGTATGCACCACAAAATGTACTGGAGAATGATGAATACAAATTATACTGGAACAGAACCATTATAACAGATAAAACAACACCACATAACAAACCTGACATCATACTCACCAATAAAAAGAAGAAATTAACACAACTAATCGAAATATCCATACCCAATACAACAAATATACAAAAGAAAACATGAGAAAAAACTGAAAAATACATCCAACTGGCTGAGGAAGTCAAGGACATGTGGCATCAGGATAAAGTTGACATTATACCAATTATACTATCAAAAACAGGAGTCATACCACACAATATCCACCGTTACATCAATGCAATACAGCTACATCCAAACTTATATAGACAACTACAGAAATCTATAATTATTGATACATGTTCAATCACCCGAAAGTTCCTAAATGCAATATAACATATACCATACAGTTAAAAGGAAGTCACGCTTGACCAAGGTCCACGTCACTTTCCATTTTTAACCAGACCTAAGGTCTGAGAAAGGAAAGAAGATGATAATAATAATAGTAATAATAATAGTAATAGTAACAACAACATGCATAGCTTTTCTGACAAAAGAAAGAATTGTTTTTGTGGTATTCTTGTGTTTCGTACATAATTAAGTACAGTTTAGGGCAATAACAAATTACTGTGTAAGTTTTTGCAACTCACGATTTCGCATTTTTGTGTAAGTGGTAGTTTTTATGCTTTTCCATTTTTTCGGACAAATGTAGAAGATCCCTAAGAGATGTATAAGTTCACGAATTTACTTCCAGGCTGAAAATCAGACATTATTACACTGCACCAAAATGGCAGCTTGTGCTAACTGTACACTTTCCTTGCTCATTTGTAGTCACACTTATTTGATTTCGTCATTCTCTCAAACAAACGATCTGTTCTCAGAGACCCTAGTTCCTTTGTGACTAACTTTTCCTAGTAATTTACTTTTCTGTTCCCAGAATGAGATTTTCACTTTGCAGTGGAGCATGCGCTGTTATGGAACTTCCTCGCAGATTAAAGCTGTGTGCCAGACCGACACTCGAACTCAGGACCTTTGCCTTTTGCAGGCAAGTTCTCTACCAACTGAGCTACACAAGCAAGACTCACGACCCATCCTCACAACTTTACTTTTCTGCTAGCATTTAAAATAGACTCAACATAGTTCACTGCACAAGAAAGCTAATTCCCACACAGGAAACAACCAACTCCAAATGCAAAGTGCCGTTTGCAGAAATGATTAAACTCAAGTAGTAATGTCTACCAACATGGTCACTTACTAGAATACAAATGAGGCACTGAGATCGATAAGGGCCTAAAGCATACCCCCCATCGATTCCACATTTAAGCGAAAATCAGAGAAAGCAGTGATACACCTTTTCATGATTTTTCATATATGCAATGTGGGCCTACCACACAGATAAACCTGACTCACCATAAGATCAACAGATTTCAAAAGCATGAATGAATGCTACACTCTCGCAATTGACGGTGATGTGCGTTAGGCCCTTATGATTCTCACAAGGGCAACTCCTCATCGCATCCCCCTCAGGTGGCCCAGTGGATAGCCCATCAAAAACTGAACACAGATCAAGCATGAAAACAGGAAGAGGGTGTACTGAACTGTTACAAAAAAATAATAAAATAAAAAACAAAATAAGGACAGTGATACCTTGTTAGGCGGGCGGGTCGTGTTCAAAACTCTCTCATAGCACTAAATTTCATTTTTTTTTTTTTTCACAACACTGTGAACTCTCCAGGGTCATTGGAATGTTTGTTCTCTTTCTGTAGTTTTGGCGGTTATTGTACTATACACTGGTTATAGAATATGAGTCATGTGATAATAATACATTACCGTCGAAAGCAAGCATGATGAATTGTGGGAGCATGCAAGATACCACATAGACGTCTCACAGAAATGAAAACAACAAATAAATGGGTGTGAACGACATTACAATAATGGAATTCAAGAGTCAAGACTTCCAAAATGGAATGCAACTTCAAAAATGTTGAAAAGGTATGTTTTGACACAGCACAGAGATACTGTGTTATTGTGCAACTGCTGCATTCATTTGTTGCAGCTTATGTGACAAACTATTACTTTTCATCATTTCCTTGGAAGTGATCACATTCAGATTCATACAAATCTCACTCACTTACTAGGTGTACAAATTAGGTGCATCGGTAAGACATTCCTATCATATGACAAATGTACTGTCACTGATGTGTATGACATAAAAGATGTGTTTGTGTTTTCCAGCGGAGGATTCGATTCAGTTGTCACCTTGTCGTCAAATGTTGGCATTTCCCATTTGAAAGCCACTCACTTTTGGCTGCTAATACAGTAATTGTGCAGAATCAACCGTGGAAAAAAAAAAAAAAAAAACTGCAGCACAATGGAGTTTCCACAGCTCTGCTCAGTTCTCTGTATTGCACTTCCTGATCATGGACCGTTCACTGTTTCTATTTTGCTTTCTTTTTTTCACAATTCAGTAGACTTTCTTCCTGTTTTCATGCATCATCTGTGTTCAGTTTCTGACAGGCTTCACCGCACCCTTTTACCACCAAATCTGAGAGGGTGCCATGGGAGTTTCCCTTGTCAGCGTCTCAAATGGATTACTGTGTGGTAAAAAATTCATAACTTAATATACTACAACTCATTCAGAAACCCACAAAATAGGTTTACTGCCAGTACAACTTTAACATATACTGATGGCTGATATAATTTTACTACTGTACATGGTAAGTGAATTAGCAAATCTGAGGAATGTGCTATCATCTAGCAGGATTTATGCTGAGCAAATGAGGATAAAAGTCTTCTACAGTGTGCTTTGGCACTGACATAAACTTCTAGTCGAATGGCAAGGGCTAGCTGTGCACACTGTGAACCTTTTATCAAATCCGTATGTATTTGGCCAGTAAGGCAATTATGTCACGTGAGTTTTGCATGTGCAAAAGCTTCTTAAAATGCGCACAACTGAGGGTGTGTTCACAACCCTCTTGCTAAGTTTCATGGAGTCTAGTGGAGCAGTAGCGCAGCAGATTTAAGTGCCATATCTTTCAGATGGCAGCATCTATGTTACATTTAACAACATTCAAAGAAAACAACCAATAAGCACACAAGGTGTCGAATGTTAGGGTGTTCATGTGCTCTTACACAGCAGCTGCTACTGGGCCTCCTTGGTGTATTTTAGTGATAAATAATTCTTGTGTGATCAGCTGAGTGGTAACATCACCTTGTCACAACATTTCAATGAGTTTTGTCCCTATCTTCGACTTTGCCTAAAGATGATGGTTACAAAAATCATTGTAAGTTGCAACAAGACAATGCCACCACTCAGTTACTCGCTCAAGCAGAACTTACTAGTTTATAAGTTCCATACAAGGGTCACGTACATAGCAAGGCCGAGTCCAAAGAAAGTCAAGTAAGCACATGAATGAATCGTCACCACCTCCTTCCAACCATTAGATGTTGCAATCACCTGTTTTAGTCTATTATCCATCCATCCCTTACAGGTCTACCTAGTTCTCCCTCTCCAGTCGGTCAATAATTCATTATCTTTTATGGCAATCTGTATTCCGACATTCTATCAACATGATTCTTTCATTTTATCCTATTCTCTTGTATCTTGTTATTAACTGGAAGTTATTTTCAAATCTGATCGTATTGTTTTATCCACTTTATTACAGGCTCTTACATATACATCTTGAATGTTACCTCTGGTGCTTGTATACAAGATTATTCTTTTTTTGTTACTGTTCACAACCTGAACCATATACAGGAGTATGTACAGCCATTATAACAGATATTTTAAGCAAAGAAACAGGGTCCAAACGGGCTGTAATATATTTATTGCCCATGCTATTAGCTAATATTGGCTGTTAGTCATTTTGAAGCACTTGTCACATTTGACCAAATAGCCAGTACATTCTTAAAGGTACACACTACCTTCAAGTGGGTGTGTAGCACAAATACAATTCAATACTGCACTAGATTACATCTAATATGTATACAGAAAGTTTTCTATACAAATATTACTAATGGATGTAATCTAGTGCACTATTGACTTGTATATGGACTACACACGTGTATGAAAGTTGTGTGTGCATTCACATATGTACAGACTATTTATTCAAGTGTGATGTGGAGCTTGAAGCTTGTGGCAAGGACTTGAAAACGACAAACAGTTGAAATTAGCTAACAGCATAGAAAATAAACATATTACAGCCTATTTGACCACATTTTCTTCCTTCAAACTATTAAGGCTGTGGACCACACCAAGAACCACAGGTTGCAAGTCCAACTCGGGAGGTGGCACTGTCCATTGGGTGTGGGAGATGGCCTCCACGTGCTGCTGCTGTCGCTGTTTGACAGTGCCACCATTTAGCAGATGGACCCATGCCTGCAGGCACTGGCACCTTGCGTCTTGCTATGCTCACGGCCAGCAAGGTGCTGGTGCAGTCGATGCAGTAACAGGGGATAACTACAAAAACCACTAATGTTCTTGGCTCAACATTCCCATCAGCTCAAGTGAACAATTTCTTTTTCTTCAATTTTTAAGGCTACTATAACTTACCAGAGTAAACTAGAGATAATTTTTTCCTTAATAATAATAAAATGTTAAATACAGTCTTGTGAGATTAACAAAGGACGAAATAACTAAAATAAATTATTTAAAATTGTGCATTTATATTTTCTTAAAACAGCTGCATTTTTAACAAAGACTAAATAAAGATAATGCAACATTTTCATTACTGTTGTAACTAAGTAACTGAAGCAAAATCTAGGAACATAATGAGTTTTTCCATGTACCTTGTTTTGTTCACAGCATGAACTCATTTGAAATTAGTTGATGCTACCTTAACTTACTTTTCAGATGACAAGAAAATCAAGATGTGACACTGACTCCTGAAAGAACACTATATAATCTGATTACATAACACTGACATTTGTAAATAGTAATGCTTTGGTTGAAAGAGGTACAATTTTCTTTATTTTAACACTTCAAATTGATCATCAGTAACAGATAAACCCCCTTCATTCCACTGTTTCAACTTCTTAAATTGATTTACAAGAAGTTAAAGGAGATATCTTGTTCTTTCCAGTAATGAGACACTTGAGATATAGCATAATTTCATCAACTTTGAGAAAAATGCTATTAAAAGATAATATCAACTGCAACTGATAAGCTAAATGCACTGAAGTTTGGGAAAAAATAAGGCATCCATCCCTGAATGACAAGCAATACAACGATTGTAATCCAAGAGCAGGAAATGTTCACAGTCCCCTTCCAACAAGCACAGTGGTTAACTGTCACTCCACATGTTCATGGTGTGCTTCTGCTTCTCTCCAAGAGTTCTGTACAGCTTCTACAATCCATTGCCACCATGCAGACTTACTAAAGTAGTACACTGCACACAGCATTATGAACACCCATGACAAGACAAGACAGTAATCAGTCTCTTTGACCGGTACACTTGGTACAGGACCACTGAAGTCAACAGACATCACAAACAATTTGTTTTTGGGTTCAAGGCCTGGAAAAATAACATTTACAAAATATAACAAACAGAGTCTTTTGCAGTTGTTGGTAGATTGAACAATGATAAGTTGTCAATAGAAGATTTACAAGAGCAGATTACCTGTATATTCTATTATAAAGCGTCCAAACATTTCTAAGGTGTAATCAGAATTATTGAACTTTGCAGCTGGTCGACCATTGTGGAACAACATTACTGTGGGGACACCGACAATTCCATATTGCGTATTGAAACTGAAAACCAATGGGCAATAATTACTTTGTTTGGTTAAAGTCAATGAACACAAAGCTATGTGTGCTCTAAGAACAACATATTAGCAAAAGTGATGAGATTGAGTATATAACAGTCTCACAAAATCTACACACATAAAAATATCAAACACATAAGTAGACTTACCTGTGGTATTTCATTGCATCAATGGCAGCCATTTTTATGTCTGGAAAAGCCCTAGGGAGGGCATTGAAGTGAGGTGCTGCCAGGCTGCTAAATGGGCAATAACGAGCATAGAAGAGGACCATTACGCATTCTGCCGGCTGGCGACGTCGTGTCACATTGGGGTCACTTACCAGAAGGCTCAATAATCTTGTAGAATTAATCAGCTGAAGCAAATGAAAGATAACATACAGTTACATTATTAAATTACCACATCCTAAGTATAAGACTGCATGTACTTTGACTAAAATAACAGAGTTATTGCTGTTTCTTTGTGAAAAGTGCTTCGGGCCAACCATCAACCAACATTTTTAAAACATTGGTGCTATGTCACACTGCAGTGTGCTCCACGCTGTCAAATACTAGGATGAATTAATAAATTTTGCATTTCAACTTTTTCTTTTGTACACTGTCAAATCAGTAAGTAACCGAATCAATTGCAATCAAAGTTACTGCACTAACAATTGTCCCCATTTTGATCAGGGTAGCTTGGAGAAAGACTGTGGCTGAATAGTTGCGTATTCATCTACAGCATGTCACCCAACTCACAATATTCCTTACATTTCACTGTGTTTGAGCCATCAAAATGAGATACAGAAGCAACTATTCGTTTTGTCTTTCTAAAGACTGAATAATAGCCTATGACAACAGCATAGAGGTGAACAAACAGCAGTACAAACAATGCAACTTTTGCCAAGTAGTACACTTCTCCAAGAATGTGTGCAAGTGTGGTTTGTGGAAAATTGTATATCATTTAAATCAAACAAAACTGATAATTACCAAGAACAGATTGGGAACATATGTCAGATGATGTTCAGCGACTCTTTCTGGCTGATAATGTTTTAAAATCAATGTGGGGAAAAATTATGCCCACAGGGTCATGACAATGCTATTGTGCTACTATTGCATAAATTGCATACAGACGGCATAGGCTTGAAGTAAGGACTGTGTAGCAAAAAAAAAAAAAAACTATGCTGGAGAATAACAGTTGACAAGGCACGTTTTAAATTTTTCATCAGTGGGTAAACGAAATAAAGTTATAATTGTAAGTGCGGGAAAATGAATGCCAGGCAATTCATTATTTCATTGAATTCTGACTACAGATTTACTGCTCACAGAAATGACACTGGAAGCATTTCTGTTTTGAATACTGGTATTCCGATTGGTAAGAGTTTATTTATCGACTGTCATTTGGAGATAGTGAGCGGAGCTGTGGATACTAAAAACTGGAGTCACAGGTGGAGAAATCGGAAAATATCTGAAATTCTTCCGTTTGAGCTTAAAAGTGGGGTGACAGCAGCAGAGACAGCCAGAAACATTTGCACCATGTATGGGGATAATGTCACTGTACAGAGTATGGCAAGACAATTTTTTTCTTGTTTTGAGGAGGCCAGGTAAGACATTAGAGCACTAAGAAATTTTTCTATCAAGCATGAGGGCCAGCAAGGAAGAAGAAGAGGAAGAGGTGGTGGTCATGTTTGTTGGAAAGCTCTTTGATCTTGGGCTACACATACACTGCATATCTTCATATTACGAAAGTATGAATTTGACTTCAACCAAAAGCAGCACGTTAGTTTCCAAAGCAATTAAATCAAGATTGTGATTTGCTTTTGTAGGCCAATCATAGCTCGTGTCAGGTGATCTTGCCAGTTGATGATAGCAGATATTCAGAGCACAGGGCATGTGATGCAGTCAGTCAATAGCAACATTACTGTTAAGTAGTGTGAACACACAAATAGGAAAAGATAGTGGTTTAAATTAATATACATAGTGTACAAAGGCTAAGTTTTCACATACAATATTGGTCTTTTTTTGCGTGTGTTACACTTTAACATACATCACACAAAAGTGCCAGTAACATTTTAAATAATGTCATATATCTAGTCTTCTGGATTCAAAATTCTTCTAAGTGGCTGGTCCTTGAAGTGTTCAGTTTTAGCAATGATAACGTAGGAAGCCCTAATGTTCGTGCATAGGTTGGTTGGTTGCTGGTTGTTTGGGGAAGGAGACCAGACAGCGTGGTCATCGGTCTCATTGGATTAGGGAAGGATGGGGAAGGAAGTCTGCCGTGCCCTTTCAGAGGAACCATCCCGGCATTTGCCTGGAGTGATTTAGGGAAATCACGGAAAACCTAAATCAGGATGGCCGGACGCGGGATTGAACCATCGTCCTCCCGAATGCGAGTCCAGTGTCTAACCACTGCGCCACCTCGCTCGGTGTTCGTGCATATACAGCATTATTCATATGATTATTAAATCATACAAAACAGAACATTACAGGATATTCCAAGAGCATTGGAATTTCATAAACCCTGCTAAAATGCGTAATTCGGCTGAAAGTGCACATTTGTATGGCCAGATTCACAATGAAGTACGCCCCAACTTGATATTAAGCTTTCCAGTGTGGTTTTCAGGATGCAAATTTTCTTGGAGTACCAGTACTGTACTACTTCACGTTTGGTTCTTTATTATGACATACTGCCATACATGCTGGAAGATGAAAATGTGCACTTGAAATTCAGCGAGCAGCTGAAACTAACCAATGGTGTGGAATAAAACACTTCATTTCAAATAAATAGACTGCTTCTGTGAAAAAAGATTAATACAAGCTAAATTTCTTTAGCATACTGACAAAAGTAATTGTTTGTTCTGCAAGGCAATTAATGCTAGACTGCCAAAAATGTGTAAATAAAAATACATTAGAAATAAAGTATTTTTGCCTAACGTAATTATGTGATGGTATTTTAATTCACTTGATAGCTCCTGGCCACAGAAAATTGTTTTGTTATTATTTGATGTGAGAGTTTTAAACAAAGAGGAAAGAGCAAAATCATAAAACCGGGTCACATGGAGACTACCCCATCCCCACTACAACTCAGACTGCTCTGCACATGCGCAAATCTGGCAGCTTTTGGTGCTGCCAGAAAAATTTTTCCAGGTAGCATCTGACTGGCTATTGCTACAGCTGATATAGCTAACAGCCACACTTTAAGTAGCCAGAAGCGGAACAAGGTACCGCTAATACGCAACTGAACTGGGCACAAATCTAATGTACCCCGTTTTGATGTCTCACCCTTTGGAAGCAGCTTGTTGTCATGGTGTATTGCATAGTCTTCACCCCAAAGCCTTTGACACATTTTCCTGTTGGTAGACACTTGTGTGTGCACTGTGTTTTGTAGCTATAAATGGCACATTTTCTTTGCAACTTAAGATTTTTTTTTCTCTCATTTATAAAAATTTAACTGAAAACTAAAACAATGAAAAATTCCCAGGTTTTCCCCAGCTGAAAAAATTCCCACTTTCTCCCAGATTTCCCAGTTGTCCTAGGGTGTATACAACCTGAATAAGTCAGGCTGGAAATTGGGGAATGGAAGTTGGTCCCAGAGAGCCAACAGAGGCTGCCCTACACAACAGTAGAGGGAGGTTTTTTTTTTGTTTGGGGTTAAGGGCACTCAACTACTGAGGTCTTTAGCGCCCAGTCACAATTGTTAGAGCACATAGAATCTAGTAAAACTCAAGGGTGGGGGGGGGGGGGGGGGACACCAGAAAGTTCTTACAAAGATGCAGATAAAATAAATGAAAGAGTTAGATGTCTTTGGACATGCCAGTCAAAGCAATGAAATGAAGTACACGAGCAGCTGCTCGAGCGTCATCAGCTAAAATATCCTGTAAAGTAGATGGCAGAGACAGGACAACACGAGATTGACTAAAACGGGGACACGACAATAAAACATGGCGCACTGTTAATGCATGACCACAAGGGCACTGCGGAGCTGGGTCACCGGAGAGCAGGTAGCGGTGGCTAAACCGGCAATGCCCAATCCGCAACCTGGTCGGAAGGACCTCTTCTCGCCGAGATGGTCGGGAGGAGGTTGTCCAAACTGTTGGGAACGGTTTTACTGCCCGGAGCTTGTTTCCTTGAAGTGATGACCAAGTATCCCACCACAAGGACACAAGCCTCTTACAAACAATCCCACTAACGTCAGATGACGGGACACAATGGGAGGCTGGCCGAGGCAGGAGGACTGCAGCCCTGGCTGCAGCATCAGCAGCCTCATTCCCAGGCACTCCTACATGGCCGGGAACCCACAGAAAGCTGACAGGAGAGCCATCGTCAGCACCCGAATGGAGGGACTGCTGGATCCGTTGCACCAAGGGATGGACCGGATACGGAGCTCCAAGGCTCTGAAGAGCACAGAGTGAATCAGAACAGAGTACATACGATGAATGGCAGTGGCGGCGGGCATACTGAACGGCCTGATGGAGAGCAAAAAGCTCGGCCGTAAAGCTGGAACACTGGTCGAGGAGCCGGTATTTAAAGGCGACGGCCCCGAAGACAAAGGCACAGCCGACACCATCGTCAGTTTTGAAGCCATCAGTGTAAATAAAGGTGTGACTGGCAAGTCGCGCACGAAGTTCGACAAACCGTGAGTAATACACTGCAGCCGGAGTACCCTCCTTCGGGAGCGAGCTGAGGTTGAGATAAATATGAACCGGAGCCTGGAGCCAAGGTGGTGTCGGGCTCTCACCCTCTCTGAAGGTGGTAGGGAGGGCAAAATCCAATTGTTGAAGCAGGCGACGAAAGCGGACTCCAGGGGGCAGCAGGGCAGACACATACAACCCATACTGACGGTCAAGAGAATCAGCGAAGAAGGACTGATAAGAGGGGTGGTCGGGCATTGACAACAGCTGGCAGGCATACCAACAAAGCAGTACGTCGCGCCAGTAGGTCAATGGTAATTCGGCAGCTTCAGCATAAAGACTCTCGACGGGACTAGTGTAGAATGCTCCGGTCGCAAGACGTAACCCCCAATGGTGGATGGAGTTGAGACAGCATAAGAGGGATGGCCGAGCAGACGAGGCTCCCATAATCCAGCTTTCATCGGACTATGGACCGATACAAGCAAAGCAGGACAGTGCGATCCGCTTCCCAAGATGAACCACTACGAACTCTGAGGACATTATGGGAACATGTACAACAGGCAGTCAAATAAGATACGTGCAGAGACCAATAAAGTTTCCTGTCCAGTGTGAGCCCTAGAAACTTCGTTGTTTCCACGAATGGGAGAACAACGGGACCGAGATGTAAGGATGGCGGTAGGAACGCTTTATATTGCCAAAAGTTGATGCAAACCGTCTTCTCTTCAGAGAACCGGAAGCCATTTGCCACACTCCATGAGTATAGGCTGTCTAGACAACGCTGAAGGCAGCGCTCGAGGAGGCATGTTCTCTGGGCACTGCAGTAGATCACGAAGTCATCGACAAAAAGAGAGCCTGAGGCATTAGGTGGAATGCAATCCATAATTGGATTGATTGCTATGGCAAAAAGGGCTATGCTCAAGACTGAGCCCTGAGGCACTCCGTTCTCCTGGAGGAAGACGTCGGACAATACGGAACCCACACGTACCCTAAACTTTCGATCTGTTAAAAAGGAATCAATAAAAAGGGGCAGGCGACTGCGTAGACCCCACCTGTGCATAGTGCGGAGGATACCTCCTCTCCAACAGGTATCATAAGCCTTCTCCAAATCGAAGAACACGGCTACCGTTTGGCGCTTTCGCAAAAAGTTGTCCATGATGAATGTCGACAAGGTCACAAGGTGGTCAACAGCGGAGCGGCGGTGACGAAAGCCGCATTGAACATTGGTAAGTAGCCGTCAAGATTCAAGAATCGAAACTAACCGAGCGTTAACCATGCGCTCCATCACCTTACAGACACAGCTTGTAAGAGAAATGGGGCAGTAACTAGAAGCAAGGTGTCTATCCTTTCCAGGTTTGGGTATAGGAACAACGACGGCGTCACGCTAACGCATGAGGTTGGTTGGTTGTTTGAGGTTAAAGGGACCAAACAGCAAGGTCATCAGTCCCTTGTTTCAAATAGACTCCATTCTGCTAACGGGACATCTCAGAAAAGTCAGAACAATAAAACGGAAAAAGGGGAAACGTAAAAGGGCAGTCACGTTGTCAATAGTAAAAACAAATGAGGGAAGTTGGCAAGAGAACGAACCCAACACTATGCTGAAGCAGCATAGGCAAGACCACCTGTGACTTAAAAGGTACAACTGCTATAATGCAGAAAGTACGTATGGGAATAGAAAAACTAACCAAGCCTTAAAAAGAAGGGGTAAAAACAGAGTAAAAGGGAAAGAAAAGAGGATTCCGGTCAGGGAGGTGAATCGGGAATCTCTGAACACTGCCTACAGTGGGAGACACCCAAACACTCACCGCCCTGCCCCAACACCAGAGGGAGATTAAAAACTTTAAAACTGAGAATAAAAACCACTCTCCCGGAGGAAACCTAGAACCAGAGAGACCATCCAGGAATCGTCAGCCAACATCAAAGGTAAAGTGTGGGGGAGTCTGTACTTAGCACGGTGGGGGAGTCTGTACTTAGCACGTAGAGCCAAAAGAAGGGGGCATTCAACCAAAATGTGGGCCACTGACTGGAAGGCTCCACAACCACATAGTGGGGGTGGCTCATCACGCAAAAGGAAACCATGGGTCAGCCTGGTATGGCCAATGCGGAGACGACACAGTGTGGTCGAGTCCTTGCGGGAGAGGCGGAAGGAAGAACGCCATGGGCCTGGATTCACCTTAATGGCACGAAGTTTATTAGACAGTGGAGTAGCCTCCCAAGAATTGGCCCATGACTGTGCAAAGTGGGATTTGATGTGAAGCCGTAAATCCACTGCAGAAGGGGTTACAGAAAACGGGGGGGTAAGTAACTGCTCCCTCAGCCAAACGATCAGCGAGCTCATTACCCGGGATACCCACATGGCCCGGGACCCATAGGAAGTCAATGGAACAAGCAGCACGGTGAAGATCAGCGAGATGGTCATGGATGGCAGAGACCAAGGGATGGCGCGAAAAACACCGGTCAATAGCAAGAAGGCCACTCATCGAGTCCGTACATAACAAAACGCGGTTGTGTTGGGATTGTTTAATAAAGGTAAGGGCCCGGGAAATTGCCATCAATTCCGCAGTAAACACCCCACATGAGGGTGGCAGTAGATGATTTTCCGTTCCAACAAAGGACGTGAAGGCATACCCAACATGATCAGCAGATTTAGAGCCATCAGTGTAAAAAACAACAGCATCCCGAAACTCCCATAAAATTTGGCGGAAAAAGGAACGGAACACCACCGGGGGGATGGAATCTTTCGGACCGCGGCGGAGATCCATCCGAATTCGAGGCCGAGGAACTAACCAAGGAGGGGTGGAGGGGAGGGAGCGAGGAAGACAGGACAAAGAAGGAAGCCGAAAATCACGGTTAAGAGACGCAAGGCGCAGTCCAACCGGTAAACCCGCCCGAGGGCGGGAGTCAGGCGGGCGACGTACATGGTCTGGGAATAGGATAGAATAGGAAGGATGAGCGGGAGAAGAACGGATAGTAAGGGCATAAGACACCAGAAGCTGGGACCGCCGAACAGAAAGGGGGGGGGGGATCCCAGCTTCAACCAGGAGACTATCAACAGGGCTAGTAGGGAAGGCACCGGTGGCCAATCGGATACCACGATGGTGGACCGGATCCAGCACGTGCAGCGTGGAAGGAGCAGCTGAACCATAAACTTGACAACCATAGTCCAAACGTGACAGAACTAGAGCACGATAAAGACGGAGGAGGAGGGAACGGTCCGCACCCCAAGAGGAGTGGGCAAGGAAGCGAAGGACATTGAGTTTACGGAAACATCCTACCTTCAGGAGTCTGATATGGGGCAGCCAAGTGAGCTTGTTGTCGAAAAGAAGACCTAGGAAACGAAACTGTGGGACCACAGGCAATCTTTGTGCAGTGAGATAGAGCTCGGGATCAGGGTGGACCGTAGTACGGCGACAGAAGTGGACCACCCGCGATTTTAAAGGAGAGAATTGAAACCCGTGTGAGAGGGTCCATGCAGAGGCACGCCGTATAGCCACCTGGAGCTGCCGTTCTGCAGATGGCATCGAGGAGGAACTAACCCAAATGCAGAAATCATCCACATACAGGGCAGGGGCGACCAAGGGACCGACAGAGGCCACAAGTCCATCGATAGCAATGAGGAAAAGAAGGACACTCAAGACAGAACCCTGTGGGATGCCCGTCTCCTGGGTCCGTGGAGAACTAAAAGCAGTACCAACTCGAACTCTGAATGACCAATGGATCAGGAACTGGCGGATAAAAATCGGGAGTGGGCCCCGAAGACCCCACTGATGAAGGGTTAGTAAGATGTGATGGCGCCAGGCCGTGTCATAGGCCTTGCGAAGGTCAAAAAACACTGCAACCAAATGGCGGCGCTGGGAAAAAGCCTGCCGAACTGCGGATTCCAAGCGAAGTAAATGATCGATTGGAGATCGTCCCTCTCGAAAGCCACACTGGTAAGGGGACAATAGATCCCGAGATTCGAGGACCCAAGTGAGCCGACAGGCTACCAGCCGTTCAAGTAACTTACAACCAACATTGGTCAAACTAATTGGCCGATAGCTGTCAACAGATAGGGAGTTCTGACCAGGCTTAAGGACAGGAACCACAATGCTATCCCTCCACTGAGTAGGGAAGTCACCCTGGAGCCAGATACGGTTAAACACCCGAAGAAGATGGTGCCGTTGTGGAGCACTAAGATGTTGAAGCAGCTGGTTATGAATGGAATCTGGGCCAGGGGCCGTATCGTGAGAAGAAGATAGAGCAGAAAGAAATTCCCATTCAGTGAAAGGTTCGTTGTAAGATTCTGACTCACAAGCGGTGAAACATAAGGTGACAGCTTCAGCCTGCTGTTTTTGATGAAGGAAAGCAGCTGGATAGGAGGCCGACGCTGATGCCACTGCAAAATGGGTCGCAAGATGTTCTGCAAGAACTAATGGGTCCGTACAAATGCCATCTGGGAGGTGAAGGCCTGGGAGGGTGGACTGCCGATGGCAACCTTGGAGAGAGCGAAGTGTAGCCCATACCCGTGACAGAGGGACAGTGGAACCAAGGGAAGAAACGAATCGTTCCCAACATATCCGCTTGCTCTGTTTGATTAAATAACGGGCTTTAGCGCGAAGGCGCTTAAAGGTAGAAAGGCTGGCTACAGATGGGTGCCTCTTAAAGTGTTGCAAAGCTCGACGGCGATCACGGATGGCAATGGCAATGGCCGTACTCCACCACGGGACTTGCCGATGACGAAATTGTCCAGATGAGCGCGGGACAGCAAGGTTAGCAGCGCGAACAATCGCGTCAGACACGTCACGTAGGACGTCATCAATACAACCCGACAAAGAGGGAGAAAACTCGACCTGTGCAGTATATAGAGGCCAATCGGCGCGGTGGAAAGACCAACGAGGTAACCTCTCCATCGAGAAGCGGGAAGGGAGCGTGATAATCAACGGGAAATGGTCACTATCACAAAGGTCGTCGTGTGGCGACCAGTGTAATGAAGGGAGGAGAGAGGGAGAGGAAAGAGAAAGATCAATGGCAGAAAAGGTACCATGACCAGCACTGAAATGAGTAGGGGAGCCATCATTAAGAAGGCACAGGTCGTGGTCTGCAATAAATTGGTCTATAAGAAGACCTCGTCTAGATGGAAAGGCACTGCCCCACAAAGGATGATGAGCATTAAAATCCCCAAGGAGGAGGAAGGGAGGAGGAAGTTGCTGAAGAAGGGTGGTTAAGGCAGCAGGTGTAAGAGTCCTGTCAGGAGGGAGATAAAGATTGCATACTGTGACTGCAGAGTCTAAGTGGACCCTAACAGCAACCGCTTCCAATGTAGTTTGGAGAGGAATCCACGTGCTAGCAATGTCTGTACGGACCAACGTACAAACGCCACCAGAAGCCCGCAAGGGTCCGACCCGATTTCGACAGAAAACACGGAACCCACGGAGGGTCGGTGAGTGAGCATCAGTAAAATGAGATTCCTGGAGAACCACACAAGCTGCTGAGTAGGACGAAAGAAGGGATTTCAATTCCGGAAGGTGACGATAGTAGCCATTACAATTCCATTGGAGAACCACAGAACGATGGTTTAAATGAGGGCTGAACACGCTAAATCCAGTCATACCGCCGGGTCCCCACCCGTCACCGACAAGGAGGGGGCGACATCCATAAACGACAGGTCAGAATCCGGTTGTGAAGTCGGGGAAGGGACCTCCGGTGACACCAGAGGCTCTTTGTCCCGGGACTTATGTTTCTTCTTCTTTTCAGGCTGAGATCGAGGAGGGCTGTGTGGCATAATGGAGCCAGCTGCAGCAAGATCAGGAACAGAAATAGACCGGGTGACCTGCGGACCCACAGCCCGCGGCTCTCGCGGTCGCCGCGCTGCAGCAGACCTTTGATCTGGAACGTGCCGGGAAGGGGCATCCCGGGAGAGGCGCCCTTGACCGGCAGACGCCGAAGGAGTGGGACACTTCTCCGGCTGGGGAGGGGGAGCAGCGCCCAGAGGAGAAGGTGTGGGAGCCGCAGGGGAGGGGGGAAGGAGAGGGGTCCGGGATGGGGGTAAGGAAGGGGGAGGAAGGGATGAAGATGTAACCAAGGCGTAACTAGATGTCATGGACACAGGGTGCAATCGTGCATATTTCTTATGGGCCTCTGTGTAGCTTAAACGATCAAGGGACTTATACTCCTGTATCTTTTTTTCTTTCTTATAGACTGGGCAATCTGCTGAACATGGAGAATGACTACCATGACAATTTACACATACAGGAGGGGGAACACAGGGACTCCCCTCATGGAGTGGACGTCCACAGTCACCACAGAGAGGGTCCTGGGAACAGCGAGAAGACATGTGGCCAAAACGCAAGCACTTAAAACACCGCATAGGAGGTGGGATGTACGGCTTCACATCACAGCGATAGACCATAATCTTAACTTTCTCAGGAAGGGTATCCCCTTCAAAGGCCAGGATAAAGGCACCAATATCAATACGATTATCTTTAGGACCCTTCTGAACACGCCGAACAAAGTGAACACCCCGCCGTCCGAGATTGTCCCGAAGTTCCTCATCAGTTTGAAGGATGAGGTCTCTGTGAAAAATCACACCTTGTACCATATTTAGAGACTGGTGAGGGGTAATGGACACGGGAATTGTGCCAAGATGGGTACAGGCACGAAGGGCCGCAGAATGGGCAGCCGAAGCAGTTTTTATCAGCAACGAACCCGACCGCATCTTGCTCAGGGAGTCCACTTCGCCGAACTTGTCTTCAATGTGTTCCACAAAGAATAAAGGTTTGACACTGGTGAAAGTATCTCCATCAGTCCTGGTGCAAACTAGATAACGGGGGAAAGGTTTTGCCCCTAGACGACGGGCCTGACCCTCCTCCCAGGGGGTAGCCACGGAAGGGAAGGCCGAAGGGGCAAGAGAAGCAGCACTTGAGGAATCAGTACCACGCAGAGAGACGGCCGCAGAAGAGTGGCCAGAGTTTTGGACCCGTATGCGTTTCATCTGCATAGCGTCCGCCCTGATACCACCCACTCCGATCAGAGGCTCTCCTCACGGGCGCCACCCAGCCACAGCAAGGGCCGTCTGGCACGGCGGCCGTTGCCGGGAGTTCCGATGCTCCAGGATGACGAGCAACCACTCCAAGGCATGCATGAGGAGGTCACAGCTCAGGTATCAGAAGTGTGATCCCTGTGTGTTCAGGGGGCTCAACCAAAAGGGTACATAGCGACCCCACCACACGGGCTGGCTACCGTGCTGGCTATGCACCCTAGCATCAGACAACGACGTAAAAGAAAAGGTGGAATGTACTAGGAGGGCACACGTCGGAGACACTAGGTAAGGTGCTCTTCCCCAAATGGCTCACACTACGGAAGAGAAATTTTGGAATGGAGGTCAAACCCCAGAGGGGGACCAAGGAATGCCAAAAGGAGGAGATGATCACGCAACAAAGCCGGAGTGTAAAACCAACAGAACCAGGAGGATAGCGGGGGCCAACATAAGCAAGGACACCAATAGAGGGAGAGGAGAGGGTGAGGGGAATGGGGTATGGAGGGGAAAGGAGGGGAAGGGGAAGGAAATGCAGCCCGGGAGAGAAAGAAGGCTGCAATGGCTCGGGGCCCCGTGCTCGCCACGCACGTATCCACAAAAGAGTTGTGGACCCCCTGGGGGGGCCAACGCATGAGGACTTGACCTTCGGTCCAGACGCAATTGTAGGTACGAAGAAGGAAGCTTTTGCCTGCCGGAGAAAGGTGTGCCAGCATCTGAACGTGAATGGCATCTGGCCCCGGAGCAGAGGACCAGGACAGTGCAAGTGCACGTTCGAGTTCCCGCATAGTAAAGGGGGCATTATAATTTTCCAGATTCAGCGAGTGGAAGGAAGGTCGCCAAGCCTCTTCTGCCTCTTTCCTGGGAAGGAAGGCAGGGTGGTAATGGGCGGAGCTTGAAACCTCCACGAAAAAGCGGCCGAAGGTGTTGGAGACATCCACGGGATCAACAAGGACCTCATTACCTGAAGTCAGGCCAGGTACCGAGGAGTGGGCCTTAGCGCCCGACAGCCGGCGCAGGCCACCCCAGACGACAGAAGAGGGAGTAAAACTGTTAAAGGAGCTGGTGAGAGGCCCAATAAGCTTTTTTGCTGTCTTTGATGACTATGGCATTGCGCTCGGAGTCGTTTGTATCCAATACAGTTCGCCAATGTAGGATGGCGGCGAAAGGTGCGTAAAGCACGTCGTCGAGCACGGATAGCATCTCTACAAGCCTCATTCCACCAGGGGACGGAAACGCGACGTGAAGAAGAGGTAGTACGAGGAATGGAACGTTCGGCAGCATTGATGATAACAGCCGTGAGGTATTCGACCTGACTGTTACAACTGAGAAAAACGTGGTCCGGAAAGGTCGCCAGCGAGGAGTAAAGTCCCCAGTCAGCTTTCGGTATGTTCCAGCTCGAAGGACGTGGGGATGGGGTGTGGTGCAGGAGACAAACGACACAGGGGAAGTGGTCGCTCGAATAGGTGTCAGAAAGGACATACCACTCGAACCGACGGGCAAGAGTGGTAGAACAGGTCGAGAGGTCCAAGTGGGAGTAGGTATGAGTAGAGTCCGAGAGGAAAGTCGGGGCGCCGGTATTGAGGCAGACAAGATTGAGATGGTTGAAGACATCCGCCAAGAGGGAGCCTCTCTGACAGGATGCAGGAGAGCCCCAAAGGGGATGATGGGCATTGAAGTCGCCAAACAATAAAAACGGCGGAGGAAGCTGAACAATCAGGTGCATCATGTCAGCCCAACTAACTGCGGATGACGATGGAGTGTAGACGGTACAAACAGAAAAAGTGAAGGCAGAAAGAGTAATACGGAAAGCTATTGCTTGGAGTGGGGTGGTCAATGGGATGGGATGGTAATAGACATCGTCCCGAACAAGCAACATGACCCCACCATGAGCTGGAATACCGTCCACGGGGGTGAGGTCAGACCGCTCCGAGGTATAGTGGGTAAAAGCAATACAGTCAGTTGGGCGCAACTTGGTTTCCTGGAGACCAAGGACGAGCGGACAGTGCAGGCGGAGGAGCAGTTGTAATTCCTCCCGATTAGATCGAATACCTCTTATGTTCCAATGTAACAAAGCCATCGCTAGTCAGAAAAGAGGGGGAACGAAACGGGTGAAGAGCTGGTCACCTCGATGGCCGCGGAGGGGCAGGTTTCGAGGGAACAACGCTACAACCGGCGGGAGGCGGATCCTGTTCCATCGAGTCGTCGCCAGCAGCGGCCGCTTTCCCGGGTTGCGTAGGAGGGGCAGCATCATTCGCCGACGAGAGGCCAGCTGAACGCCTGGCACCAGAGCGTCCCGGCAAAACTGAGGACGGCCGGGAGCAGCAACTCACGAATGGAGCGTCAGATGAAACGCGCCGGGGTGGAGAGGGGGATAAAGACTTCTTGGAAGTCCGATGAGGCACGGGGATTGTGGGCTGGACCCAAAGAAGGTCCTCACGAGCGGGGTCCGTTTTGGAACGCCGGACCTCGGAAGCCGGGGTCCGGAACGTTTCCCCGATGGACGCCTGAGAAGAGGATCGCTTCTCAGGCGGTGGAGGGGGAGGAGGAGGAAGGGTGGCCCCTGGGGCAGAGGGGGCAGGGGCCGCGAGGGAGGAGGATTTGGAAGGGAGGGATTTGGGAGGCGGAGGCATAGACCCCGGATGGGGTGAGGAGGTGGAGGGGGGACAGGATAGGGTGAGGATACTGTGGAAGGAGTGGACACGACTGTGGCAAACGAAGTTGTCAACGTCACGGGATAGAGGTGGTCATACTTCTTCCTGGCCTCAGAATATGAGAGACGATCCAAAGTTTTTAATTATTGAATCTTCTTCTCCTTCTGATACGCGGGGCAGTCTAAAGATCTAGGTGAGTGGATGCCAGGACAATTGACGCACCGAGGTGGTGGAGTGCATGTATGTTCCTCACGAAGAGGACGTCCACAATCGCCACAAAGGGGCTCAGGCTCACACCGTGACGACATGTGCCCAAAGCGCAAACACCGAAAGCAGCGCATAGGAGGCGGAACGTAAGGTCGCACGTCGCACCGGTAGCACATCACCTTTACCTTGTCCGGGAGAACATCCCCCTCGAAGGTGAGGATAAAGGCTCCGGTGTCAATGCGACGGTCTTTGGGGCCGCGCTGAACTCGCCGGACGAAATGCACGCCTCGGCGCTCCAGGTTGGCCCTGAGCTCCTCATCAGATTGCAGCAGGAGGTCCCAATGAAAAATAACCCCCTGCGTCCTATTCAGTGCCAGATGCGGGACAATGGACACTGGGATGTCCCCTAGTCGGTCGCACGCCTGGAGCGCCGCCAACTGTGTGGCGGAGGCGTCTTTATAAGAACGGACCCCGAAATGCATTTTACTGAGAGCCTCGATTTCCCCGAAGATGTCCTCGATGTGCTGGACAAAGAACATGGGCTTGGAGGTGGCGAACGTCCCCCCATCGGTCCGAGAACAGACTAAATAGCGGGGGAAGTACTTCGCCCCAAGCTGGCAGGCCTGTCCTTCCTCCCAGGGAGTGGCCAAAGGGGAAAGGGCAGGAGAACCAGAACCAGAGACAGTACCTTTCTTTTTAAAAGACTCGGCCCCAGAGCGACCTGATACATGTTGACGTTTCATCTGCGAAACGTCCGCCCCGATACCATCCGCTCCGACCAGGGGCTCTCCCCACGGGTGCCACCCAGCCTCAGCAAGGGCCACCTGGCAGGATGACCGTTGCCGGGAGTCCTGATGCCCCAAGGAGACGGGCATCTACTCCTTGGCCGACGTGGGGAGGGTGCAGCTCAAGTATCGGCAGTACGATCCCTGTGTTGTCAGGGGGCTACAACACAGAGGGTACATGACGACCCCACCACAACGGGCTGGCTACCGTGCTGGATTTCGGGAGCCATGGAAAGTCCATCATGATCGTAGGTGCAGATGGGGACACACTATGGGCGGAACTTGTGCAACCCATCAGGCGTTTAGGCCCAATTTGAGGAATAGTGGGTGTGGTTACAACGCCGTTACAATGCTGAGTGCCAAGGTCTTAGTGCACTGAGGACCAGTGATACACCACGTAAGGCGTCCTTCCCCAAAAGGCTCGTACTTCTGTAGAATTTTGAAAAAAGGAGGTCAAACCCCAAGGGGGAACATCACATGGAATGCCGAAACGGTTGAAACTCCTTTTAGTCGCCTCTTACGACAGGCAGAAATACCTCGGGCCTATTCTTACCCCGGACCCGCAGGGGGGACAGTAGAGGGAGTGAAACTGTTAAAAGAAGAAGTAAATGAAATCCAACTAGCTTCTTTGCTATCTTTAAGAAAGAAACGATACTGCACACACAACTTCTTTTAACAATTACAGTTTACCATCATAGGATGATGGTTAAAAACCGGGGAGGAGTAAAACCTTCAGTTGGCATTAGAAAGCTGCCAATTGAATTTTCAAGTAGGTGGGTAGGAGACCACAAACTGATAGCACATTGGATACGGTTAATCGAGTATGTGCCAGAGAGAATGGATCACTTGAGACAACGGACAAACTGGGCAGTGCAGAATGAGAGGTCCAAATGGGAATAGGTATGCGTGGAGTCTGAAAAGAATGTGGGTGCTTAAGTGTTAAGACAGAAGAGGTTGAGCTGATCGAGAAGATCAGTCAAGACAGCACTCTTGGACAGGTTCTGGAACAGCCCCAAAGGGGATGGTGCACACTAAAGTGCGCGAGTTGACCAATAAGCTGGAGGAAGGCTGCCCTGGTGACAGCGAATGACAGAGAGAAGTAGACGTTACAAAGAGAAAAGGTGAGGTGAGGAAGAATAATGCAGACTGCAACAGCTTGCAGCTGAGTGTTCAGTGAGATCGTTTGGCTATGATCATCATGCTCGATGAGCAGCATGACCCCTCCCTCATGAGATGGAATGCCATCCTCTGGAGGGGTCAAAGTGGACCGGAAGAAAATGCGAGAGGTCATAGCAGTTGTGAGGATGCAATTGTGTTTCTTGGAGGCAGAACACAAGTGGACAGTGTGATTCCAGGAGCAGCTGTAATTCCTCCTTTTTGGATCTAATGTCATGATCATTTCACTGGAGGGGAGTCGTAATGGGGAGTGGGGAGGAGGGAACAAATGAAGGGCAGTCGCCTCGGCAGCTGTCTAGTGTTAGCCTTTGAAGACTCGCCGGAACAAGGTGCACAGGCTGCATGATCCTGTTCCAGGAGGTCAACAGAGGCATCGCCCTTCTCCCTGGGTCAGCCTGCAAGTTCCAGAGCAGAAAAATATTAGGCAGTGCACACAAGTGAAATGGAGGTCAGTAGGGTGAGGTATCATGCAGCGACAATGTTTAAGAGGATTTCAAAGTCAGGAAAGGAGAAGAATATAAGCCTTCATTTGATTTCTTAGAGCCTTTGGGGTTAGCAGATGAAGACAGATGTTTGTTGGCTGGAAGAACATAAAAGATCTTCAAAGGAGTATTCTTTTTATCCTTTCCGGCCTGCTGGTTGTGCAGCAGGTGATTTTGCCACCGAGGGCGAAGATCTGGTGGCTCATTACACTGCTGTAGTAGAAGGAGACAGGGATGCTACCACGATACTGGGTGATTTTACATCTGCAGTGCTGAACTGGAGGTCGCAAGTCTGCACGGCCATGTCCTTCATGGAGCGAGATGTAGCAAGAACAGTACTATAAGTGTCAGACAGTAAAAAGCAAGGCATTTTACTAGCCAACAACTAGCAAGTGACAGGGAAAGGTACTTTTTCCTTCACCCAGATCTCCTGGATGGCCCGCTCATCGAGATACATGGGACATTCAAGGGATGAGGTGACATGGTCGCCATTACAATTGATACTGGGGGGGGGGGGGGGGGGGGGGGAGGAGGCAGGCAATTGCCCTTGTGAGCATCCTTACTACAAGTTATACATTTGACTGTGTTTTGAGAGCACATGTGAGTGTGCTTGTAATGTTGGCACTGGTAGCAACACATCAAGTTTGTAATACACGGTTGGATGGACTATGATTACTTCACAGCCTGCTTTGATCTTCAATGGAAGCACTTGAATCAAACATGAGAAAAAGTGTGTAGGTAGGCATTACAGTTGCATCAACCTTTTTCATTACCTGATGGACAGCAGTGATCTCCTGATCAGAGGTGTAAGTTTGGATTTCTCCCTTGCTAAGACCATCAAGCAGCCGAGTGTAAATAACACCATGCAAAGAATTCAGCATTCAATGGGCCTTGACACAAACGGAATACCCATGGATGAGGCAAGGTGTAAGCAGTTGTTGGGCTTGAAAGTAACAACTGGTCTCCAGAAGAGAAGTCCCAGTACATAAATGAGAGCAGGATTTTGCAGGGGCTGCAACTGTATTAACACTTTTCTGAATAATAAATGGATAACCACAGCAAAGGATTGATCTCCTTCGATACTTGATAATATGAGGAACTGAGGTGCACCTGGGATAGTATCTGAATCTTTAGCCACATTCTGTTTACATTTAGTAGACAGACTGAGATGGTGATGGGCTCATTGAGAAAAAGTCCTCCATGTCTGCCAAAATCTCCAATAGCACGCTCCTTCCAACTGGAGACTCCCTCACCTTAGGTGATTGTTCACACCTCCTGAACTCCTGACAGAGGGACAAACTGGCAATCACCCCTCCCTGGGCCTGGCCTGAACCAGGGGGTACATGCGAAGTTTACCTGTCGACACGGGTCTGGGAATTATACATTACCCAGTCACATATTAAATGTCAAAAGCATAGGCTTGCCTTAAGAACCACACAGGAAGGAAGAAGAAACAAAGAGAAACTTCAAATGCCAAAGCAGAAGAAGGGTAGGAGATGGAGAATGAAAAACGAAAGAAATAAAGAAAGACAGAAATGATGGACTGTTCCGATGCCAGGCTATTGAAACTTCAGAACACATTACCAAAATATCCCACACATGTTCCCCAAGGGAGGGGAAAAAGAATAGCTGGAGGATAGACAAGCAGAATGGAAAGGGAAGAGGAATTGCAAAGGCTGGGGCCCCATGGTAGCCGAGCATGAACTAACCAAAGAGCTGTGAGCTCACTTGCAGGGGAGGAGGGGGAGGGGGGGGGGGAGTGTTCTAAGGGCGTGGTTAGGCAGGATCCTATGAGCACAGCTTAAATTGCAGAAGCTGAAAATAACTGACATGTATGATTAAAAAATTTCACTGCTGTGCACTGAACATTTCGTAGTTTACATGGCTGAATAAATGTTCTGTTAGCACTGTGATTTTTCCGTAGAAAAGCCAACTACATGTGGAATTGCTCAAGAAATCACCTCCCACCATTTGAAGGATAACTTTCTGCCATCATTTTTGCATAATTTTTAATCTATGGAAGAACTAAAATAAATATGAAAAACTAAACTTGAAGCTTGGTCTTTTTTACCGTATGTTACCCTTTATGATATATCAAATGCAAATGTGCCAGTAAAATTTTAAATAATGGCTAAAATGGCTGGTACTCTGGGCCTGAAATTTTTTTAAGTGGCTGGTCTTAATGTTTAAAGTTTTGAAAGAGGGTCTGATGCTCCACGATTTCACAAATTCATCACACAGTCTCACACTTATCATAATTCATTTTGTGTAAAAGGAAATTTAGTTTGAAAGTAAAGCTTATCAAACCACCATTCACAGTATTTTCTAGCAATCTGTTAGGAATGTATATAGTTGTGATGTCATGCTCATCGAAAACAGTTTGTTGTTACGAAGTATTGCATAGTTTTCACCCTAAAGCCTTTGACACATCTTGTTGTCTGCAGACACTCATGTGGGCGCTGTGTCTTGTTGCTGTAAATGATGCATTTTCTTTGCAACTAAAATTTTATTTTGGTGTTATTATCTCATTACATTTCATTGCTGCAGTATTATTCCGCAGTAGGCTCATTAGAGTATCATTTCTTATCAGTCAAAATTACAAAAATTTAACTGGAAATTAATACAAAAATTCCCAGAATTCTAAAAAATTTCCAAATTTTTTCAGGACAAAAAAATTCCTGTGTTTTTCCTGGATTTCCAGGGTGTATACAGCCTGTAACATGAACAAAAAGAAATGGTTGAACCCAAACAAAGCAGCAACTTCTCATACAAAGATCAGTGCACCCATGAAAGATAATAGTATGCATCTGGTGGAACAGTAACACAGTGGTGTACTACAAATTTCTTCCCATGGGTGTAACCATCACTACTGACATTTATTGTCAACAACTCAGATGTCTTGCAGTCACAGTCCAAGAACAGCAGCCAGGAAGACAGCGTGAAAAGATGCTACTCCACAATAATGCTTGCCTGCATTCTGCTAAGCTCTCAAAAAACACTATAATCAAGTTGGGTAACGACAGTGTCCTCAGACTGCGCCCCGGATGAAATATGCATGCAGCCTGCAGTTCCCAGCTGTATTTTATAGCCCTGGCTTCACATGGGTAGCAGTAAGAATCTAATGTCAGATGAATTGTCTGCTGTAGTGGAAATTTTGCTTCCAGGGCACTGCAGAGAGTTATGATTAAAAATCGGGGAAGAGCATTAGGCAAACGGATATCACCATTTTTACATAAATTGAATGATTCAAGCAGCAAACGCTTTTGCTCTCATACTGCAGTGCTGAAAGACATGAGTAGACCGCCGTGCCACACCCTGCTAACAATGCGAGTTGTTCATCAAAAGCATCAGCAGCCACTTGCTTTTCCGTTCATAATGCTTAGTTTTCAAAAAAAGAACTACTTGAAAAATTAATATTGTAACCTGTTGTCCAGGCATTTCAAAGCCGCAATGAGGATTTCATGCAGTCCAAACAATGTAAATATACACAAGATAGCCCCAAAAGTACATCACCACGAGTCAGAAAATTTCACAATTTTATTTATGTATGTAAGTTTGTTTTGCAAATAGAATAAATAAAAATCCAGATTCAAGAACAAACCTGAAGTCGTCTTATATAGCCTTTGGATTGTGAAGGGTATCTGAAATGAAAGGGCTCATCAGATTTTCGTCATTTTGAAAGATTATGATTAATGACATTACAATAAAGCTCATGTGCCCATTTGAATAACATTAACAATTTTTCAATGATACACCTGGCTGATCTTGTATAATTGAACTTTGAAATCAAGTTCAGAAACTTGATACACTGATACCAGACTCTTTTTTTTATAGTGACTTGAAATGATCAAATTACTAATGTGTCCCTTCCTAGGCACTTGTCAAGCATTATAAGATTACACAAGTTAAGTGAACTTTATTTTCACAGAGATAGGGTAGACTGGACTCAATTAGACTGGCGCACTGCATTCTTTCTTTTTGTTTACCGAAAACTGAACAACAAAACTTAATGGTACTTTTTATACTCACAAACAAGGCATAGATTCATACAGGATCAGGTAGATTTGTTGTTGCACGGTGACGGGACATGACGGGGAATATTTTCCTGACAACTTATGGACGTGTATGTATTGTACCAATCTTCTGCATTGTTATACATTTCAAACTGAAGTAACACAAATATGTGAATGTACATTATACACTGAGGCACCAAAAGTTATGGGCAGCAATACGCATATGCACAGATGGCAGTAGTATCACTTACACAAGGTATAAAAGGGCAGTGCATTGGCAGAGCTCTCATCTGTACTCAAGTGATTCATGTGAAAAGGTTTCCAATGTGTTTACGGCCAATGAGGAGAATTAACAGACTTTGAACGCAGAGTGGTAGTTGGAACTAGATGCATGGGACATTGCGTTTTGGAAATCATTGGGGAATTCAATATTCTGAGATCCACAGTATTAAGAGCATGCCAAGAATACAATATTTCAAGTGTTGCCTCTCACCATGGATAACGCAGTGGCTGAAGGTCTTCACTATAAGACTAAGAGCAACTGTGTTTGTGTAGAGTTGTCAGTGCAAATAGACAAGAAACACTGCACGAAATAACTAGAAATCAATATGGGACATACGATGAACATATCTGCTAGGACAATGTGGTGAAATTTTGTGTTAACGAGCTACAGCAGCAGACGACCGACAGCACCTAAGCACGACATCACCTGCGGCGCCTTTCCTGGACTTGTGACCATATCGGTTGGGGTTGGGTCCTAGATGACCAGAAAAATGTGGCATGGTCAGATGAGTCCCCAATCCAGTTGGTAAGAGCTGATGGTAGGGTATGAGTGTAACACATACCCATGAAGCCATGGACCCAAGTCGTCAACAACACACTGTGCAAGATGCCGGTGGTTCCATAATGAAGTGGGGTGTGTTTACATAGAATTGACTGTCATCTGGTCCAACTGAACTGATCACTGATTGAAAATGGCTATGTTCAGCTACTTCAAGACATTTTGTAGCCATTTATGGACCATGTTCCGAAACAATGATGGTATTTTTACGTATGACTATGAGCCATTTCATCTAGCCACAATTGTTTGCAACTGATTTAAAGAACATTCTGGACAATTTGAGAGAATTATTTGGATGTCTAAATCGACCAAAATGAATCCCATTGAATGTTTATGGGGCATAATTGAGAGGTCAGTTCATGCACTAAGTCCTGCACTGGCAAACACTTTCACAATTATGGTGGCTGTAGAGGTATCATAGCTCAATATTTCTTCAGGCAACTTCCAACAACTTGTTGAGCGAGTCCATGCCAAATAGAGTTGCTGCACTATGCCAGGCAAAACAATTAGTAGTTTGAGATTAGCGGAAAACCTACCTAGCTAGTCTGTTGGAAGCTCATGACATACTAATTTATGTAGGTTACAGTTGCTCGAGTGTGCAGTCGAGCGCGCGCACGCGCCGTGCGTGTGCATGTGTGGGCACATGCGCGTGGTTTATTTTTGATGAAGACCTTATGGGCTAAAAGTTTTATTTGGAACACACTTTTTGTTGTGCCCATCTGCCACTCATCATCTCCACTATACGGAGAGTAGCAACTTTCCTTTTCATAATATTGTTACATTCCATCCTGGATTTTCCATTGTTTGAGTCACAAAGTTTAGTTCTCCAAACTATAAAACTAAAAATTATTCTTTTTATGTAAATCAAACATCTTAGTAGTTACTTTAATAAAAATAGTTCTGGGCATACTGCAGTGTTCTATACCACGATTTTGACCAAGCTGCAGTGGTCTCCCTTCAGGTATTATCAATACCTTTGCCTGTAGTGAACACTTAAATATCAACCCCCTGACATCAGTTTTGTATTTAAATTGGCCATAAAATGACACTAGTTGTTATTGAACAGGAGGAGATTACGGAAGACTACACACTAATTCCAAAGAACACAAATAATTCACAGACCAGGAATATCAGCTACAATCGTTGGTCTTGGGTTTCCCTGCCTGGTGGTTGTGGATGTATGGCAATAGCTCTGTCTGTGTAATTTCTTTACAAACTCATGGCAATGTCTGCTGTTGCTGCTGCCTAGCAAGGCCCATCATACTAAGAAACAAGGATGTCAGGAGCCTGTAACTGTCCCCTCTGCTGATGTTCAGTCAAATCAATTACAGCCACAAAATTCAAACCAAATAAACATTAACTTATGGATAGGAGTATGTACATAAATAAGTTTAGATCTACTAAACCTAAGGCACACTCATTAGCACTCCTTGTAGTGTGTCAGTTGCCTTGATACATTGTTCACAGGTAAACCTGTCATTCGCTTTAAGGTTGGTTTGAACACCACAGCGCTGTATTATTCATGATCCTATTGAAGGGGGGGGGGGGGGGGGGGGGACGTATTTGCTACCCTCCAACCTTTGAACTGACTTACGTAGCCAAGGAGACTTACAATTTAAAATGAACTTCAAGTCACAATGCAACTTGGCATTTTTCTCTGATTAACTAATATTGGCAGAGGAGAAAGAAGAGATGAATGACAGAGAAAAATCCTATGATTCACCAGGGGTCATATCAGTTTTTCATTTTACCACTAAGCCAGGCTATCTGTTACACATTATAAATGGCTGATGTCACACATCTTAGGAACAATGAGTAATAATGACAAATGGTTTGCACGCTATGATTTATGTATTTCACCTAAATCAATAGCTTTTTGAAGGCTGAAAATCAACAATCCACTATGTTACTTTTAATTACATACAAATTTAAACCGAAATCTGTTCAATTAATTTATTATTTACCTCACATGCTTCATGACTATGAAAGTTTATCAATATTGTATTTAGAATGAACAGTGGAAAATTTGGGATGGATTCATATTGTTGTATTTAAATTGGTATTTCACCAGAAATTATTTAAGCGGAAAGCAAAGTAACAGAACACTTTGACACTGAATTATTTGCAGAATGTTTGCAAAAGAAGACAATTTTTTTAAACACAACAAATGTATTTATCTGTTAGCTTTCTCTGGGTAAAGTATAACATATCCTCTGAAACAGTTACTTAAGCATACGGAAGTAAAAACACAGATGGATCGTTAGCCAAGCATAGAAAAACACTAGCTTTAGGCGTTCAAACACCCTGACGGGAACAAAATATCCGAGTTAATCGATGAGTTGATAGTTAGTACACTGACTATGATTCATAGATTCTGGAGATGTTTTCAACTCCTTTTCAATACAACTTGTACTAGCTGCCCTTGAGAATACATGTGCACAAGTAGTACAGCTTCCACTAGACAGTGGTAAATTCAAAATTTACAGCAAATTCAGACAAGGAGATTCCACAGCATCAAAAATATTTGCAGCAACCTTAGGATGGGTTTCCAGATCCTGAAGTTGGGAGGAAACGTGGAAAATGTGATAATGGAATATACCTAAAACACCTTGATTTTACCAATCGCATTATCTGCATTAGCAGCAAACCCCACAAACTACAAATGGAAATACTTAATGTAGCAATTTTGCAAGCAGGCCTGAAAATCAGGTATAAAAACAAAACAACTCCAACTGAATAGGCCTCGAAGCGCCAACAGTATCAACTGGTCACCGTGTCATTCTCAGCCCTTAGGCGTCACCGGATGTGGATACAGAGGAGTATGTGGTCAGCCCACCGCTCTCCCAGCTGTTGTCAGTTTTCGTAACTGGTCGAAAATCAAACTTCCTGGCAGATTAAAACTGTGTGCCCGACCGAGACTCGAACTCGGGACCTTTGCCTTTCGCGGGCAAGTGCTCTACCATCTGAGCTACCGAAGCACGACTCACGCCCGGTACTCACAGCTTTACTTCTGCCAGTATCTCGTCTCCTACCTTCCAAACTTTACAGAAGCTCTCCTGCGAACCTTGCAGAACTAGCACTCCTGAAAGAAAGGATATAGCGGAGACATGGCTTAGCCACAGCCTGGGGGATGTTTCCAGAATGAGATATTTTCACTCTGCAGCGGAGTGTGCGCTGATATGAAACTTCCTCGCAGATTAAAACTGTGTGCCCGACCGAGACTCGAACTCGGGACCTTTGCCTTTCGCGGGCAAGTGCTCTACCATCTGAGCTACCGAAGCACGACTCACGCCCGGTACTCACAGCTTTACTTCTGCCAGTATCTCGTCTCCTACCTTCCAAACTTTACAGAAGCTCTCCTGCGAACCTTGCAGAACTAGCACTCCTGAAAGAAAGGATATAGCGGAGACATGGCTTAGCCACAGCCTGGGGGATGTTTCCAGAATGAGAATTTCACTCTGCAGCGGAGTGTGCGCTGATATGAAACTTCCTGGCAGATTAAAACTGTGTGCCCGACCGAGACTCGAACTCGGGACCTTTGCCTTTCGCGGGCAAGTGCTCTACCATCTGAGCTACCGAAGCACGACTCACGCCCGGTACTCACAGCTTTACTTCTGCCAGTATCTCGTCTCCTACCTTCCAAACTTTACAGAAGCTCTCCTGCGAACCTTGCAGAACTAGCACTCCTGAAAGAAAGGATATAGCGGAGACATGGCTTAGCCACAGCCTGGGGGATGTTTCCAGAATGAGAATTTCACTCTGCAGCGGAGTGTGCGCTGATATGAAACTTCCTGGCAGATTAAAACTGTGTGCCCGACCGAGACTCGAACTCGGGACCTTTGCCTTTCGCGGGCAAGTGCTCTACCATCTGAGCTACCGAAGCACGACTCACGCCCGGTACTCACAGCTTTACTTCTGCCAGTATCTCGTCTCCTACCTTCCAAACTTTACAGAAGCTCTCCTGCGAACCTTGCAGAACTAGCACTCCTGAAAGAAAGGATATAGCGGAGACATGGCTTAGCCACAGCCTGGGGGATGTTTCCAGAATGAGAATTTCACTCTGCAGCGGAGTGTGCGCTGATATGAAACTTCCTCGCAGATTAAAACTGTGTGCCCGACCGAGACTCGAACTCGGGACCTTTGCCTTTCGCGGGCAAGTGCTCTACCATCTGAGCTACCGAAGCACGACTCACGCCCGGTACTCACAGCTTCACTTCTGCCAGTATCTGGTCGAAAATCGATTATAATTTGATGAAATGTGTGATCACATCACTGAAAAGAAACTTGTACAAACTGAAAATGTTGTCATAGGACCAACTGATAAATTTTGGCAGAGGTATTTAGGGCAGCTGAAAACTGTGGCTGGATGGACAATAGAATGAATGAATGAATGAACAAGAGAGTGAAACAGCTTGGACTGCTTTTTGTGAACTATAGTTAGGCTGATAAAAGTACTTCCCTGACACTTTGCACATGTGGACCATGTTGTCAAATAGAAGTCCAAGATCTGGAATTCATAAACACTGCCATGGTGGTGGTGCAGGGATGCCACCCCTACCCCTCACAGTTGCATTTGTTCCATACTTTCTTAGTGGCAGCAAAATAGCTGTTAAATATTCATCATTTCTCCCAACTGTGAGCTACAGATGTAGTTTGTGTTAATGGTGAGATGTAAAGTGTCATTGATTTCCAGTTATGTGATGCAGCTCTTCCTTTAGCCATACGAAAGTTGGCAGGGGCACTATCTTAAAGAGCAAATCTCGTGAGCTCTTGCATAATGTATGATGCTATTTTGAAGAAGAAAGGGATAATGTCGGGTCTCATACCTTTGCCGAACGTTGTTGACTGAGCAGCTGTTGTTTAGGATACTGTTGCCTGAAGATGCAATTTTTTTAGAGGACAGCACCTAGGTATAAAGCTCACAAAATCATCAGGTTGGACAAAACATGAGTAAATGCTGGTCATTCCAGACTGACTATGTGCACTGATGACTGCACAAGGAACAATGAAAGTTCCAGTTGGAAATGAAGTTGGCTCATTCTTTTACATGCCAGAATGATCAGTGGGTTTGTGCAATGCTTAATTATTATTATTATTGTTGTTGTTGCCATCATTGTTTACATCAAAGAAATCTGGGCTTACCATGAGGAAATGATGGAAACAAAATTTAAAAAGTGATTCATGCAATCTTTGCTACTGAACCTAAAACAGAACTCCACTATATCATTGGATAATGCTCCATATCACTCTGTTATTTTAAGCAAAGCCACAACATGCTGCAGCACGAAGAGTAACATAGTGGACTGGCTGGAAAAGAAAGGCACACAGTCATATGATAGCAAAATGAAAAACACTTAACTGCTACAAAAGGTGAAGGAGCACAAATCACGTAATATCATTCAGGAGACTGACACAATTGCACAAGAAAATGGTCATAGAGTGTTGTGTGTTTCACTACATCATTGTCATTTTAATGCAATAGAACTCGCGTGGGCTCAGGTGAAGTCATATTTTGAAAACAAAAAATGAAAGTTTTTTAATGTAAAAGTTTAAATTTTTATTGTGTGATGCATCTGGTAGCATTACTCACATAAAATGGAACAATATTTTCAAACATGCATGTCACATCTCAGAATTGGCATGGCAACGAGAAGGGGCATTGGAAGAAAGTGTGGAAGAGTTAATAATAAGATCGGGGGCAGTGGTGGCGGTGGCAGCGGCAGTGCCACCACCACCACCACCACCACCACCACCACCACCACTCGTAAAGATGGTGACAATGACCTGGGAAATGTGTATAGTGACAACTATCTATGAAGTCTGTGGAGTCTACCCTCTTCCCTAAAGTGCAGGTAAGAAACGCACCTATGCATTAAAACATGTATTAAAATACTGTAATAGCATTTCGACTATAAATGGGCCAAAACTAAGTAACCAGTGTATCTCAAGCAGAAAATTTGCACTCGGAAATACTTATGACAGTGAGGCCATTGTGTTGTAATGCTAAAACCGTACAAAAACTGAAGGATTACTCAAGCAAGCACTAGGGAGATTCTGAGAATTACTAGATGGAGCAGAAAAATAAAGGAGTGGAAGACATAATTATCGGCATACAGCAAATGAGATGGATGTAGGTGGGACAGGAAGCAACATGAATGGATGGTAGATGGAGTAAGGAAGTTCTTTGTTGGATTTCAGCAACTAAAAGGAAAAAAATGAGATTGAAATATAACGCAATGCGGGTAACATTGAAAATCATGCAGAAGCAACACAGATGTGTACAAGTGAAGACTATAATGCATTTATTTATTCATCATTCATTCACAGGCTATCTTCACCATATGAAAAAGCTTCAGGGGGCTTTTATCCTGTACTGGATAAAACAGCTGATGAGTATATTTCATAGACCATTTTTTGCAGTGAGTGGTAACATACACGGTTAGTAATGTTTACATTTCCACCTAAATTGCAACTGCTTTTGCCAGCCTATAACAAATGTGTAGATTTTGGAGGCGGAGGGGGGGGGGGGGGGGGGGGGGAAGAACAGACAAATACAAACTCAAATAAGCATTCTTTTCCTATTAATATAGGGATTTAGTTTTATTTCTTTCTCTGTAAATGATCTACATGTTGATCTACTTTAGCAATAGCCTACACAAGTGGCCTACCTCCACTGGTTTCCCAATACTACTGTTTCCTACAACGCAGGATACAAGTGTACTTCTATTCAGGCCATTATCAGTATTGTTTAATGTTGAGTTTTCCACTGTTTCAATATCTTCAGTTTGAGAGGCAGGAGCAGTTGTCACCTGCAGGTCCTCAACATCTCCCTGGAGTACTTCAGCATCTGATGATAATGACAGATCATCTTGTTTTATAAACTGATCCTAAAGAAACAGAAAGTAGAAAAAGGTTGATAACCATAATCATCCATACAGAGTCAATCAATCAACTATATACAAAAAAGATCTTTAAAAGAATAAGAACAACTATTTCAACTTTGGAGTAGAAATTTTTGAAGAAGTCGCTATAGAAGTCTTCCAAGATGCCCATGGGCTAATGGCTTTAACTGAGCCAATAGGTGGGTGGTTAAGGTGTCACTCTGGATTTGTAAACTATAGCTGAAATCTGCAACACAGTTATAATGTAACCATTTACTTTCCATAAAAACATATGTTAATCATTGGTTTCTATTCATTCAATGTGAACAGAATGGGGAATATTAACAACATTCTAATTTATATAAAATAGAAATTAATGTTTATTTCATTATTTCAGAACAAATTGTAACTAAATGAATCAAAATGTGCTTACCATAATGAGCTTTAAATCTGTTACAATACCATACAGCCTTAACCAAATTCTAGCATGTATGTTTGCTGTTCACAAACATATGAATGCAAAAAAAGACTTTCGCCATCAACCTTTCATTTACAAAATGACAAACTAAGCACACAAGATAATGTGGAACACATCTACATACTCCGCAAGACGCCATACGATGCATGACAGAGGGCAACTTTTACCACTGCAAGTCATTCTCTTTCCTGTTCCACTTGCAAATGGAGCAGAGAAATAATACTGTCTTTATTTTTGCACATGGACCCTGATTTCCCCCATCTTTGCGATCCTTATGCAAGATGTACATTGGTAACCATATGATCATACAGCAGGCTATTACAAATGCTAATTCTCTTAACTTCTCTTTTTTTGTGAAAAGAATGTCGTCTTCCCTCAGGGACCCCCGTTTTAGTGCCTGGAGCATTTCCGTAATAATCTCGTCTTTAATAAATCTACCCGTAATAGTGCACCTGTTAACAGCTTCGATGTATTTCTTTAATCTGACCTGGAGAGGATCCCAGGTACTCTAGCAGCACTCAAGAATGTGTTTCACAAGTGTTCTGTATGTGGTCTCCTTTAGTGATGCGCTGCACTTTCTTTGAATTCTCCCAATAAAACAAAGTAAACTATTTATAACAACAAAATCAATCAATTTTTGACAAAATAAAGTGTTGAAGGGGACAGAAGAGGTGTGAAGAAAAAACGACTGGAGAGGTCTAGGAAAAGGGGTAGATTTCGGAAAGGTCAGCCACAACCATGGGTCAGCGGAGACTTACCAGACAGGATGAGAAGGAAAGACTGATTTTTTGGTGACAGCAACAGATGATATTTGAAAACCTGAGATTTTAAAGGTGGAAGATAGGATAATACACAAGACAGAGATTACTGCTTAAACATCGTACACTAGTTAATGAGAGCGAAAAGCTAAGTGCATTGTATATAACAGAGGTGGGTGGCGAAAAATAGACATAAAAAATGAAAGACGTAGAAAACTAAAATAAAGTGAAGAAAGGAGTAGTTACTTTGAAGAAATGCTGAGACTAAGAAATTAACGTAAATTAAGACCAGATGGGTACGAGAACCGAAGACATGTTGTAGAGCTTGTTCGTACCAGTGGAATTCTGAGAAACTGGTGTTGGGGGAAGAATCCAGATGGCACGTGTGGTGAAACAGGTACAGAGGTCTCTACTGTCATTTTGTAGAGCATGCTCTGCAACAGGATACTGCGTGTTGCCAGCATATACCCTCAGCCTATGTCCATTCATCCTTACTGATAATTTGGTGGCAGTCATGCCAATGTAAAAGGCCGAACAGTGTTTACGCAACAGCTGGTATACGATGTGTGGTTTCACAGGGGGCTCTCCCTTTGATAGTATATGTTTTGCCAGTTACAGGGCTAGTACAGGTGGTGGTAGGAGTATGCATAATGCAAGTCTTGCAGCAGGAATAGTCACAGGTGTAGGAGCCATCAGTAATAAGTGGGTGCAGAAGGAGCATAGGATCTGACAAGAATACTGCAGAGATTAGGAGGGCGGTGAAAAGCTATTCTAGGTGTGGTGGGTAAAAACTCAGACAGAATGGATCTCATTTCAGGGAATGAGTTTAGGAAATGATGGCCTTGTTGAAGTAGCTCATTAACACATTTCAGACTAGGATAATACTGAGCGACCAGTGGTACACTCCAAAGTTGGTTTTTGGAGGGATCAGCAGTACCAGGATTGGATGCGATGGCCTGGGAAATCGGCTTTTGAACCAGGCCTATGAGGTAATTGCATCCAGTGAAGGCTGAGGTGAAAATGGTGGCGTATTGCTGTAAAGGGTCTGCATTAGAACAAATACATTTGCCTTTAATGACAAGAATGTATGGGAGGGAACGTTTGACATGGAAAGGATGGCAACTGTCAAATTGTAAGTATTGTTGATTGTTAGTAGGTATAATACGGACAGAAACGTGTAGCTGGTCTTTGGTGAGGTTGAGATCAACATCAAAGAAAGTGGCATAGGATTTGGAATAGGACCACGTGAAATTTAACTGGGAGAAGGTATTCAGAGAGTCCAGTAATTTTAACAGGTCAACATCCCGAGTGCATATGGTAAAAACGTATCTAAACCAAGCCCTCTCCAAGCGATCAATGAAAAGACTGGCATAGGAATGCCCCTCAAAGGTGAAGTAGGTGTTGGTAAGAATAAAGTTGATTAAGCTGAGTAGGAAGGATGTCATAGGCTTGGAATCAGGTGGGTGATGACTGATGAAATGTTCAGCAGCAGACAGACCACATACATGAGGGATGTTGGTATAGAGAGAGATGGCATCAATGGTGACAAGCAAGGTGGGTGGTGGGAGTTGGACAGACATGGTTTTCAGTATATCTAGGATATGGTTGGTATCTCTGATATAGTAGGGAAGTCTCTGTACTATGTGTTGCAGGTGTTGATCAACTAAGGCAGATATACATTCAGCAGGTGTTCTGAAGCCAACAACTATAGAATGGCCAGGTGTGGTGTCACCGCCAGACACCACACTTGCTAGGTGGTAGCTTTTAAATCGGCCGCGGTCCGCTAGTATACGATGGACCCGCGTGTCGCCACTGTCAGTGGTGGCAGACCGAGCGCCGCCACACGGCAGGTCTGGTGAGACGTACTAGCACTCGCCCCAGTTGTACAGCCGACTTAGCCAGAGATGGATCACTGACGACTGCGGTCTCATTTGCCGAGACGATGGTTAGCATGGCCTTCAGCTGCGTCATTTGCTATGACCTAGCAAGGTGCCATAGCATTTGATATTGAGATTATAACATGTACCGTCAAGAGTGATGTACACCAATTAAGTTTAATGGACCGAGGTGTTAGTCCCTGTGAGGGGCCTGAGGTTTTGAGGAGGGACTGCAGGACATTCTGAATCACAGGGATGGGATCTTGATGGCAGAAGCTGTGTGTGGAGGCAGACAGCTGGTGTAGATCTTCACTAACCTACTCCTTTTGGTCAAGTACCACCATGGTAAATCCTTTGTCTGCGGGAAGGATAATGATAGAGTCACGAAATTTTAGGGAATGTAGAGCTTGGAGTTCTGCAGTGACAGGTTAATGTCATATTGTAGGGACCTGAGGAAGGGTTGTGAAGCAATGCTGGATGTGAGGAATTCTTGGAGGGCTTGTTAGGGATGATTTTGAGATAGTGGTCAAGTCGGGATCATGACCAGAATTGTTAAAGGCAGGGTTCAATGTTGGGTTTGCTGTTGAAAAGGTGTTGGGATTGGGTTGCTACGTGATATTTCCAGCTGACATTACATGCGAAGGAAAGAGGGTAAGTACATTCTTCACCAAAGCAGTATGATCAAAAGCAAGTTTAGGGCTCAAAGTGAGACCCTTAGATAATACTGATATCTCAGGGGTGGAGAGTGCTTTAGACAGGAGGCTGAGGATATTGTACTGTTCTGACTGGTTCTTGTGATTATGAGTTGTTCTTGGTCTGGGAAGCAGTGGCAAAGGCTGTGGGAGGATGTTAAGGAGGTTGGCCAAGCGCTGTTTGTAGCAGAGGACAGTGGTTGATGGTGTGGCTGTTTAGGGAGTTGCAGGGGGGCTGGAATGGAAACACTGCTGTTCAGGTAGTTTAGGAGAAGGTGGGAAAGCTTTTTGGGGTGAAGTATGGCATGATGTTGCAATCTGAAGCTGGCTTGGTGGATGATACCATTGGAGGAAACATGAGGGGCAGCTAACTGCAGGATTTTGTAGGAGGCGAGAAGTCTGATGGAGTGGATATTGGCTGATGATGCATACAGGTCACAGATTACTGTATTTGAAACTGTAAGAGCCTAGTGTACAGTAGGATTACAGCCAGAAAGAGGGACATTCACTCTTAGGCCTTTTGGAGTAATTCCACAGGAAAATCAGGTTTCAAAAAATGGAACATGTGCCCTTAGTCTTGATGGTGGAAAAGCACATTTTTGAAAAAAGGACAGTTTGGAGTGTTAGAAATTGTGGGAGTGGCAAAAAAGATAAATCAGAGTGGATACAAGATAGAAAAATTGAAGAAAGACAAGGAAAGAATTCAGAAAAAAGCATAAAAATTCGTATGAAAATTGTGAGAACAGACAATGGTTAACAACAGGTAATTAGCGAGCGAGAATTTCTTGCTAGAAAGTGGCCTATATGATACGAAAGAAAGATTGGAGAGGGGGGGGGGGGGGGGGGGGAAGATTGGGAATGTTGTGAAAAAGAGAGGAAATTTGAAGAACTGGGTAACAGAAAGGGAAAGTTGAATGAGAAAATTTAAACCACTTAGCTCGGCAATTAATCTAACGTAGGAGACGACAGTAAAAGTGGATCAGAGCGGTTTGGCGAAACACAAATGCACAAAAACATGAAATAATTACGTATAAGCAAGATAAGTGGAAGGTCAGAAAGAAAATAGCTGTCAAATCCGTGGGGGTGGGGGGTGGGGGAAGAAAAGAAAAGAAAAAAAAAAATCAGCAATCGACGATCGGAAGAAGGCCCTGCAGTGTACTCAGTGTAAATTGTTAGATGCAAATTCATAAATAACAATGGAATTGTTATATGCAGATAAAAATAGATCCATCTACATGCACAGAAATCAGAAATCTAAAACTGTAGGGGGCAAAGCGTTGATTAATCTTGGTGATAGAGAGATAAATAAACGAACGGAATGGTAGAAAACAGACAACAGTTTGAACAAGACATACTACAACAAAGACTGACAAGAGGGTTACACAAGAAGAAATGAGGGCCACATGGACTAATAACACAATGAAATCAATCAATTTTTGACAAAATAATCTAATTGGCTGGATGAAAAATCTACTCACCAAGCGACGGCAGATCACACACATAAAAGGTTATAATTAGGCAAGCTTTGCGGCCAGTGGCTCCTTTTTCAGACAGAAGTGTTGAAGGGGAAGGAAGAGGGGTGAAGGAAAAGGACTGGAAAGGTCTCAGAAAAGGAGTAGATTTCAGGAAGGTCAGCCGCAGCCATGGGTAAGCGGAGACAGGACGAAAAGGAAAGACTGATTTTTTGGGGACAGCAACAGATTAAATTTGAAAACCTGAGAGTTTAAAGGTGGAAGATAGGATAATACACAAGACAGAGATTACTGCTTAAACATCGTACACTAGTTAATGAGAGTGAAAAGCTAAGTGCATTGTACATAACAGAGGTGGGTGGCGAAAAATAGACAGATAAAAAATGAAAGATGTAGAAAACTAAAATGGAGTGAAGAAAGGAGTAGTTACTTTGAAGAAACGCTGAGACTAAGAAATTAACGTAAATTAAGACCAGATGGGTATGAGAACCGAGGACATGTTGTAGCGCTCGTTCCTGCCTGTGGAATTATGAGAAACTGGTGTCTGGGGGAAGAACCCAGATGTCGCGTGTGGTGAAACAGGCACCGAGATCACGACTGTCAAGTAGATCATACTCTGCAACAGGATATTGTGTGTTGCCAGTATACACCCTCAGTATATGCCCATCTGTCCTGATAATTTAGTGGTAGTCATATAGACCCAAAAAGCCGAGCAGTCGTTACATAACAGCTTATTTTGCCAGTTACAGGGCTGGTACAGATGATGATAGGAGGGTGCAGAGGGCAAGTCTCGCAGCAGGGACAGTCACAGGAGCAGGATCCATCGATAGGGAGACGGGTGCAGGAGCAGCATAGGGTGTGACAAGAATATTGCAGAGACAAGCTATTCTAGGTGTGGTGGGCAAAATCTCAGACAGAATGGATCTCATTTCAGGGCATGAGTTTAGGAAATGATGGCCTTGTCGAAGTAGCTGATTAATACATTCCAGATAATTAATACGTTCCAGATAACACTGACTGTGCTGTGCTCCAAAGTTGTTTTCTTGGAGGCATCAGCAATACCAGGATTGGATGTGGTGGCCAAGAAAATCTGATTTTGAACTAGGCTGGTGGGGTTGTTATGTCCAGTGAAAGTTGGGTTGAGAATGGTGGTGATCCATCACATTGTAACTACATGATGCTTACTCAGTGTCCAAGTGGGATGCTAACAGCTTATTTGCTGTCTTCAGTGTGAATATTCTCTTAGATTTCATGTTGCATTTATTAAACTTAGTAATCAAAGTGGCTATGATGAAATCATTATCACTAATTCCTATCTCTCCTACCTCTATATTGACATTGTCCAGAAAGGTCAGGTGTTTGTAGCTAAGAAGTCTAAAACGTTTCCTTTCTGCTTGGGTGGTTGAACAATTTACTCAGCTATTTTCGTACAAAGTGTTATGAACAGGGGCAGATGTGGATTCTGACCACAATTTATTGGTTTTAACTGTAGATTAAAACTGAACTGAAACTGCAAAAAGGTAGGAATTTAAGAAGATGGGACCTGGATGAACTGAAAGAACCAGAGGTTGTAGATGGTTTCAGAGGGGGCATTAGGGAATGATTGATAAGAGCAGGGGAAAGGAATACAACAGGGGAAGAATGGGTAGCTTTGAGAGATGAAAGTGCTAAGACAGAAGACAGCAGAGGATTCAGTAGGTAAAAAGACGAGGGGTAGTAGAAATTCTTAGTAGAGACACTGAATTTAATCGAGGGAAGGAGACAATAAAAAATGCAATAAATGAAGCTAGCAAAAAGGAACACAAATGTCTAAGAAATGGGATCGACAGGAAATGTGATATGGCTAAGTTGGAATGGTTAGAGGACAAATGTAAGGATGTAGAAGCACATATCACTAGGGGTAATACAGATACTGCCTACAGGAAAATTAAAGAGGCCTTTGGAGGAAAGAGAACCACCTGTATGAATTTCACGTGCTCTGATGGAAAACCAGTCCTAAGCAAAGAAGGGAAAGCAGAAAGGTGGGAGGAGTATATAGAGGGGCTATACACGGGAGATGTACCTGTGGCCAATGTTATGGAAATGGAAGAGTATGTAGAGGAAGATGAACAGGGAGATGTGGTTCTGTGTGAAGAATCTGACAAAGCACCGAATGACTTAAGCTGGAACAAGGCCCCGGGAGTAGACAACATTCTGTTCGAATTACTGATAGCTTTGGGAGAGCCAGCCATAATAAAACTGTTGAAAAAGAGTACATCTGGTGAGCAAGATGTATGAAACAGGCAAAATACCCTCAGACTGTAAGAAGAATATTATAATCCCAATTCCAAATAAAGCAGTGCTGACAGGCATGAAAATTACCTAATTACCAGTTTAATAAATCAGGGTTACAAAATATTAACACAAATCCTTTACAGAAGAATAGAAAAACTGGTAGAAGCACACTTTGGGGAAGACTAGTTTGGGTTCCAGAGAAATGTAGGAACACGCGAGGCAATACTGACTGACTTCTCATAGAAGATAGGTTAAGAAAAGGCAAAACTATGTTTATAGCATTTGTGGACTTAAGAGATAGCTTTTGACAATGTTGTCTGGAATACTCTCTTTCAAATTCTAAAGGTGGCAGTGGTAAAATACAGGGATAAAAAGGTTAGTTACAATTTGTATAGAAACCAGAAGTCAGTTATAAGAGTCTAGGGGGCATGAAAAGGAAGCAGTGGTTGAGAACTGAGTGACACAGGGTTGTAGCCTATCCCCGATGTTATTCAATCTGTATACCGAGCAGGCAGTAAAGAAAACAAAAGAAAAATTTGGATCAGGAATTAAAGTCCAGGGAACAGAAATAAAAACTTTAAGGTTTGCCAATGACATTGTAATTCTGTCAGAGACAGTAAAGGACATGGAAGAACAGTTGAACAGTATGGACAGTGTCTTGAAAAGAAGATGTAAGATGAGCATCAACAAAAGCAAAACGAAGATAATGAAGTTAGTTGAATTAAAGCAGGTGATGCTAAGGGAATTAGATTAGGAAATGAGATATTTAAAAAGTAGTAAATGAGTTTTGCTATTTAGGAAGCAAAATAACTGATGATGGTTGAAATAGGGATAATATAAAATGTAGACTGGCAATGGCAATAAAAGCGTTTATGAAGAAGAGAAATTTGTTGACATCGAATATAGATTAAGTGTTGGGAATTTTTTTCTCAAAGTATTTTTATGGAGTGTATCCATGTATGGAAATGAATCATGGACGATAAACAGTTTAGGTAAGAAGAGAAAAAGAAGCTTTTGAAAAGTGCTGCTACAGAAGCAGCATTTTAGTTTCAGACAAGGCACAATTTAAACATAATTTAAAAGAATTTTTGGTGGCCAACTCCTCCTATTCCATCCATGAATTTCTCAACAAGTGCAGTAGACCAGTTTAATGAAAATTTATTATACTTTAATTTTTGACAATACTTGGTTGTAACTGCCAACTAACTACCTACTGTGTGAATGATGGATGTACGTAAAGCAGATGTAAGTCTTAAGTCTGTAAATAATGGAAGTTTAATTTTAAATCTTATACATCATTTGACTGTTCTTCGCTGAGGATCATTGAAATGAATAATTTACTTTAATTTTTGACAATACTTGATTTAATAGCCAAGTAACTAGCTACTGTGTGAATTATGGATTTAATGAAAGCAGATGTAAGTATTAAACCTGTAAATATCAGAAGTTTAATTTTAATCCATGTACATAATTTTACTGTTTATTGACTGAGTATCATTAAATTTAATGAAGCTCAAGTTTTTCTAATTACATTTTTGTAATGTGTGTATCTGACATGTTCCACACCCAGGAGGATCCCCTCTTTTGTGGGTCTATGGAATGAATAATTAATCTAATCTAATATGGAGAGATTGGGTAACTAATGAGGAGGTACTGAACAGAACTGTGGAGAAAAGAAATCTGTAGTACAGACTGACTAGATGAAGGGATTGTTTGATAGAACACATTCTGAGATATCAAGGGATCACCAATTTAGTACTGGAGGGAAGTGAGTGAGTGTGTGTGTGTGTGTGTGTGTGTGTGTGTGTGTGTGTGTGTGTGTGTGTGTGTGTGGGTGTGGGGGGGGGGGGGGGTAAAAACCATAAGAGGAAGACCAAGAGATAAATATATTAATCAGATTCAGAGGGGCGTATGTTGCAGTAGTTACTCGGAGATGATGACGCTTGCACAGGATAGAGTAGGATGGAGAGTTGCATCAAACCAGTTTTTGGACTGAAGACGACGACAACATGCTAATCGGTTGAAGCATTCATAACAAAGTGCCCCAGTTTGATGTGCTCATGAAAAGCAGTGAAGTTTTGGGGAAATTTAAGTGTATATTGAAAGGATTGGCAAATGGAAAATGGAGGTGGCATATTAGTTGCAGTAGACAAGAAACACAGACCCACTTACATAGAAACTGGAGCTGCATGTGAGATAGTTTTGGCAAGACTCAGTATCAGGATGGGCATAAAATGATAACTGGATCCTTCTATTGCTCACCAGACTCGTCTCCTGATGTAACTAGAAAGTTTAGAGAAAACCTCTGTTCACTTGTATGTAAGTTCCTCAATCATACTGTAATCATCAGTGGAGACTTAAATCACCCAACTATTAACTGGAGAGAGTACAGTTTTGCTAGTAGTGGGAATGATAAGACACCCTGTGAAGTGTTACTAAATGCCTTCTCTAGAAACTACCTAGAACAGATAGTTAGGAACACCAGTCATGACGGAAATATATTCCATCTGACAGCAACAAATAGACTTGACCTCTTTGAGAATGTCCGTATCAAAACTGGTATCAGTGAATATGACACACCTGTGGGAACAATGATGACCAAAGTAGAAAGGGCAACTAAAACAAGCAGAAATATATATATGTTCAGTAAACTAGATAAAACATCAATAGTGTCCTATCTCAGTGAGGAACTTGAAACTTTCAGCACAGGGCAGGAGCATGTAGATAAACTCTGGCTCAAATTTAAAAGAATCTAGATGACCACACACTGGATAGATATGTACCCAGAAGATCATTTCATAATGGGAGGGACCCTCCATGGTATACAGTCATTGTAAAGAAACTTCTAACAAAGAAGAGATTACTACATAACTGGTGTAAAATAAAGCATGGGGCTACAGATAGAGAGATGCTGAATGAAACACATATGGATGTCAAGAAAGTAATGCATGATGCCTTCAGTGATTATCGTAGAAGAATATTGTCAAGTGATCTTTCAGAGAAACCAAGGGAATTCTGGTTGTGTCAAAACGCTGCCAGTTGCACCAAAGTTAGTGTCCTGTCCCTAGCGAATGAGACAGGAACTGAAATTGAGAGCAGCAAAGCAAAAGCTGAAATGCTTAACTATTTTCAAATGTTCATTTACAAAGGAAAACCCATGATTATTGCCTCAATGTAATCCTTGTACCACTGAAAAGATGAATGAAATAAATGTTATTGTCAATGGTGTTGAGATAAAGCTCAAGTCGTTAAAATCAAACAAGCTCCAGGCTCCAACGGAATCCCTGTCAGATTTTATACTGAATTAGTATCTATCGTAGATCCCTCAAACAAAAAACCGTGCCCACGTCTTTGGGAAAAAGCACAGGTTACACCCATCTACAAGAAGGGTAGTAGAAGTTATCCACAAAACTACCACCCACTATCCTTGACATCGATTTGTTGTAGAATCTTAGAACATACTCTGAGCTAAAACATAATGAGATATATTGAACAAAATGACCTCCTCAATGCCAAACAACATGAATTTCAGGAACATCGATCATGTGAAACCAAACTCACACTTTTGTCAAATGACATACTGTAAGCTTTGGATCAGAGGAACCAGGTATGTGCAGTATTTGATTTAAAAAAAGCATCTGACTCAATGTCACAACTACAATTACTGTCAAAAGTACATTCATATGGGGTATCAAGTGAAATTTGCAACTGGATTGAGAACTTTGCGGCAGGGAGGACACAGCATGTTATCTCGGATGGAGAGTCATCACTGGATGTAGAAGTAACTTCAGTTGTGTCTCAGAAGTCTGACCTTATGAACAATATTAGTAGCAGCCTGAGATTTTTGCAGATCATGTAATTATCTTTTGTGGAGTATTATCTGAAAGAAGCTGCGTAAATACTCACTGAGGTATTGCTAAAATTTCAATGTGGTGTACACACACTGGTAACTTGCTTAAAATGTTCACAAATTTAAGATTATGCACTTCACAAAACAAAAACAAGTATGATAGGACTATAATATCAATGAGATACTACTGCAAACAGCCAACTCATAGAAATACTTGGATTTAACTTTTTGTAGGGATATGAAATGGAATGACCACAGAGGCTCAGTCGTGGATAACACAGGTGGTAGACAATGGTTTATTGGTAGAGTACTGGGAAAGTGCAATCACTCTACAATGGAGATTGCTTACAAATCACTTGCGCAACTTAATAAAAAGTTAATTTTATATTAGTAACATATTACAATAAATTATATAACTCATTCTAATAAACCTATTATATTATTTATTCTTTATTATGATAGAAAAGAAAGATTAAATGAAAGGTATAATAATATAATAAATTTATTGGTTTCCAGGTTCCACATCTATCTTTATTTACATACAATAGAGAAGTTGTGGTCATGAGGGGGATGCGCTATCTTTTTTTCTAATTTTCTGTTTCGATTTTATTTTCTTGAAATATTTGTGTTTTGTCATATCTGTCATCACATCTGATTTATTACGTCTGTTCTCCATAGGTGATGGGCTTGGGAAGAAACCCTAATAACTGGTGCAATGGGGCATACACTCTGCCATGTACCTCAGGGTGGTTTGCAGAGTCTAGAGGTAGATGTAAACTGGAGTACTTCCATACTACTGACTGTACACATTCTTCCAATGAACCTACAGTATTACAGCAGATGCTAGTGACTGGTAGAAACATCTGATGATTAATTTGAGTTCATCTACCGTATTTATTCGAATCTGAGCCGCACCTGAAAAATGAGACTCGAAATCAAGGGAAAAAAAATGTTCCCGAATCTAAGCCGCACATGAAATTTGAGACTCTAAATTCAAGGGTAGAGAAAAATTTTAGACCGCACCTCCAAATCGAAGCAAAGTTGGTCCATTGTAGCATGAGACACAATTTAGGTAAAAAGGATGAAAATACAGCTACAGTAGTTTGGTTCGAGTCGTAAGCTTAACAGTTAAGGTTTACCAAATAGCCATTGCTATGTGTCAGGTGCTCCGTCCGTATTTATACGGGTACCCTTCCTTTCTCACATGCTTCGCCTGGTTTGAATCGATTGCTTATTTTGCTTTGATCTGATAAGTGCCGTTCTTTTTGTTATAAGCGTTTACGTCACTCTAAGCTGAAAATGCATTATTGTACTATGTCATGCATTGTTTGTCGCATTCTGATAATGAGTGTTTACGACTTGTAGCCGCTCGCGGCATGGCTCGCTTTTGTGCGCGCTACCGCTGCTTACAATAAAAA